>NC_139965.1:6092075-6447075 GCF_963993115.1 Abramis brama
GTGAAGCTATCAAGCTACGCCCTAGCAACCATTTAGAGCACCATAGCAACACAATATATGATATTTGTGAATCATTTCAGGCAAAAAGGCTTTGGCAATAGATGCCTGTTGACATAGCACTGTCTGTCAATTATGTAACATATAAGAATAAAGTGACTAGGCTAATTTCTAAACATCCTATTGTGACATAGGCCACTTAAAAACGGAATATTACTTCTCTTTAATAACATAGTGCAAACTCAAAACTGAAATCAGTGTTAGCTAAATTAAACAAATAACAGGCAGGCCTGAGTCAAACAATGATGAGGCATGCCCATCTCCTCACTTCTCAAGATTATCCCCTGTGAGTATGTAGGTCTAGGTGGTCTGGATCTGGCACAACTTAACCCAGGCCCTTTGGCACAAATCACCCCAGACCCACAAGTTTGAAAAACTAGCATGATCCAGCAGTTAAGAGCTAACATCATGCTAACTGTATAGACTCATTGTGTAGCCTACTAAAGCACTAAAACATGTGTGAAATGTTTTCAAACTTGTCTATAATTGTTCAGACACTACAATCAAAAAACCTAAATCATAGAAATTTTACTTTGAAAGGGAAAAAACAGTTTTTTGCACTAAAATGTGCTTAACTCTCATGCCATGTGTCTCTCTTCTTTGGAGGACGAGTAAAAGTGATTGCTTTTCAAAATTATGTGGTCACATGACCAATTTCTTCTATGGTTTTCCAGAAACAAGGGTGGAACTACTTCCCCCCCTGGCACAAATCACCCCACTCTCCCCTATGTAGAAACCATAGCCTAATTAACAAATAGTAACAGCAGAATCGATCTGAAATCAGACTGATGTTTTTGAAAAATTATCATAAAGTTGCATAAAATCAATTTAATTATTTATCCCATCTAAATAGATATTTTCAGTTAGATTTAGATTCCTTACCTGAACGAAATGACTGGGATTATGAAACCTGGGTGTTCCTGTCTTCAGAAAAGATTGATCTCTCCAATAATATCCCTGAGACATGCCATTAAATACAGCGGCTGAGTTTCACTTGGACAGATATGGGAGTGGCTAAGACAGGGGGGTGTGGTTTTCCTGGTTTCGCTTTAGCTTGGTTTGTTTTTCCACTGCAGTTAATACTTCAAAGTGGGTGGGATTATAGACTGATCGTTATAAGGGGCTTGTTTGAGATAAGCAAAATCTGCGCAGAACCGATCACCGGTGATCAGCGATTCTTCAAAATATCTTTCTTTGTGTTCAGCAGAAGAATGAAATTCATACAGGTTTGAAACAACTTGAGGGCGAGTAAATGATGACACAATTTTCAACTTTGAGGTGAACTAATCCTTTAATGATCATTGGCTTAAACAACCGTGATGTATTCTCTTAAAAAAAAAAAAAAAAAAGATTTTAAAACTCTGATATCATGTTTTATGTGTGAATATTCCCAAACTATCTGACAGTGCGATCTCTATGGGTTATGCATTGTAATTTTTATTTAAAAAGAAAACACATATGTCTGTATTAAAGAAAAAAGATTGATAATCATGTATTTGGAATGGAATTAAATAAGTAGGCTACTTTGGGTGTCTTGTTCATTATATTTATTTTCATATAAAAGCAACAGAACTTTAGTGTTGTTTATTAGCAACACTGTGCACGAGCGTGGATCCCGCGATATCCATCTTTGATCTCACAGGTGTCAGACCCACTGCGAGAAGAGAGAACTGTCAGGTTGGGGTTAGGGGCGTCACCACTTTTGAATAAGAAACAATATCAAGACTATAAAACTCGTCAAAACTCCGCGAATCACAACAAGCATCAGTGAGAACACTCGTTCAAATAGCGCACACACTCAAACCTGACTGCACATCACATTTTAGTGAAATCGGCCAAAAAGGAGCGGTACACCCCAGAATGTGACTTGACGCTGATTGGACTATATCCAGAGGCAGAACAAACAGTGTAAAGATCATCAATTATTAAATTAGTTCATTTCATCTATAAAGCAGTTCTGCAAAAAAGGATGTCATCGTCCAGCTCAGTTTAGTTCTCACACAGCAGTGCCAGTACAGTCAGATCAATAATATTGTTAAATATTAAGTATTCCCAACTAAGCAAGTCAGAGGCAACAGTGTCAAGGAAACAAAAATCCATCAGGTGACAGAATGGAGAAAAAAACAGGCTCAGTCAAAACAGAAGATGAGAGAAAATCAAATATTAGGATAATATAGATATTATTTAGGATATATATAGATACATAGATATGTAAATCAAAGAGTTTTGCTCTCTCTTCAGAGTTATTGAGTGGCTCTTAAAAGAGAAAAAACTGTGGCTTTCATATGAAGGTGTTGTTTTGGTCAGCTTGAAGCACACAAACATTATCCAAGCCTGTTTGTGACTCTTATCTTCGCTCAGCAGATGATCTGTCATTCAGATTAATTTTTCTCTAAATGTTTGAATAATATAAATTCACAAATTTGACTTGATAGTTTTGTCTAAACTCTAAACGATCAATCAGACGACAGAAAGCATGTAGTATTGTGTACAACAGGATTATCATTTAAAGGCTTATTTGTGTATCAAATATGATAAAGTCGCTTCGGTTTCACCCAAGATTTCTGTCATCATCATTTACTCGTCCTAATGTTGTTCCAAACCTCAATGGCTTTCTTTCTTCTGTGGAACATTAAAGATAATAATTGTGTCCATACAATGAAAGTCTGTGGTCACTAAACTGCTTACTTAATATCGAAATATATTGTGTTCTGTAGAATAATTTTCCCTTTACAAAAATGACACACAGACACAATTAAACAAAGTGAATATATATATATATATACATATATATATATATATATATATATATATATATATATAGGCTATATATATATATATATATATATATATATATATATATTTTTTTTTTTTTACAGCATTTAATAATCTAGATTAACGTTACATATTTTGGCCTCAGTCCCTGATGTTTTCAAATTGGAAAAAGCTCCAGAATTTAGGCATAAGAGGTTGAATAAACTTCCAAAAAACTGAGACCTGCAGCAAAACAAAATATTTCAATTGTTTTAACGTCATTAAATGTGTTCTGTTATAGTCTGAGCAAATCCGAGTGGAGACAGATGCAGTGATTTGGCTGAAACTGTAACAAACCAGACGAGACCAGTTAACTCAACACTAACCCATTATCCTCATCATTTCAGTTCACACCATAATTTAAAAAAGAAAAGCGATCTATCTAAATAAATATATCAAACATAATGGCCCATTGTACATACATGACTATGTTATGAATTAGCATGTAGTTAAAAGTAAATTATGACTGTGGTGTCTCTTGCTTTAGATTAGCAATAATTTCCATTTGGTTCCCTAATGCCTCGTTTCCACTGAGCGGTACGGTACGGTACGGTACGGTACGGAACGGTACGCATTTATTTGCGTTTCCACTATCAAAAGTTGTGAATGGTACCAAAATGCCGAACCGTACCGTACCACTTTTTAGGTACCCTTCCATTGGGGTACCTAGCACAGTGGAACGTAGTGATGGGAAGTTCGGCTCTTTTCAGAGAGCCGGCTCTTTTGGCTCAGCTCCCAAAGAAGAGCCGGCTCTTTCGACTCCCGAAAGGCTCTTAATTTAGGATTTTTTGTAGGCCTTTATTTTACCATAACTTTGCAAAAATTAATGGTTTGTGTGTTGAAAACCCTTTCATGTGCAGTGTTTTTATGCATTTATTGCACAAATTAACAACAAAACAGCAAATAAACAGCTCTGTTGTCATTGAATGCAAGTTTTTTAAACCTAGGGATCCTATATAAAGCGACGAGAATACTTTTTGTGCGCAAAAACAAACAAAAATAACGACTTTATTCCACTATTAATTTCCTTCTCTCTGGGCCTCGAGTCTTTTCACGTAGTGTTTTTGCGCAGCGTGTCAGTGTTGTACGACACACGCATCACACACATGACCAGCGTCGGCCAATAGTGAGCCTACGTGGTGACGTGTAACACAGACACGCTGCGCAAAAACACTACGTGAACTAACTCGAGGCCCAGAGAGAAGGAAATGAATAGTGGAATAAAGTCGTTATTTTTGTTAGTTTTTGCGCACAAAAAGTATTCTCGTCGCTTGATATACTTAACATTGAGCCACTGTAGTCACTTAGACTATATTAACGATCTCTTTAATAACTTTTCTGGGCCAGCAAGTTTCAATCCCTTATAAGCCTATGGAGAAGTGATCCAGCTCTCAAATTTAATCAAAAATATCGTCATTTGTGTTCCGAAGATGAACGTAGGTCTTACGGGGTTGAAACAACATGAGGGTGAGTAATTACTGACAGAATTTTCATTTTTGGGTGAACTAACCCTTTAACGTTGTTACGACTCGTTAACTTGCAGTGGAGTGCTGCTTCGCTTCACCCACCTCTCTGTTTTTACATAATGGTATGATCCCATATCCTCACATCTGATTGGCCGCGATGCGATTGCTGACCAATCAAAACAAAGTTCTGCCTTGAGGAAAGCAGAGAAAGGAAAAAAACTGGGAGCCGGCTCTCACTCGATGCGAGCCGGCTCTTCTGATTCACTACAAAGCATCGGCTCTCAGAGCCGCATCTTTTGCGCATGACACATCACTAGTGGAACGGTACTAAAAGGTGGAGCTAGACTCACTGCACGACGTTGATTGGTTGACAGAGAATCGTCACTTGCGCGTGCTACAAGGGGAATGACAACATAAGAAGCGCCATTTTTTAATATACAGTTTAATATAATACTACTGTTACTGTATCACGAAATGTAATTTTAAGAGTTTTTTTTTTCCCCGGTTGTGAGATCCATGCGTTCAGCGGGGCTCGGCGCTCATGTTTCCCGGCTGGATGAGCCTTTCCTCGGCTAATCTTCTGACGTTCGTCGCTTACTCCGACGGTAGTGGTTAAACATGAGATATAATTCGTCTTGTGTAGACCTAACGGGCGATCTTTGCTCTCGTGAATATATAATGAGTTCCCTGTCAATCGTTTTGGCTGAGGGCTAAGTTTAGTTTCATATTAACGTTATAGGCTATTTATATTTAACTTTACTTGTAATGTTAGACTAGAGCGCTGCATTTGGATATTTGACTGAATTGTTTGCTTTATTTCTTATTGTATAGCTTCTTGTACCTTTTACTTAAACTTTTATATAGGCTATTATTGATAAAACTGAAATTTTACAAAAAGAAATATGGTTTCTTGTCATTTTTTTATTACAAGATTATCACTGATGTTTATTGCAACATTTGTACAAACACATATATTGCCTGGAATATGTTTATTTTTTTTTTATTTAAACGAAAAGAGGTAACGTTAGGGTTGTGTTTTAAATTTCGTTTTGTTATAAATAGAATAACGTATAACGTGCAGTGAATAATGAATATGCGTTGCGCATGAACCACATTTGTGTCCCTATAATGTTTAATTTATTTAAATGAAAACGAAAAGAGGCAGAGTGGTGTTTTATAACATATTTCGTTTTATTGTTGCTTAAAATGTACATACAGAGCAAGTTAACAGAGATAACCGGAGTAGCAGAGCGAGCTGAGTGACGCTTTTAAAAACGCTCTGTACCATTTGCATGTAGGAGTCGCACATGGCAAGTACAAACTTTGCGTACTTGATATTGAGAAAAGCCTAATGTCGGCGCTTGTCTTCTTGTGACAAACATGTCGAGGAGCAAG
Source organism: Abramis brama (assembly GCF_963993115.1). Lineage (NCBI taxonomy): Eukaryota > Metazoa > Chordata > Actinopteri > Cypriniformes > Leuciscidae > Abramis > Abramis brama. The sequence goes on from NC_139965.1 coordinate 6,097,808, forward strand.
AACAAGATCTGCTGCATGTCATCCATTGTAGCATGTTCTACATGCTCTATGTTCTTCTTCGCGCGAAAATGACGTTGATCGAAACACCACGCCTATCAAGTAAGGGTACTGTTGGCAGTGGAAACGCTAGCCAGATCATGGTTAACAGACCCGAACCGTACCGTACTGTCCCGTACCGTACCGTACTGCTCAGTGGAAACGAGGCATTAGAGATGAATGGCGAATCAGTAGACACAAATTCTTTATTACAATTAAAATATTTATGTCGTGATATGATGCTGGCCCACATCAACGATGTATTTAACGTGTTTAATGAGATAACATATGGATAATCTGCTAACCGAAGATAAGGGCCAGACAGACTCTGAGACTCTTGATGATGTTCGTGTGCTTCAAGCTGCCCAAAACAACAGCTGTATGAAAGCCTCCTAACGCTCATCACTGATGCTGACTTCATTGAAGTCTCTTTTAGACTGTTTTCTAGGCACACAAATGACGCGTTCAGGCTTTTATCAACTGTTCCATTAAAACTATCCTTCAGATTTGAACACGGCTTTCCCCCGCGGCTGATGCTCGCCTTGGATTTGGTCTGACGAAGGCAAAAGTAACGTTTCCTCTTCGCGTTTTTGAGTCTCTAATAAAAGCCCAGAACCTCTGCTTGGTGTTCACTTAGTTTTGATTGTGACAAACTAGTTAACAGCTCCAATTTTGCCCCAAATGTAAGAGAAGAAAACACAAGCGTCAGCGAGCAGCAGACACCTAGCGGGGCAGGTTGAGTCTACGAGGTTCTCATGTGTCATTTAAGACCGCAGCGCCGCTCGAGCGCTTTTCATTTATTACTGAAACCAGACAGAGTTTTTCAGATCCGATCAGAGAGAGAGAGATGGCAGAAACCGCCCCAGCCCCCGCTGCTGCCGCCCCGGCCAAAGCGCCCAAGAAGAAGTCCGCTGTGAAAGCCAAGAAAGCAGGTCCAGGCGTCGGCGAGCTGATCGTCAAGGCTGTGTCCGCATCCAAGGAGAGGAGCGGTGTGTCCCTCGCCGCCCTGAAGAAAGCGCTCGCTGCCGGTGGATACGATGTGGAGAAGAACAACTCCCGCGTCAAGATCGCCATCAAGAGCCTGGTGACTAAAGGCACCCTGGTTCAGGTCAAAGGGACCGGCGCCTCAGGCTCCTTCAAACTCAACAAGCAGAAAGCAGAGACCAAGAAGAAGCCCGCCAAGAAAGCGGCTCCTAAAGCCAAGAAGCCCGCAGCCAAGAAACCCGCTGCCGCTAAGAAGCCCAAAACTGCAGCAGCGAAGAAGCCCACCGCTAAGAAATCCCCGAAGAAGGTGAAGAAACCCGCCGCTAAGAAGGCGACGAAGAGCCCCAAGAAGGCCAAGAAACCAGCGACTCCTAAGAAAGCAGCCAAGAGCCCAAAAAAGGCAAAGGCGGCCAAACCCAAAACGGCGAAACCTAAAGCAGCAAAACCTAAAGCCGCCAAGCCTAAAAAGGCAGCTCCCAAGAAGAAATAAATCTAACGTTACTGTTTGTTCTTAAACGGCTCTTTTCAGAGCCAACCACTGACTCCGAGTAAAGAGCAAAACTCATGTTTTTGAATGATTTGGTAATTCTGGAATCAAATAGCCAAATATGTGACTTTCGAGACTCAACAAATTTAAGTTTAGGTAGAACTCAAGTAAATCATATTTATTCGCAAGAAATTGATTGAAAATGGCCAAAAAGCTTGTTAGATTTCAAAGCAAACAGTTATCACAGTACGACTCAAGGATGTTGATTAACAGTACATATTATAATTTATACACAAACTATTATGCTGGAGAAACGTGGCAATTCAAACAACCCCACAAACACTAATGGCGGTGATAAAATTATATTATTACATTAAGGGTAATAATACTCTACAGTATCAGATCTGGTCAGTGTGAACAAGTGTATGAAATGTGTAGCACTTTTGGTAGAAACAGCGTATAATATCCATTGCGGTCCGTGTACGTTTTGATAGTTTGTTTTTTCGTTTGAAACACAAATCAAAATAACGAGAAACCACCTGTTTTTCGTTTGTCGTTTCAAACCAAAAACAAAGAAACGGAAAAAAAAGAGCCGTTCTCCCGTTTTTGGTTCTGAATCCAAAAACGAAAAATGACAAAACCAAAATCAAATAACGGTCCGATTTTGGTTTTTGGAAATTCCTTTTTCCATTTTTTCGTTTGAAGATCTACATTGAAATACAGACAGGTTGGCCACGTGACCCGGAAGTAATAGTAAATATGGCCTATCAAAATAAAAGCCAAGCTTTTAGAACGGTCATAATATGCTGCGCTAACGTTATACCAGAGTAACGTTAGAAGAAGAAAAATCTATTAATAAATAGCCTTATATAAACCTGGACCGGAATAAATATGTTAGCAACAGTAGTTTATTACAGCTATTTCATATCGTGCCTATCCAGACATCACCAGTCACGTTTAATGAGCGCATTGTTTGGCTCAATACAGTTGGTAATATAGGTTAACCTAAGAACTTGTTTGTGTGTGCAGAGTTGTTACTGTTAGCGCTATATTATATAATTAAATTTATATTTAATGTGGTTTCCACCGTAATGGATAACTGTTCCCCCTTTCTACCAGCAGGTGGCAGTATTTAAATGACTGACTGTATGGTGTCTTTGGTAACTGTTTTAAATCAAGATTACTGATACAGATATTGTTGTTCATTTTATTTTGTTTTTGATTTTATTTGCCTAGTTATCATCATCATCATTCACCCAGCCCAGAGTTAAACCTGCTTCTGTTTTAACCTGATTATAACACTGCTATCAGCTTCTTAGCAGCTCAGACAACAAACTCACATCAGACATGTCCTAATCCTAATGTAGGATAATTAATAATTTATAGATTATAAAAGAAGAAGAATTTACCAGTGTGCTATATACTGTGTGAATCTTTCTATACACATTCCAGTTTGTATAACATACAAAACTCCGATTGTGTCATGCAAGTGAAGAGAATCCATACAAGTCTTGAAACTTTATATAGCACATACATGCTTTCAAGGGCATTGCATGTACAATCAATGGCTGCAGAAAAGGTAAGAACATTTTACAAGGTCCTCAAAAGAAAACCCCAAAACATAATTACATTACTAAAATCAGGCTGTCAACGCTGATTACATAAGCAATAACTGCAACAAAAAAAATTCCAGTAACTTTTGATATGTCCTGCTTATTGACTTGGACGAATCTTTGCCCATTCCTCTGTACAGAACAGCTTCAACTCTTGGATGTTGGTGGGTTTCCTCACATGAGCTGCTTGCTTCCTCATCCTTCCACAACATTTCAATCATTTTAAGGTCATAACTTTTGACTCTGCCTTTCCAAAACATTCACTTTATTCTTCTTTAAGGTAGGTGGGTATATTTTGTCACAATATAATATATATATCATAAAGTATAAATTGAGTTTGTAACTCCCTTCTGGTACATAGCAGACATTATCAGGCTAATATAGAAGCAATTATAAAAATGGTAAACAGAAATAAACTATAATCAGTCGTGCTGAGGATGAACTATAGTTTAAGAGTCTGATAGCTTGGGGGGGAAAGTTGCTCTGCAGTCTGGTGGTGCGGCAGCAGAAACTTCTATATCTCTTCCCAGATGGCAGCAGGATGAACAGGCTGTGGCTGGGTGGGTACTGTCCTTTAGTATCCTTTTGGCTCTGCGTAGGCACCTCACCTCACCGACATCACTGATGCTCCGGGGATGGGTACCAGTGATCTTCTGAGCAGTTTTTATGTCCCGCTGCAGAGCCCTCCGGTCCTGGGCCGTGCACATCCCATGGCAGTTTGTGATGTTTCCAGTCAGGTGATCACCACCATTTGCTGATGTAACGTGTCACACTGATGATGTATAATCCTCAAGGCTCTCCTTGGTGACCTCATCTGTCCATACTTTGAATGTCCTTACTTATGATCAGACTTGCAGCACTGCCTTTATATTTCAATGTTAACATAAAAATGTTTTAGAATGGCATAAAATTAAGAAATGAGAATGTGTCTGTACACCTAGCCTGTGTGTCTTAATCAGCATAAGCATTCAACTTTTGTTTGCTTTCAGTCCCTTTGACTGCAGCTCAATGTATCATTTGGACTGTGCAATGACAGATATCACAATAGATGATGGAGAAGTGAACTGTGCATCACTATGCTTACATGAACTTTATCTGAAAAATGTATGTAAAAGTAGAATTCCATAAATTATATTCCATAAATATTATCAAAACTTTAGGTGTTCTCATAGTGTGGTCTTGTATCAAATAATGATGGCAGTTGTTAAGTAGGCTATAGGCTATTCTGCTTAACATTGCCAATAGTAATTGCTGACAACAACTAGCCTTTAAAATCAATCTGGAATGGAAACAAAACATTTCAAGGTACACATTTCAAAGAAGACTATTATACGTGAATGAATATGAGGTAGCCTACTAGAAAAACAAAATTCATCAGGCGGTATCCAATGATAGACCACCCACCATGGGCCCAAACTTTTCTGTAGCTTTTCCATAGACAGCTTTTCAAAGCTGCCTCAGTATAAAAGCCTACCGCTGTCACGCAATCTCTATGCGCAATCTGTGCTTCGGAGAAGTGCGATCGCGCCCATGGTCGCACCTTCTACGCTTAAAAATATAGCCTATTGCGCGTCTATGTCAGCTTAAGCGCGAATGCATGTTTAAAATACATAGGCTACATGTAAAGAGTGATTTTCATGACAACTAAATTTTTTTTTGCTATGGTATAAATATTAAAGAAAGCTCTGTGCAAAACAACACTATTTAATTATTATTTACCGCATATATTTTGTTTTGACAATATAGTCGATGTCCTACATTATCAGATACGGTCAGGAATTTACGTCAATTTAAAAATATTTTTTTAATGTTATTATTGCTCATTAAAACCATCCTTGATTTCATTTCCAGAAGTGGTCCAGATCCGGAGCCGGTTTTTATGGTGAGGCCCAGCCGTAACAAAAATGCATGTGCTAGAGCGAGCTGCGGGCCACAATCGGCCCGGTTAACACACGCCAATGCCGAATAAGCCGCAGACGCCGCGGGGCAGCCGAGCTCGGGCCGATTGTACATGCTGGGACACGAAGTTGCGTAGGCTCAAGGTGTAGCTATGCGCTTGGTGTCGGCAGACTTAAAAAAAAAACAAAAAAAAAAAACATAATAAAATCAAATTGTTTTTAGCAAAATCCACCAGATTCTTGTTCTAAATCTCACAGACTACCACTGTGGTCTTGTGGTGATTTTCATGTTGATCTACTGTTTTAATATTTAATAATTGCCTGCCAAAATCATGACCAATACTGTTTGTATACATTATCAAATATGCCTATATAAAAACAGTAGATCAACATGAAGTAATAAGAAACTTGCAGACTTGGAGGAGTTCCGTTTGCACGCACGCACGACTTGTTAAATTGTTTAAATACATTTATGTTGTTAATAAATAACAATAAATTGCTGTACCTGCAATATTTCCAAGTTTTGTTTTTCACTGTAGAAATTTACAATGACATGATTTGTCAATGCAAGAGAGTACCGGCACTTGGCTCCCCCACCCCACCCCACCCCACCCCACCCCACCCCACGAACTGTATGCACCCACCAGTTTGAAAACACCCACAAATTTAAAAACGCCCACTTTTGTTCCGCAGAGACCCCATACTCTAGATGGCGCGACAGAGCTTCTCCGAAGCATAGATGGCGTGACCTTGACCGAATTATAATAGGCCTACTGATTTTGCGCCAACGAGTGGCTGTATAAAAAGCGCCAAAGCAGCAGCCTGCACTTTGCCTGTAACTATGGACTCCAGTCTGTCTCCCTACTTTGAAGTAATTGGTAAAATGTTGCTTAGTGACTGTACTGATGAGGACATTAGTAACCATCTGACATTTGAGTGCGGCTTGCAAAGAGGAGCATCGGTAGCGAATATTCGTCGTTTTTGCAAAGACAATGGCTTAAGAAGACCCCGAGTGACGGACAACGAACTGCATGCTGCTGTCTTCAAATCCATAAAACAGGTAGGCTTAACTGCCTCTCCTAATATGAAGTTTCAAGTGTGCATGGATTATTCAAGTTTTGTTTGCTGATGATGAAAGGAGTACCCAGGCAGCAACATAGTATCAGCCCAGATCCGGCCCACATCTGGACCGTGTGAAATCCACAGGTGTATGGCGTCATTTTTTAGTCAAATGTTATGAGCGTGTAAGACATGCTCACGAGCACATTATGTTATTTCACGCGCGCAAAAATGAACCTTCAGCTGGCATGATAAAAGTACTCGCGCACAAATTCAACAACCGAGAGGTGTACAGGTAGCTGCGAGCGAGCGCCTGGCATACTCTCATAGGTTAACTCTGCTTGTATAGTGGAATCCTGCTCGCGCGCAGCGGGCTTCTGCTCGCGGAGTGCTGTTTTGCTCGCGCAGTGGATTTCTGCTCGCTCAGCTGATTTCTGCTCCCTCGAGTCTACAAGACTTTTGACAATTTGGGGGCGGAAACCAAGGAGGGCACTGACCCTCTTATGATTGGTCACTTTCATCATGGAAAATCTTGGGAAATCCTAACCCCGCCCACCTTCAGACGCATTGCGAGTCACTCAGCTCGCTCTGTCCGGTTATCTCTGTATATTTTAGGCAACGAAATATGTGATAAAACAACTTACTAACTATTTTCGTTTTCATTTAAAGAAATCTTAAACATGATAGCCACACAAATGTGGTTCATGCAACGCGTATTGATTATATTCACTGCACATAACGTTTGCCTATTAAAAAACAAAACAAAATATAAAACACAAACCTGCCTCTTTTCGTTTTAAATATAATATAAAAACATTAAACATTTTAATATGGTCCAGGCAATATGTGCATTTGTACTAAACAACAGATTTTGCAGTAAACAACATTACAGTTTTTATAGCCTTACTTGAAATTACAAAAAAAAAATACTATGAATGTAAGCTACTTGACTTAGCCTATATTTTTAATAATGTTGTTTATATGACGTCTTTGAGTAGGCAAACATGCACGTTGTGAATGGGGAATATGCTTCAACAAAATAAAATAAAAGTAGACTCATTGACTAGTGGTTTCACACTTGATGACCCCAGTGTATGTGTTTGTATTACATGTCTCTCCTAAATAGAAATTGAATCAATCATCTTTTCTCTTTTCTTTACCTTAAGACTGGTCCTACCTATGGCAGAAAAATGATGACAGGCTATCTTGCAGCCGCAGGAGTCCATGCATCCGAAGGTCGTGTGGGAGATGTCTTGCGCAACATTCACATGCCTTATCACAGGGCACGATGTCAGGTAGGTTTGATCTAATGTCAATAAAGGTCGGATTTACTAAAGGCTTATTAAGTGTATTGATTATTGGATTTTTAAGGTTGGGATTTCCTGGCATTGAGGTAAATGAGACAGTTTAATTGGTTAGTGTTTTTGAAAAGTTCTATCAGTAATGATAATTGTACTAACATTATAAGTACTCACTTCAGCAGTAGCTGTAGCAGTAGTCCTTGGTACTATGAATAGTAGCAGTAAGTGTATTGTGGTAGTAGAATGTCTTGCAGTATTGTTTTCAATCAGTACGATAATCAAGTAACAGTGGTTGCTCAGGTGTTATGTTGTTTGGTTGTAAGAGTAGGTTACAGGAGGGTTTAAATGTATTTGCTACAGTATAGTAGGTTATGTCTAAAGCTTTACACCAATGTGCTTTTTTTTCTTTGATTTGAAAAACTACGGTTTTCTAATGATGTACTGATTTTCTGTCTGTTTTTTGTATGTTTTTAAGGGAGCCAGGAACCTTAATCCTGTTCCATATAATGCTGGCTATGTGGGTCACAAAGTACACATAGACCAGAATGAAAAAATGGTTATGTTTGGTGTGACTCATGTGCTGGCGATCGATGGCTTCTCCAGCAAAATTGTTGGAAAATCAACAATGCCTGTGAAGAACAACCTCACCATATACAGTGACATTTACAGGTAATTTAAACCACCTTTTAAATGTACCCAAAAACAGCAAAATAACTTTTTCAAAATAAGAACCAGCTTCTGGAAATCATCCCAATTCATGATTTGCTTAAACACTGTTTGCTTAAACACACAAAACCTTAAAATCAAATTGGCCAATTTTCAGGCCTTATCTGTGAATGTTAAGAATGCAATTTTATCTATACAAATAATTAATTGGATTATGAGGTTAGCATTATTTTTAAAGTAGTTTTAAAAGTTTACTCTAATTTGTAATATAAACAGCAAACAATTACAATTAAGATGCAGAAATTAGTGAAGGAGTTTGTAGTAGTTTCGAAGTAGTTTGGGGTTCATCTAATCATATAATTGTTGCAGCTATACTGCCTTTTAAGCAGCCAGTCAACACTCAGATTACCTCCCCACTACCTGACAACATAAGACATATTTCAGCTATATATATTTCAGCTAGAGGTGACACTAACAGACTCCATACTGCTGTCAAAGAATTGGGAATATTATCTTTTCTTGCAGAGGTGCCGTGATGGAGTATGGGATGTGGGACCAGGTAAGAGTGGACCATGGGAAAGAGTTCTACCTTACTCTTTACATGCAAGAGAAATTGGCCAGCCACCGCCACAACACAGAGAGGCCACCATATATGCAAACACCATCAACAAAGGTGAGTACAGTTGAGCAAAATATGCACACACCCTGATTGTAATTTGTAAGTTTCAATGATTTTAATGTCAGTCTCCCTTTTAATTACAGTGCTATGCATAAGTTTAGACACCCATGCCAAAGTTGACTAAAAAGAGGGATAAAAAATCATCTTTTGGAAATTGAACTTAATGCCTTAATTTAAAAAATTAGGAAAAATCCAACCTTTAAGGACACCAATTTTCTTTGTGAATGAATAATTTATCGTAAATAAATGTTCTTCCGTAAAATACATGGTGCATAAGTTTGGACACCCCTATGTTAAATTCCAATAGAGGCAGGCAGATTTTTTTTTTTAAGTATTTATTTATTTATTTTTTTTTTTTTTTGGATACTATGCATCCTGATAGTTCCCTTGGCCTTTGGAATTAAAATGTAATCATCACATAGCCTTCACCATAACTAGAGATTGGCATGGGGTACTTTCCATAAGATCATATCTCAATGCAAATCAAACCAGCTATTAGGCTAACTGAAATAAAACCATGCCAATCTCTAGGTATGGTGAAGGCTATGTGATGATGTGGGGCTATTTTAATTCCAAAGGCCAAGGGAACTTTATCAGGATGCATAGTATCCTTAAAAAAAAAAAAAAACTTTAAAATAAAAATCTGCCTGCCTCTATGGGAATTTAACATAGGGGTGTACACACTTATGCACCATGTATTTTAAGGAAGAACATTTATTTATTTACGATGCATTATTCATTCACAAAGAAAATTGGTGTCCTTAAAGGTTGGATTTTTCCTAATTTTAATTAAGGCATTAAGTTCAGTTTCCAAAAGATGATTTTTTTTTTATTCCTCTTTTTAGTCAACTTTAGTATGGGTGTCTAAACTTATGCATAGCACTGTAATTCCTTATGCTTGTATATATTTGTAATGTAAAGCTAAAGGTTGGTGATAATTGTGTAGTGTTGAAATCAGCTCTTGTTGGACAGTGTTCTCTGTGTAAAGTATTTTATATTTTGCTTTGACAGAATCACACTATTGAAAGAATTTGGCCTGAAGTCAACAATAGGGTGAACTACCCTTTAAAAGTGGCATTGGTCCAACTAGTGGATCAGGAGGTGTTGGATATGGAGGACATGATGTCCAAATTCTGTGTGTCATCCTTGACATGCCAGTTGGCTCGGCTTGGAATTGACCGTGTTGTGCAAGCGTGGAATGCCCACAGGATTCCAGGTTTGTGTTGGGGTTTGTCTCAATAAAATTTGAGTCTGATTGCATGTCATCTCATTGTGAACAAAATTTTGAAAATGCGTTATAAAATGTGTGATGCCTATTATTAATGACAATGTCACGCGTTTTGTATACTATTTTAAGTGGTTTTCTGATGAACATATTTTTTAACTTGTTTAATAAAACATTAGGGGAAGCATGATGCAGATCATAAGCGAGTTCTGAGACCATCATTGAGCTTTGTACTATAACATTAAGTCCTAGGTAATTTTATGCAACATTTATTAAAACACATTTTCATAGTCGTTTTGGTAAAGCAAATTCACATTTTACTATGCAAATCCTAAATGTTATGTTGTAGTAAATAACAGAATAATTTGTCTAATAACAACAGTCATCCTTAAGCTATCGTAGATTGTTCCCCCTCAAAGGACCACAATGGAAATAAGCCCACAGCTTTCTTGTGTATTTTATCCTCGGCAGTTTTTTTAAAAATGCGTATGAATTGGTCTTTTGGGCTTGATTGTACTTGTTTTAACTTTTATACGCATGAAGCAAGATTGTGGGTCGCGCTTCTCAAAATGCACAGTGGTTCGACAAAGTGGGATTTATTTTATTTAAAAAAAAAAAAAAAATATTGTATAGCTTGAGCAATGTATCCTTTTTATCTTTACTACTTTTAGGAAAGGGAATCCCCAGTTACTTGGCCAGAGAGGGATGCCCAAAACGCATATCCACAGACCTTTTGCCAGAGGCATCAGTGGCTGCAGACTGGTATGAGCAAGAGGTGGGATCATTGACCAGAGTATCACACTTTGGCACCAACCCCTTTCAGAGTGCACAGGACCAGGAAACTGCAGAGAGGGAATTTGCTCTGCAATGGCCAGATGTGACTGTAATGTTGGACAATGCTGTCAACAATCAACCAGAAGATTTTAAGTCTGGACTCCAAGGCCTGATCGATTTGACTAGAAGACATTGTCAGCGTTGACATTACTTTAGAGACATCAGTGGCTTGCTTTAGCCTCAGTGTTCCCAGGACATCATCCTATCATTTTTCAAATTCTCAGTGCTAAGCATGATAACATATCACACTGAAGTATAGGCTGATTGAAAATGAACATTTATTTAAATTAAAAGTTCTTCTTTAGGCAAAATTACATTTCCTGTATAGCCTAAACAGAGGCTTTAACCTTCAAACTTAATTGTTAATGTTTTATTACATCACTTTTTGAAAACACTCTTATCGGAATAATTGTTGTACCTTTATAAAGGGCATTTCCCCCCTAATAAATATGCTCTAAATTTCTTTTAAAATTCTTACATTTTACCAATACATTCAATTAAAATAATAAGACACTATAGGCTCAAATGACATAGTGCCTAATTTACGCATGGTTGTGTGTAGGCATACATTATAGGGCTATATTATCAACTAATCGCGACTTGCATTAAATGAAATAAAACAGAATCTTCCTCGCGTTTTCGGTGATTAGTTAGTCATTTTTTTATATTACCTAGCCTATATTTTAGGCTATATCACTTTTTCCTTAAAACAAACACAAAACACACACGTGTCCCAGACAAGAGTTATAATGTCAAGCACTGATACGTTTTCTTTGATTGCTTTCCCTTAGGACAGTTGTTGAAAACGAAAGTAAATGTGTGACGCGCGTTCATTGCGTTTTACCGTGATGAGAGTTCCATCTCTTTATTAAACTCACCACATTTAATTATAATGATTTATCTGTCATCCACCCTCGATTTTTTTTTTATTAGGCTATTATATAATAGCCCGCTCGACCCGTGTATTATGAATGGTGTTTGAAGGCCAAACAATTGGATAACAATAGCTTGAAAATAGTCCATCTAAGCCAATAATAATAAAAATAGAACTATTTTTGTATAGGCTACACACTTTTGTTTCGTCATGTTTTAGCCTACCTGGCTACCTCAATAGCGTGCCAACCACATTCTATATCCACAACTTTCCTGCGAGTCTTAATGGGCGTCGCAGACGCATTGCACGTGAACAGGAGCGTATCATCATAAATTATCCGAAACTCAGACATGAGAAATATAGCCTATCTAAAGCTTGAAATGTCTTTAAATGAAACAATTCAAAATGAAAAGAAATAGGATTATGTAATCCAAGATGTGCATTTCTCTCTATTATGCGCGTTCACTGAGATGGCGATCGTCAACTTCATCTTTGCAGCAGACACTGACAGAAAACACCAGTTTATTAATAAAAATCAATGCACGCGTGTCACCGGATTTACAAATGCACACCTTGCTTGTTGCACGCACACTCGGCACACATATGATGACGAAATAACGAGATAGCCTATTTTGTTGAAATAACATTATTATTAATAATAAGTATTAATATTTAATAATAAATCTTTAATAATATTTAATTGAATGCCGAATGTTGTGCGGTAAAAGTATTTATATATAATATATTTAGCACCCCCTCAACACACGTTCAAAAATTATCTGGCGTCGCCCCTGGTTAAAATGATTGGGTCTAAATTGGGCTCGGGCTCATAATTACAGTTAATGTGTCGGGCCGGGCTCGGACTCGGACACAACGGGCTCAGGTAGGGTTGGGCTTGATTTTTTGGGCCCGATCTAAGCTCTACTCCTCATTATCCAAGCAAGTTGTTTGGGCTTGTTGAGGCTCTCTGATAGCGGTATCTTCAGGCTAACGTAAACCGGAAGTTCGTTACCGGCTTGTTCCAGTGGTACCTGCTCAGACCTGCGCGTCAGCTTTTGTTTTACAAGCGTTGATTGTTTTATTATTGCGTTGCAAATAGACAATTTCTATTACTCTATAATATAATTTCTATTAAATACATTGACGAATAAAAATAAATTGTTAAAGTCAAACTTCAGATTTACTGGGACACAGAAGATTTATAGGCTACTACTGGGGCACAAGACCGTAAAGGGGGTCTAGCAACGCCCCTTCTCCGGGCCCCGCCCCGAATTTCAGACAATCTCATCTGGTCACCCTATCAGTAAGCATTAATGTTGAAAAGTTAACGGATTATTTTGAAAGGTCATTTCCTGGCGCTCAAAAAATTGCGCGAAGAATTCAGATTAGGCTAGGCTACTGCTCATTTGCACCTGGGGGACCACCGCCGATTTGACTCTTGCAGCATCTCCGTGAAAGATGAATTACCAGCAGGACAAAGCCACCCTCTGGCGTGGACCCAGAACGATACAAATCCGGGAAGTGGACATCACCCTGGAAAACATTTCGAGAATATTTAAGGTTAGAAAAAAATATCAAATTCAAAGTGTAGGCCTATCCGAGAAGAGGTATACAATATAGGTTAGGCTTAATATTGGTTTAGCCTAAATTTAGTCTTGAAAGAAATAGTGTAAGTTAACGTTATGTTAAAGAGGCTGGAATGCCCAAACTCGGCAACAAAGTTATGTTTACAATAAACTCCTGTTAAAATAGTTTTTATGGAGTGCATGCCATGGTATGAAGACTAACTAAAAAATGCTGGGTTCTTTCAACCCAAATTTGGGTAAAATATGGACGATCCCAGCCGCTGGATTACAGTTCTAAATTATTATTTTTTAACCCAATGTTTGTGTTTGTCCATATTTTACCCAGATTTGGGTTAAACAACCCAGCATTTTTTAGAGTCTATCCACCTCAAGTGCCTTATGATGATGTAATTTTAGTGACACTGATATGAGCATGCCTTATCTGTGAGCTCTTAGCTTTCCAAATTAGGCCCAGCAGCAAAAGCAAAAAAATTTGAGCCTAGTTAGCGCCAAATTGGGTGTAATTGCGCACGTTTTCATTATAGACCACAGCTGCAAACTTATCTGCAGAAATTGTATTCTGTGTTCCCCAATAATTTCAACACTGGTAAATAATTCTTAATCTTCACCGACCAAACGTAGTGATGGCCAAATGAAGTGTTTCGAAGCATTATTGCTTTCTGATACAATTGTGTCGAAAATGGTTCATTACTCGAAGCTTCATTCAGATATAAATTGCAGCGCCATCTCCTGGTGAAGTAAATGTAATGCAACAAAGCGGACAACCATAAAATGCAAGTAACGCCCCGTTTATTACGTGTTTACCGAGGCGATCAAAGCTGAAACCGTGTTAGTGCTGTGAAACTCAAGTTATGTAGGTGAATTAAGCATGATGTGTGTGTGTGTAATTATTTATTTAAACAAGGACAGAAGATCAGACCAGCTTAAAAAAAAGTTGGAAATCATCACAAAAATTCTAATGCTTTATATTAAAATAGTAACCATTGGCTTTTACCATTTAAACCACTACAGAATTATTTTTTGTATTGTGTTTGTTTGGGACATATTCCATTAGGGATTTAATGCCCCCACCAATACAACCCAACACATATCAGTAGACCCACAGAGACCACTATAATTCCCATTACAACCAATAAAATTCCCATGAAAACCATTAAATCCAATATAATTTCTGTAAATTGTTCCTATATTTTTTTTTACCTTCACTTTTATAAGAAATACAGCTGCCAGGTTTCAAACCTGTCAACACTGGATTGGGCTGTCAAAGCAGTCAGGTGGTTCACTACAGGAGTGAACCAGTGTGTTTGCTTCAGAAGTCATTTTCACGTGACTAGTGACGTAATGATACAAGCTCCGAAGCAGTGGTTCATTGCAAGGACTTTTCGAGTTTGAAGCAAGCTTCGGAGCGTCGGTGTCAGACGTAACATCACTAACCAAACTGCGACGTTATTATTGTCACTGTTTGGGGTGTCATTTTCATTACTTGAAATGTACAGAAAAATTATTTTAGAGCCATCGGTAAGGGTTGAAATGGTCCCTGTTTCTCCTGCTGAAAGCAGTTTGTTATTTACAATGATTTTAAATAATGAGATACGTTTTGATGTAGTGAGAATAAAATCTGGAAGAGTCTTTTTACTCTGCCTGTGTGAGTGAGAAAGAGAGAGAAATAAAATCAACTTACATTGTCATATTTGTATTTGCAGCTGATGCCGACCAGCATCTATTTAATTTCAGAGACTGGCGTTGTCCTGCTACCCAGCTCAACAGGGTACATTGGGGACATCGAACTATCAGGGAGATATGAGGTTTGTGGAGAGGAAGGCCCTACTGCACCAGTGCCACTGCCAACCCAATCTCTCCCAGCACAACCTAATCTGTTCAGATTTGCGACCAGGCCTGTGGCTTCTGCTGTCCGTTCAGGACCAGCGCCTGCACCAGCCGCAAGAAGCTTTTCGAGGTTTGTTGCAACATAAACCAAATACACCCTCAGAGCATTATTGCAAAGCCGTGAGGGAAAACATAAAAGCATGGTATGGAAGGCTGAAGGATAAAACAACTCTCTAAATGTATCTCTATCTATCTCCGTTTGTATCTGTCAAAAGGAGCATTTCAATCGGAAGGGTGGAGGGTGGAGTCCTTCGTGCGGACGGAGGCACCCTTTATGTAACTTTTTTGGAGCGTGAGGCAAATGTGTCCACTATAACTGAAAAAGTGAAACATGACCTGGGCTCAGAGGAAGACATTGTCCTTTGTGATGGTCAGGGAAACCGCCTCATTGAAGGCATTGGCACAACAGGTATTGTATTGTAAAAAAAAAAAAAAATCCTACTTAAAGGTGCATTCAGCGATCCTGTTTGGCGTAACGTCTTGTTGATGTTTGAAATTATTATCAGCGGCAACCTATAGCCGCTGAGAGGCTAAGCAGCAGGAAAGATCCGTGAAGCGTTTCCATGCATTTAAAATTCACACTCAAAAAAAAGATTAGTTACATAGTTTTAACATAAACCAATTAATAATCTGAATGTGATTCATATTTTTAAGTCATATATATAAATGAAACGGATAAGATTTATGTAATTGTATTAATAAACTAAATGTGATTCATATTTGTCAGTCATATGTAAATGAAACGGGTAAGATTTATGTAATAGTACACAGAAAAACGCCCATGTTAAATTAACACTTCTCAGTATTCATATGTGTGCACACTACAGAGTTAAAATACCATTGAAGCAGTGTTGAAGTTAATGAGATAATTAAGTGGTGATTGAGCATTAATTATGAACACCTGCTGTTAACAAGCAGAATCACTGAAGGAAAGAAAAGGCTGTCTGCAGAGACTGCGTTTTTTTACAGTGTGTTCAGGGGACAGGCAGCTAGCGGACAGTGAGGAGATGTTTGCGGTAGGTGACAAAAATGTTTTGGCCTAAAAAACGTGTGAGATTGCTGAATGCACCTTTAATAGTAGTTCATTATTATTATTGACATCACATATCTTGGATATCACTTATTTTTTCAATATTGTCTGATTAGCTTGTTTATTGAATGTATTTCACTTTAATTTTGTAGCCTTTGTAACGTGTTTTCATATAAGCTGATAATTGTCCCACTCTTTTGCAACCTGTTGCACTCCTGGTTGCCAGCAATGGGCTCTCTCTTACTTCCTTCATTAAGCAAGGTCAATAGGTAGTTAGTTGTGCCTTTCATCTAAACCACATTAAACTTGCCAAGGAGTCTGTTCAAAATCAAAAAAAGTAATGGAATTGAAATTTGAAAATGTAATTTTATCCCCAACATCTTCTCTTTAGGACTCTTGTTCTGGAAGCAGAATGCTCGGAAGATTGTTGCCCTCTGTGACAGTGCCTACCAGGATTTGATGAGACGGAAGAGAAGGAGGACAAGGTAACAAGCATACTGTTTATAGAAGCCTTCATCTATTACAGAATTCAAGACTAACTTCTTTCAACACAAAAGGCACTGCAGAGTAAATACTCCAGAGTCTCCACATGTACATTTAAATTTTGAATTTCAAGTCAATAAACCCTTTTCAACATATAAGCAAATTCACAAAGACCAATAAATTCTGTCAAAAACCATCCAGCAATGGAGATGACTTTAAGTTGATTAGGCATTATCAAATTAAGTTATTTTAAAGTATGCTGAATACAAATAAACTGGTTAAAAGGTGTGACGGCCCCAAGAGCTCTTTGTGTTGGGCCTCTGTACTGTGTGTTTCTCACTGCAGGCAATTAAGCAGATTGGGAGCACCTGGCTAGTAGCCCAACCTATTTAGGCCTGCCCGCCCAGACACCAGTGTCGGTGTTTGCGCCTGCCACACTATTCTTTTGTTTTGTGTTGTTTTAAATAAATTTGTTAATCTTTGAAAACCTGAGTTGTATCCTCCTCCTTTGTTGCGGCCTGAGAGCCGGGGTTGTAACAAATTGGGGGCTCATCTTTTTTTTTTTTTATTCTGGTAGGTTTAATTTTAATAACCTAATTTAGTACGTTTGTTGCGTTCTAGGATTTTTTTTTTTTTTTTTTTTGGAGGATGAGCTTGAGCAGGTTTTGGGTCACATTTAAAACAAGTGGTAACACTTTACAATAAGGTTCATTAGTTAACTACATTAGTTAACTACATTAGTTAACATTAATTAATAATGAACTGCACTTATACAGCATTTATTCATCTTTGTTAATGCTAATTTCAACATTTACTAATACTTTATTAAAATCTTGCTAACATTAGTTAAAGGGATAGTTCACCCAAAAATGAAAATGCTGTCCTCATTTACTCTCCCTCAAGTTGTTCCAAACCTGTATGATTTCCTTTCTTCTGCTGAACACAAAAGAAGATATTTTGAAGAAAGTCGGTAACCAAACGACTGATGGACCCCATTGACATCCATAGTAGGAAAAAAAAAATACTATGGATGTCAATGGGGACCAGCAACTGTTTAATTACCAACCTTCTTAAAAATATCATCTTTTGTGTTCAGCAGAAGAAAGGAAATCATACAGGTTTGGAACAACTTGAGGGAGAGTAAATGATGACAGAATTTTCATTTTTGGGTGAACTATCCCTTTAATGCACCGTGAACTAACATGAACAAAAAATGAACAGCTTTATTTCTATTAACTAACATTAACAAATATTAATAAATACTGTAACAAATGTATTGCTCATTGTTAGTTCATGTTAGTTAATACATTAATTAATGTTTCATAAATTAACCTTATTGTAAAGTGTTACCAAACAAGTTTTTTGCGATTGTGGTTAAGGAGCTGGTTTTATAACCATTTCTGCAGAAAAGGGATGAGTGTGAAACTAAAAAGTCCTTATGTTAAGTTGGGTTAGGTCATCAAAACCAAAAATATAGATAACAGCAAATAATCAACGTGGCTGTTCAGCATGACTTGCTTGAATTGTGTAAACTAACTTTTTTGTACCCCACAGTGGCATTGATGACCAAACTGTCCGATGTGTCGAGGAGCTGGTGCTGGCAGCCGAAGAGCTGCCAGCTATTACGGAAGCACTGCGGGACCTGGGGCTATATGCTCGGGCAAATAGGGTCAGCACGGTGGCTCTGACTGCTGACCAGCTGGCAACAGTCAGGTCAACGTTTCAGTGCCTTATATGCAGAGGTTAGTCAGTTGTAAATTATCTACAAACAAGTCATTCTGCAGTAAAATCAAGTCATAGCATTACCCTATTGAAAGCCGCCTGTCACATTAAAGGGTTCAACATTATAAACGGACACTGCACTGCCAAACTTTGTTCAAAGATTTATTTTAGATTCTACTACAGAACCCAGGGTTTCAGAAGAAAACAAATATGTACTGCTTAATTACAGGGAAATGTGCCAAAACATTTTATGTTTAATGTAATCTTGCAGCTATAAAACAATGGCATATTGGATATTGGATTTTAATTTTAGTATCAATATAAGTGTGATGTAGCTTCAGTGAAGATGTGACCAGCAGAAAAAAATATGGATGTTACTGTCATACAATATAGAACAAGAGGCTTATGACACCAGAGATATATAGGGGATACAAGGGAATGTTTAGACAGATATCATTACTATGACTACAATTTTTATTAAAATTTAATTATTGCAGTCAATGGGAATATATATATATATATATATATATATATATATATATATATATATATATATATATATATATATATATATATATATATATATATATATAACTATTAACACACTGTAACACTAACAAGTGAAATGAGACAGATGAAAATTGCTTGAGACAACTGTTGAAATATTTGTTGAAAAATATTCTGAATCTTTCAGATGTGATGGAAAACCCAGTTGTGGCACCGTGCTGCCGCAGCCTCGTTGGATGCCGGGTCTGCGTTGAGCAGTGGGCAACTACCTCTCTGCACTGCCCAAAATGCAGGGACGAGATGTTCCAAGAAAAAAAATTTGAAATTACAGGGATGGGGGAGATTGTCAATGTTTTGAAGGACACTATTAGTTAGGGGATTGTTTTAGTTAGTTTTTAGTTTAGGTTTTAAGTTAAGTTAAATGGTTAAGTTTGGTTATGTTCATCTGTTATGTTATTTTATGCAATTAATAAATTGTTCAATTTTATTTTCTATTATTCTCACTTGCAGAACTCCTTTTGTTGTATTCATTTTGTTATTTTATGCAAATAATAAATTAATGTAAATATTTTAATAAAATAAATTATGTTCACTTGCATGACATACTGCTTGTTGTCTATTATACACACTAGAACCACACACCCCACTGGACTGAAGGCCTATATGTGAGACATGTTTTTAAATTTGTGAGTGTTACAGTCAACTCCTAAAACTTTACGCAGTATAATAACACATGTAAATCAGACAATCAAACATGAGGAGAAAGAGCTCATTTTATTGAGTAGGCTAATGCCTTAAGCAGCTGTGCTAAGAAACGTGATTTGTGAAAGCACAGTTGTAATGAAAATGATGGGAAGTGTTTTAATTACAGAACATAAATCAATATCTCCATGACAGTAGCTCGCACAAAGCAGACACAGTGCGACACCTACTGGTGTCTGTAATCGTTTTGAACTGCCCTTGATTTTAAACTTCGTTGGATTATTAACGTTACATGGAGGACTGAGAACCTTCACATATGTCGTTTTTGATTGTATTATAAACAAACTACTATCACTATTAGTTACCTAACTAGCCTGTTCAATGCATTTCTATATTAACACTGTATAACGTGAGCGAGGTAACAGCGTGTCCTTGGGCTTTTTGAAAATAGCTATGATGCGTTAGGATAAAATTATATTTGAGGACCAACACAAGTTTTACGAGGGTGTCAATCGAATGGCAAAGACGAGATAGGGACTGATATTTTGATGGCGGAGTCACGTGGGAATTCACGTTGAATCGCTGTCAGTTCGCTGTCCATTACGGTGGAAACCACATTAAATATAAATTTAATTATATAATATAGCGCTAACAGTAACAACTCTGCACACACAAACAAGTTCTTAGGTTAACCTATATTACCAACTGTATTGAGCCAAACAATGCGCTCATTAAACGTGACTGGTGATGTCTGGATAGGCACGATATGAAATAGCTGTAATAAACTACTGTTGCTAACATATTTATTCCGGTCCAGGTTTATATAAGGCTATTTATTAATAGATTTTTCTTCTTCTAACGTTACTCTGGTATAACGTTAGCGCAGCATATTATGACCGTTCTAAAAGCTTGGCTTTTATTTTGATAGGCCATATTTACTATTACTTCCGGGTCACGTGGCCAACCTGTCTGTATTTCAATGTAGATCTTCAAACGAAAAAATGGAAAAAGGAATTTCCAAAAACCAAAATCGGACCGTTATTTGATTTTGGTTTTGTCATTTTTCGTTTTTGGATTCAGAACCAAAAACGGGAGAACGGCTCTTTTTTTTCCGTTTCTTTGTTTTTGGTTTGAAACGACAAACGAAAAACAGGTGGTTTCTCGTTATTTTGATTTGTGTTTCAAACGAAAAAACAAACTATCAAAACGTACACGGACCCATTGTTGTACTTATTTGAATTTTCTATCAAACATTTCAGTGATTCAGTCTCTGGATACATTACGTTTATCTCTGTAAAGCTGTTTTGAAACAATCTACATTGTTAAAAGCGCTATATAAATGAGAATGACTTGACTTAATTTAATCTTCTGTCTAGTCAATACATGTGATCATTCCAAAAAGGGGGTTGGGTTTTTGAGGGAAGTTCAGTGATTGGTTTGAAACTTATCACAGTGTAAACCAATGGGCGACTGGTACTTTCGTTTAAAGCTAGTATGGGAGCCGTGACTGTTCTTCATTCTGTTAACTTAATCAGGGTATTCTGTTTTAGTTTCTGATTTTAATAATGAGTGGAAGAGGTAAAACCGGGGGAAAGGCTCGCGCTAAGGCCAAGAGTCGCTCTTCCAGGGCGGGACTGCAGTTCCCCGTCGGCCGTGTTCACAGGCTTCTCCGCAAAGGCAACTATGCCCAGCGCGTCGGTGCCGGAGCTCCGGTGTATTTGGCCGCTGTGCTCGAGTATCTGACCGCTGAGATCCTGGAGTTGGCTGGAAACGCCGCTCGGGACAACAAGAAGACCCGCATCATCCCTCGACACCTGCAGCTGGCGGTGCGCAATGACGAGGAGCTGAACAAGCTTCTGGGTGGCGTGACCATCGCTCAGGGTGGTGTGTTGCCCAACATTCAGGCCGTGCTGCTGCCCAAGAAGACAGAGAAGCCCGCGAAGGCCAAGTAGACTGACGGAAGCTTCTCTCCAGACCAAAGACTCTTTTAAGAGCCACACAATTCCCCAAGAAAGAGTGAATTCATTTACCCGATTTTTATTTGATTTTCTATTTAAGTCCCTTTGATAAAACAAATAAGAAAGTTGCTGCAGAATGCACATGAATATACTTTTATGAATAGTAACCATTAATAGTTATTGTACAATGCTCGACATAAAAAATAAAATAAAATAAAAAACTCACAGGCTGAAGTTTGTTTCTTGTCTGAGATTCCATTATACATGTTCATTTCAATTATTAAAATTTGACTACAAATACACATGGTCCTCAAATATTATTATTACTCATTTATTTTGAAAGTAAAGCATTTTCTAACTAACCACTACACTTTGTGAGGGTTTAATGAGGGCGTTATGAAAATGTAGTTTTATTGGCATTGCTAAAATATTTAAGCTAATATATTGAGTGATGATATAAGTATCTGTACTTGTCTAAGTTTTTTACTATATTTCCACAAGTACGTCCAATTAGTTTGTAAGAAACATTAAAAATAACCTATTTTGGTTTGCAAATTTAAAACTGATTTCGCCTAATGTATTTTCGTGGATACAGAGAAAAAGCAAAGTACGTTTGGGCGGGAACCACAAACTGACGTCACTTGTTTGAAAACAGCCATTGGCCAACTGTCATTTACAGACGCCAGACAATAACCAATCAAATGCTTCTGAAGCAAAGACATCCAATGAGCGCATGGCAGCCCTGGGCTTAAATAAGCGCTGTGTTGTATTATTTGTAACTATTCATTTCTTCGTCTTGTTCATAATCACAGTCACAACAGATCTCCTGAAAAATAATGGCAAGAACTAAGCAGACCGCTCGTAAGTCCACCGGAGGAAAAGCCCCGAGGAAGCAGCTGGCCACTAAAGCCGCCCGTAAGAGCGCTCCGGCTACCGGTGGCGTTAAGAAGCCTCATCGCTACAGGCCCGGTACCGTGGCGCTGAGAGAGATCCGCCGGTACCAGAAATCCACTGAACTGCTGATTCGCAAACTGCCCTTCCAGCGCCTGGTGAGAGAAATCGCTCAAGATTTCAAGACGGATCTGCGCTTCCAGAGCTCGGCTGTCATGGCCCTGCAGGAGGCGAGCGAGGCTTATTTGGTGGGTCTGTTCGAGGACACCAACTTGTGCGCCATCCACGCCAAGAGAGTCACCATCATGCCCAAAGACATCCAGCTGGCCCGCCGCATCCGCGGAGAGCGCGCTTAAATACACAGCAGTCACACAAACCAAAGGCTCTATTAAGAGCCACCTCATTAACTCTATAAAAGATGATTTCCATATAATGGTGTTTTGAAATCGGAACTTCATATGCCACGGTTGTCTTATAAAATGCTATTTTTATGTATTACTTAAATCTAAAAGCAAACTTAAGGAAATGAACTGTGGTTTTAGTGTTATGCTACTATAGTTAATATGTAGTCAAAATGACTGAAGCCCTATAGTTATATTTTTTTTTAATACGGGATTTTATATATTATATAGTTAAATTATAGAGTTATTGATATTACTTAAATTCTACTTATTTCCACTAGTATCAAGCATCAAAAGACTGACCTCGACTTGGTAATGCGTAACTGGTGACGTTTACTAGAACTGCCCATGAGTGTGGTTTCAGCTAGGTCCGCTAACTGACTATAACTCCTCTTCTCTAGTGGTTTGACTTTCATCTGCTGTTGTGAGTTGAAGAGTATCTGTCCTCATGTCTGGAAGAGGAAAAGGCGGGAAAGGACTCGGGAAAGGAGGCGCTAAGCGTCACCGAAAGGTTCTTCGCGATAATATCCAGGGAATCACTAAACCCGCTATTCGTCGTCTTGCTCGACGTGGCGGCGTCAAGCGTATTTCTGGCCTGATCTATGAAGAGACTCGCGGTGTGTTGAAGGTGTTTCTGGAGAACGTCATTCGTGATGCTGTGACTTACACTGAACACGCCAAGAGAAAGACCGTCACCGCCATGGATGTTGTGTACGCGCTGAAGCGACAGGGGCGCACTCTGTACGGGTTCGGGGGTTAAGAGATCCGCGAAGAAAAAAAACCCAACGGCTCTTTTAAGAGCCACACACACTTACACACAAAGAACAAGTTACTAGCTGGTGAAATTATATTTTTGTAATATATTAATTATTGTGCTTTCCTTAAACGTTACCTCAAAATGATTTATTAAGCAAATACAAACAATAAACTTAACGTTACTCACGATCCTGCTTTGCTTTTCAAAGAGTTGTGGGCGTTCGTTGTCATTGTGCAACATTTTTATGTAGTTCACTATTGTTCTTACATTTGTATATGCATGTCTTTCAAAATGCAGTTTATTCTTCAGTGTAGTGGACTTTTTAGTGAATTTCTAGCACAGCACGTGTTTTTCAGCCTGGATGTCCTGTAAAGTCAAATTCAGTGCTTTCCACAGATACCAACTGTTTGGAGGTTTTATCACTTCTGCTTGGTCTTTAAAAATGACTAGCATTCATTTAGCACTCTTATGGAAAATTATAATATTTTGTAATTATTTAAATCAGACTTGCCTTCAAGTTGTTTGTCATAAATCAACATCTCGGGAAAAATATATGGGCTTTTTGGAGACGAGGTGTAGGAAATTATACATCGATATTCCTATGAATGTAGAGCACTTTTGTCATCATGTTGCCCCAAGAACACATTAATGCTAATTAGATACAGTTAGATACGTTGTGTTGAATGGGAATGGCATTTATGGCCATGTTTACAGGCATAATTAAGTGCATGAAGTATACATTACATTATATCTTTCATAACCGCTCAGAATCATCTTTGCACAACGTTTGATTAAACAAATCCTGAAACTTCCCATAGTTTTTGCCTAAACATGTAATTTCTTGTAATTTTATTTTTAAACAACTGTACACAGCATAGCATATGAATAAAATATATTTTTTTTCAATCTGTTTCTTGTGTTATCTTCTGCTGTAAACAATGAATGACATGGAAAAATACAACAAAACGTTTCTGGGTCGCAAGGGAATATGCTGATCTTTCAAAGCACAGTATTGTGCAATTATAGTGAATTCATGGAGTTTACATTGAGTAATAATACATTGTGTTATTTCTGCTTCTACCTGTTATTATCCACAGATTACCTGGTTAAAGATTTCTGAAGTTATTCACACATTTTCTTATTCATTCCGAAAAAAAATGCGGGAAAATGAAACAAAGGAATGGAGTCGATGTGGGGGATGGACGGTATTTATAGATGGGCGTGATTAATATGTTAAAGCTTCTGATTGGTCCGCCTACAAGTCAGTGAATGTGTAATGTAGCCAATGAGGTCATTATATGGGTTGAAGACTCACAATCAGAGGCTCGTTCTTCCCTTTGTAAATTAGCATAGAGCAGCGCATAAAGCCCGCCTGCAGTGATTCAGCTTTATGTTCTCTGAGTTTCTCTGACTGAATCATCATGCCTGAACCAGCGAAGTCCGCACCCAAGAAGGGCTCGAAGAAGGCCGTCACTAAAACCGCCGGCAAGGGCGGAAAGAAGCGCAGAAAGTCCAGGAAGGAGAGCTACGCGATCTACGTGTACAAAGTCCTGAAGCAGGTTCATCCCGACACCGGGATCTCCTCCAAGGCGATGGGAATCATGAACTCTTTCGTCAACGACATCTTCGAGCGCATCGCCGGTGAAGCGTCTCGTCTCGCTCACTACAACAAGCGCTCCACCATCACATCTCGAGAGATCCAGACCGCCGTGCGTCTGCTGCTGCCCGGAGAGCTGGCCAAACACGCCGTGTCTGAGGGCACAAAGGCGGTGACCAAATACACCAGCTCCAAGTAGAGGAGTCCGCTCAACACACACAAAGGCTCTTTTAAGAGCCACACATATTATCTGTGAAAAGAGCTTTAATTTTACATTATTTTCTCAGACAAAAATAAAACCTATCATCCGTCCTTCTGTGTTTATTGCTGATGGAAAAGTTACAAGCATTTTTCTTTTGATTAAGATTATATGTATTCACTCTAACAGCATATTGGCTTTGATCTTCAGCGAATGTAATTAAGTTCAAAACTTTTTCAACATTTAGTTTTGAATATTGTTTTTCTGCACAATCAGCTTTGTTTTACAGTAGCAGAAACTCTTCTGAGAAATACTCTCAACACTATTGTTGATCCTGTAGAGGAAGATGATGATGATGTGAAACTTGTGCTCCAGTAATGCTGAGATTTACACACATGATCATGTCAACATTCACATCTTCCTCCACCAAACACAAACCACAGATCAGATTTCCACTGCGAGTAACATTTATTATGAGCTTCATAATGAAACCATAATGACACTTTATTCTTTTTTTCTTTTTTTTGTTGTCCACCCTTTTTTAATTAAATTGCTTGTGTCGTGTGTAAGACTATGTACAGTATGTTTCTATTTATTCCTGTAGCCTCTTGGCCAGGTCATGTTTGTAAATGAGAAGTGGTTCTCAAACAGTTTACCTGGATAAATAAAGGGTAAAAAAAGAAAAGAAAATTTAATTACTGTATAATTTTACCCAATGCTTCTCTTTTAGTCTCTTAGTCAAGCCAAAAAAAAACCATGAATTAAATTATTTAACAAAGTAATTTGATTATAGTCTTGATCAGAGGCAAGTATTGCTGGTTCAACTCTTTCTGAGAGTTTGAGTCTGTAATAAACTACTGTACAGTCAAATACATTTATTTTGTTTGTCCCCGAGTGTCTTTAAAGGGAAACTGTCAACAAAGAATTTGGTGAAATGCTTTCAAATGATTTAATTACAGATATATAACGATGTATTAAATTATGACTGAAACATTAAGACATTGTTTTTGAAATACTTGATGGTTTACAAATGTGAAAAACCAAGAAAAACACCTCTAATAAACACTTAATAATTTCAACAGTTATTCATTTATACAGAATAAAACTATAACTAGAACAAGCAACAGTATCATTGTCAAGCTTTCACTAACAGACTAACAACATGAGGTTATGACAAATATAAAGCTTATATAAAGAAGAATGAACTACAATATTTTCAAACCACGTTAAAGGACAAATAAATGCTGACAGAACATTCACACATGTGGACAGAATTAACTCTTTAATATCAGATTGAAGTTTCTTCCTCTGTTACGGCGTACTGACTCTGGTCTTCAGCAGATGAGACTGAAATACACAAAAATCATTGATTCAGTGAGAGAGAGAGAGAGAGAGAGAGAGAGAGAGTGAGAGAGTGAGAGAGAGAGAGAGAGAGAGAGAGAGAAAGTTTTACCTCTCGCTCTGTAACATTTGTAAAGCAGCACGACTGTCGCTAGCAGATACGGAGAAGCTGCCAGAAGAGAACTGAGGATTTTGAGGACAGAAATCTGACCTGAACGTGACACTGGAAAACAGAAACACAAGAACATTATTGAGCAACATTACAGAGCTCTGAAGGGCTGAAAAGTCAGATTTTAACAGGAAAGTCTCTCACAGTCTCTTGATTTCATTGAATTGAGTGATGTTTTTTTTTTATATATAAGGTGTTGATTTCACTATATTTCAGCATATTCTGCATGTGATTTGATAGTTCAACTTCACAGTTCTGTCATGAACTCTCTGAGTGTTTGGCATGGTAATGGATATGACAATGTTGATATGTTCGGTCTTGAAGGAATAGATCTGCTACGCTGCTGTGAGCAAGTAAGACATGCTCTACAAAACACATGAATTAGCCGTAGCAGATCTATACAGGTGGAGCTGGGGACGGTGGAGGGTTTCTGAAAGCGCACAAGCTCATTGGCTGCTGATACAGCAGGAACCAATCAGCTGTGCCCTATAGAGAATGATGTGATTGCAGACTGAGTTAAAGACCGGTCAGCCAGCGCCATCTAGAGTTTCATGACAGAACTTTGTATTTGTCAATACCTGATTGTCTCCAGCAGAAATAAGAGACAGAGACTCATATATATGAATAGTGTGGCGTATCTCATCAGATGCTCATGAATAAAATAACCTCTGACTGAGATCCAGCTGTGGAGTGACTGTCCTCTCTCTGTTTTACAGTAGTAGAAACCTTCATGTGACTTTGAGACAGTGATGCTCATCTCTCCTGTCGTCTGATTCTGGATCAGTGATCCGTCTTTATAGAAATCAGCGCTGAGGATCGGGGAGTTTGTAGATCGATGTAAACAGTGTAGAGTCAGAGTCTCTCCCTCAATCACAGGATCAACAGAACTCTCCAGAATCACCTCACCGTCTACAAACACAAGAAATACATCAACAGATGTAGTGACGATACAGGCTGTGTTAATCAGAGCCATACTTCAATTATTAATAAGATCTGGAGGGTCAAAATGTTCACTACCTTTAATCTGAGAAACTTTTATTCAGCAAGGATTCATGATCAAATGTGACGCAATTGATCAAAAAAGACATTTATGTTACAAAAGATTTATATGTCAAATAAATGCTGTTCTTCAAACTTTCTATTCATCAAAGAAGATAAAAAGCATCACGTTTTCCACATTTTTTTTTTCAACATTGATAATAATCATAAATGTTTCTTGATCATCAAATCATCATATTAGACTGATTTCTGAAGGATCATGTGACACTGAAGACTGGAGTAATGATGCTGAACATTCAGCTTTGAATATATTACACTTTACAATATATTCACATATAATTTTTTTCACATTTCATATGTAATAATGCTGGAAAATGAAGGTTTTCATGCATTTTTGATCAAATAAATGCAGCCTTGGTATCAAAAATATTTCCAAAACATATAAAAATACCAATCCCAAACTTCTGAATATTTTATTTTATTATAGAGTTTAAATCTTGATATTCACTGTGCAGTATTCTGATATTCAGTTAGTTTATGCATAATCATATGACTGAATTCTCAATTATATTATGTTTTAATCTTGAACAGATTGTTATTTATTGTGTTTTATAGTTGTAAGCGTGATTGGACTCACCATGTACAGTGATGTTTCGAGGATGGCGTTTCTCTCCAGATTCAGACTCACACCAGTACACTCCAGTGTCAGATGTGCTGAGAGAGTCCATTACACATCCAGATCCTGTTTGTTTTGCACAAGTGTGTGTGTCTTTGTCTGTGTATCTTCTCACTGTCCATCCAGCAGAGTTACTCTGATCCTCACAGCTCAGAGAGAGAGAGTCCGATGAGAAGTGTTGACTTCTGCTGGGATTGAGGACCAGAGACACTGAAGCAGAAACTCCTGAAAAGAGGAAAATCTCCATCAAAACTGACAGCACAGAGACTGCAGTGAAACACAGATCCGGATGAGCACAAGCATAAACCCTCACCAGTGATCCACAGTGTGTGTGAGCTGCTGTTGTGTGTGTAATAGGCTGGTCGTCCTCTCTCTGCTCTGCACGTATAAACTCCTGTGTGCTGTAGAGCAGCAGGACTGAGAGTGTAAGATCCTCCAGCTCCTCTGCTGCTGTCTGACAGATGATCATGATCTCTGAACCAGCTGAACGTCCAGCCTTTAGAGGAGCCTGAAACCTCACAGGTCAGAGTCACTGATTCTCCTTCAGTCAGCCACGGCTGTGGAGACACTCGCACTGATGCCTGAGCTTCAGCTGAACAAAACATCACGAGTTACAGAGCCGTAGAGAAACTGATGGAGAAGCTGATCACAGCAAACACACACTCACCTGAGACAGTCAGTGTAACAGCATCACTGCGCTGAGAGCTTTGAGTGTGTATCTGTCCTGTACAGCTGTATTTACCGCGGTGAGAGAGATCAACACTGCTGATGTTCAACTCTTGTGTTGAGGTTCGGCTGACAGTGTTTTTATATTGGTTGTTGGTTCCCTCTATTTCCCATCTGTATGTCCACTCAGTGTCTCCTGCCCACTTTAAATCACATCTGAGAGTGACTGTTTCTCCTCTAAACACTCGTTCATCAGGTCGTACCGTCAGCACAGCTTTAGGACTCACTGTACAAACACAGATTATTGCATTTATAGTTTCAGAAGTTGTGTAGTTATTGTCTCTGATCTGTATTTGTTGCATCACACACTCCAGTCTCTCTCACCTGTAACATTTAACCACAGTGCATCACTGTATTGTGTGTAATAGACTGGTTTCCCTCTTCCAGCTCTACACCAGTACTGGCCTCCATCAGACACTGAATCAATCTTCAGGCTGTAGGAGTTTGTTTCTGTCTTCTCTGTCTCAGGGTTCAGTGTGTGTTTGTACCAGTAAGAGTCCCAGTTTCCAGTGGACGGATCCATGTGACAGGTCAAAGTCACTGTGTTTCCAGTCAGTGCAGCTCCTGCAGGATCTGATGTGAGTTCAGGCTTCGGCTTTAGATCTGCAGGAGAACAACAGATTCAGATCCTCAAGACTCAAATAAATGAGCATTTAAATGACTCAAATAATTGCTTCAGTCATCTTATTGGAACAGATGTGGCTGATACAGAAGTGCATAAGAAAAGAAGAATGATTTGCAATATATACGTATGACTGCTCTTGTTTTAAAGAAGACATTTGGAAGATTATTGTAGAAGTGAAAATTATGAAAGTGAAACAGAAAAAAAGTTAGAGAAGTTTTAGTTTATGAAAATGTATAATGCAAAAAAATATTTTAAATATATATTGTACAAAACATGTTTTACTTTAAAACTGCAAGAAAATCAAAGCCAAGTTGTGTTCCAGAATTTTAGGTTGATATCTCAAAAAATGAGCTTTCAGTGAGATTTAGTTTGGGCGCAGTACCAAACCTTTTCACTAGATGACAGCCAAGCTCTGTTAATGACCATATAAGGACGCCTCCATTTCCATATATGTTTAGAGTGATCTGAACCATATATTTCCATAATGTTCATACAATTTATGAAATAGACATCTATTGAGAGGTAGTATGAGCGGTTTAGCAGTATTTGATTTTAATTCAACGTCTAATAAACACATAAAAAACACATATCAAATCAAATCAAATCAAGTATATTTGTATTGCGCTTTTAACAATTTAGATTGTATCAAAGCAGCTTCACAGTATTAAATTAAAATAAAATAATACAACAAGGTTTGTTTCTAGTGGAATTTATTGATTGATAGAATAAAATTAAATATCCCCAAAATATCCCCAACTGAGCAAGCCAAAGGCAACAGTGGCAAGGAACCGAAAAAACTCCATCAAGTGACCTAATGGTGTCCTAAAACTCCATCAGGTGACCTAATGGAGAAAAAAGAAAAACCTTGGGAGAACCCAGGCTCAGTCGGGGGCCAGTTCTCCTCTGGCATTTATGAACTAGAGGCCAGATTGTAGTTTGAACTGTAAGATTAACAATATTATATGAATGCCTGGCCGAAAAGATGCGTCTTTAATCTAGTTTTAAACTGGGAGAGCGAGTCCGAGCAACGAACAGTATCAGGAAGGCTATTCCAGAGTTTTGGAGCCAAATGTGAAAATGCTCTCCCTCCTTTGGTGGATCTGGATATCCTAGGTATGACCAAAAGCCTTGAATTTATTGATCTTAAAGAGCGCGATGGATTATAGGGTGATAGAAGATCCATTAAATAGACTGGAGCTAAGCCGTTTAGGGCTTTATAAGTCAGTAGCAATAACTTATAATTAATACGGAACTTTATAGGTAGCCAATGTAGTGATGATAAAATAGGTGTTATATGATCATATTTACTTGATCTAGTAAGAACTCTAGCAGCTGCATTTTGGACTAACTGTAGCTTGTTTATTGAGGATGCAGGACAACCGGCTAATAAAGCATTACAGTAATCTAGTCTCGAGGTCATGAATGCATGAACTAACTTTTCTGCATCAGAAACTGATAGCATATTACGTAGCTTAGCAATGTTTCTAAGGTGGAAAAAGGCTGTTTTTGTAACATATGAAATATGATTTTCAAAAGACAGGTTACAATCGAGTATAACACCCAGGTCTTTTACTGTAGAGGATAAAGTAACAGGACATCCTACGATGTCAAAGTTGTATTGTGAGAGGTTTTGTGGCGGTTTTTTGAACCGATAAGTATTACCTCTGTCTTGTCTGGATTTAATAAAAGAAAATTACGCATCATCCAATCTTTTATATCTTTAACACACTCTGTCAATTTGGATAATTTAGCGTTTTCATCCGGCCGTGATGAAATATATATTTGAGTGTCATCAGCATAACAATGGAAACTAATTCCATGTTTCCTTATAATATTTCCAAGTGGCAGCATATATATTGAGAATAACAGAGGGCCTAACACTGATCCCTGCGGCACTCCATAGTTTACTGGAGTTATGATCGATTTTTCTCCATTTAAATAGACAAAATGGTAGCGGTCAGATAAGTATGATCTAAACCAGCTTAATGCTTATCCTTGAACACCAGTATAATTTTGTAGTCGATCTAAGAGTATTGTGTGATCTATAGTATCGAACGCAGCACTTAGATCCAGTAAAACTAGTATTGAGATACAGCCTTGGTCAGAAGCTAAAAGTAAATCATTTGTGATTTTAACGAGCGCAGTTTCAGTGCTATGATGCGGCCTGAATCCTGACTGAAACTTTTCATATATCATTTTCTTGCAAGAAAGAGCCCAGTTGAGTGGACACAACTTTTTCTAGTATTTTAGACATAAATGGAAGATTTGAAATGGGTCTATAATTTGCTAGATTATTATGATCTAATTGTGGTTTCTTAATGTGAGGTTTTATAACTGCCAGTTTAAATGTTCTTGGAACATAACCTAAAGATAAAGACGAGTTAATAATATTGAGGAGAGGCTCTTCCACTACAGGTAACACTTCCTTCAGTAGTTTAGTTGATAGGATATAATAAACATGTTGTTGTTTTAGATGAAGTAATACGTTTTTTTAACTCTTTTTGTTCTATAGTTGTAAAGCACTGTAATTGTTCTTGCGGGGGGAAAATTGAGGCTGAATTATAAGGCGCGATTGAGGTTTGAACGTTTATAATTGTGGTTCTGATGTTTTCTATTTTCTCAGTGAAGAACTTCATGAAATCATTACTACTAAACTGTAACGGGATATTTTGTTCGGGTGACGTCTGTATATTTGTTAGTCTAGCCACGGTGTTAAATAAAAACCTAGGATTGTTTTGGTTATTTTCTATTAGTTTGCGGAGGTGCTCAGCCCTGGCCGCTTTTAGGGCCTTTTTATAACGTGACATACTGTCTTTCCACGCGATTCTAAAGACCTCTAAATTAGTTTGTTTCCATTTACGCTCTAAATTACGGGTTTCTCTCTTTAGAACATGCGTAGTATTATTGTACCATGGTGCTTTAATTTTCTCTCTGACCTTTTTTAATCTAATGGGTGCAACAACATCCAATGTTCTAGAGAGAATGGTGCTCATAGTGCTAGTTAATTCCTCTAGTTCATCTGTTTGTTTGGGTTCACTGAGCAGCTGAGACAGATTAGATAAGCAATTTGAGAAATTCTCTATGGTGGATGGAAGGATTGTTCTGCCTGGTCGATAACGCGGCGCAGCATGACATATTACAGCAGTATGTAATATGCAAGTTACCAAGTAATGGTCAGTGACATCATCACTTTGTGGAATGATATCTATATCGGTTGGATCGGTTCCATATGATATAATTAAATCGAGTGTGTGATTAAGACGATGAGTTGGTCCGGTGACGTTTTGCTTGACCCCAAAGGAGTTTAATAAATCTATAAACGCAGCCCCTAACGCATCATTTGAATTATCTACGTGTATGTTAAAATCTCCAACAATTAATGCTTTATCTAAATTGACTAATAGATCTGAGAGAAAATCTGCAAACTCTTTTAGGAAATTAGCATAAGGCCCAGGCGGTCTATATACGGTAGCCAAGGCTAGAGATAATATGGATTTTTTTCTAACATCTAAGAGCGTAACATTTACATTTATGCATTTGGCAGACGCTTTTATCCAAAGCGACTTACATTGTATTCAAGGTACACATTTTACATTTTGTCAGTTCTTGCTTTCCCTGGGAATCGAACCCATGACCTTGGCGTTGCTAGCGCCAACGCTCTACTGTTTGAGCTACAGGAAAGCCCGATAGATCCGCTTGTACTTGTACATTTAGTACAAGTACTTCAAACGAAATAAACTTATAACCCGTTTTCTGAGTAACATTGAGAATATCTCTATAGATTGTTGCAGCACCGCCGCCACGACCAATCAGACGGGGTTCGTGCTTATAGGAGTATCCAGATGGGGTAGACTCATTTAGACCGAAATAATCATTTGGTTTAAGCCAGGTTTCAGTAAAGTACATCGAAGCTATTATCTGTGACTATTTCATTTACAATTACTGCCTTAGGTGTGAGTGATCTAATGTTTAGAAGACCTAGCTTTAAAAAAAAAAATTGTTTACTAATAGCAACATTTTCTGTTTTAATAAGAATTAGATTTTTTCCTAGATCCTGCAGTAGAATTATTATTTGATCTCACTAAACGAGGAATAGACACAGTTTCTATGCAATGTTCTACACTAGTATTTATATCATTTAAATTGGTGCAGGAGAGACTATGATTTGGACTATTGGTTACTAGTCATTTAATGGTATTTAACATTTTGGAGATGTTATCCGATAGAAGATCCACATTTCGAATCTGCTTGGGTGTAAGCCATCGGCACGGAAAAGCCTAGGACGCTCCCAAAACAGATTCCAATTATTTACAAAGAGCAGTTTCTGACATTAACCATTCATTTAGTGCGAATAGTCTACTAAACTTTTCATGTCCTAGTCGGTACGTGGGAAGCAGGGCCGGTTCTAGACATTAGGAGGCCCTAGGCAAAATTCATGTTGGAGGCCCCCCACCCCCAATAAAAAAACACTTGAAACAAATATGATTCCTAACCTTTTTATTTATACAACATTTAATTTTAAAAGCAGTATATTTTTACTTACACAGTACATAAGTTTGGACACATTACTATTTTTAATGTTTTTGAAAGAAGTCTCTTATGCTCATCAAGCCTGGATTTATTTGATCAAAAATACAGAAAAATAATATAGTGAAATATTATTAAAATTTTAAATAATGGTTTTCTATTTTACTATACTTTATATTTCTGTGATGCAAAGCTGAATTTAGTGTCACGTGATCCTTCAGAAAACTTTATAATATTCTGATTTATTATCAAATGTTAGAAATGGTGCTTAATATTTATTTTATAACCTGTGATACTTTTTTTCAGGATTTTTGATTATTAAAAAGTTGTTTTAAAAAAAGTCTTCACTATCACTTTTTATATATTTAACACATCCTTCTGAATATTCCTGTTTTTTTCTGTAGTTTTGATCAAATAAATGCAGGCTTGTAGAGCATAATAATAAACTTCTTTCAAAAACATTAAAAATAGTAATGGGTCCAGACTTTTACCGGTACTGTATGTACATATTAATCAAACTTTATCTAAGGTAATCTCTTTTTTGTTTAATGAAGATGTTATTGTTGTTGTTGTTATTTTGCTGTTTTATTCAATTTATTTACAGTTCCAGAATCCCACTTCAGTAGATAAGTGCTGAAGGGGGTGGATTGGAATCCACTGCTGCTTCAATGTATTTGTAAGAATTGATTATAATCAAGGAATTAATCAATTTTTTTTTTTCCTTCTAAATATCACATGAGTTGGATGACTTCTCTGGAGATTTTACTTTGTTATAGAAGTTACCAGTGTGATTACTGAAATGTTATTTTCATGCATTCTTTAATGTCAGTATTTGATATTTGAATGTAGTAACATTGCTTGCCTATTTACTATTTACATTACTTGTCCATTGCTTCCAGAAATTAAATAGGGACTGGTTTTGTGTTTGAGAAAGGTCTTCAACATGTTAAAACACATAGGGGTCATTGAAGTCTATAGTTTAAGGGACCATTTGTCAGTTAAATCCTATAGTTTCCATTTAGACTAAAGTGTCCTATCCTGAGAGAAAGAACTTGTTATCTTGATGTTTTGAGACGAAACTCCTGTTTATAGTTAAAGCCTGGCCAAATCCAACCTTGGAAAAGATGTGTGTCGGTGTGTGTGTTAGTCTTCTTGCTTACAGGTTAAGGAACCACTGGCATTATTGGAGATTGACTGAGTTGTTGTTCGAGACATGCTGGCACCCAGCAACCCAAATCTGCGACCTGGAAGGTCACGACGTGCCTAACTTTTGGGTCCGAGTGTCAGCGGCATAATCTATGGAGATATGCTTCAGTCTATCTGTATATGTGTGGAAAATTACTATGTTTATCAATTTCTTGGCCAATGAGAATCATTCAGCCTGTAAGTAATGACGTAGCTTAGACCTTGGAAATGGTATAACTGCTGTGATCTTTGTAACTGTAAAGGCCTACGAACTCCTGTGTGAGTCTTGAAGGTGACTTCTGCTGATGAAACTGCAAACTATCTTCAGTAAAACTTTTCTTCAATTTTTTATAATTCTGACTCCGGGTCTTCTTTTCAAACATCTGGTCCATGGGTCCTAAACTGTTAACCCCTAACAGTAATGGTGGAGGATGCGGCGGGCAATTATTCTTGGTGACACCCCTGGCAAATCAGCAAACAAGGTAGAAAGATTTTATTTTTTGGTAGTACTGTCTGTATGGAAGAGATCGTGAAGGGGGACGGAAGAGCTTCACTCCGATGAGGAGGGTGAAGATTAATTATACTAAGTTAAAAGTATAAGAAGTCGCTGATAGCATTGTTTAAAGTTTAAAGTTAACAAAAGCAGACAGCGCAAGCGAAGCGTGCTCTGTGGGGGCCCCGATGGGCATTGTTGGTGGCAACACCCCAGCAGAGTACGTCCCTGGACTGAAGGTCCTGGACCGCAAACCTACTCCATCTCTTCCATCTCAGATAGGGGATCCCCGAATTTAGTGAATCAGGCAGTTAGGGATACTAACAAAAATAGGGTTGTTTGCCAGGGATGCATCAGGAATGATCCCGAGAGAAAAATAAAAAAGTTATGACCCAAATTGGCGTGGACCAGTATATGTAACTGTCATGTTGGAGTATACTTTGCAGTTTCATCACGCAGAAGCCAAGCTGCGTTGTTCAAAGATCGCCGCCTCCATTTCTGCAATAACTTCAGGTGAGTTTGAACTGTTATTAAGATATGGCAGACAAATTGAGTAACTTGATCAATAACCTGAACAGTCCTGAAACAAATAGTGAGACAGAAGAGAGCAAATGCTGTAAGCAGCTGTGTTCTGAAGCTCTGACTTCAAATAAATGTGGAGAAATTATTATGTTAATGGGTATTCAGGGTTTTGATTCTGTTCGGAAATTTAAACAACAACTTGACTGGCTAAACAAAGAAAGAAACTGAAAATTTTAAATTTTTAGCCTCGTATTGCTTACGATGATTACAATAAGCAAGTAAATGTAATTATGGGTCGGGGATCATTTCCTTGGACAAATGTGATTCAAGTTAAACAGAAACATTGTGAAAACCCCTTAGAATATGTTGAGTGATTTTCTGTGCAGCTTATGAAAATTAATGTGCTGCCAATGATAATGATGAAATTATGATTTGGCTATTGTGATTGAATCTGTCAAAAGAATACAGAGAACTGCTTATCAGTGGCTGTGTTTACATTCCTGATTGGGACACACTGCTTCAAGGGTGTGCAGTAAGTTGGAGCCGTTTGCAAGCTCAATGATCAAACTATAGGCAAGGTGTGTGCTGCTGTTGTTGAGGCTGACACATGAACCCACCAGATGACAGAGAGTGTTTTAATTATGGTCAGCAGGGCAATTTTGCCGTAATTGTAAATGGCCACTCAGAAGGTGAAAAAAAAATGTGAAAGTAACAGAAATTTCTAGTATTAATGTGGGTTTGAAAGTATATCCGTGTTTAAATGACGATATCAAAGTTTTTGTCTGAGAAAGAATAAGAGATAAAACTAAAATAAGGTCAAAATATTGAATTCTTAAGGGAATCCTTTTGAAGGAAAGATCTATATTTTTTTTATAAGTGAATTGATGAATACAGGTTGATGTAAAATTACTGATAATGACTAAAAATATGAGTTGCAAAATACATAAAAGTAACTAAAGGAATGACTGTGTGTTAATGGAACACTTTAAAAAGGGTTTAGATGATAATTGAGAACTTGACAACTAAAATTGAGATGAAATGTGATCAAATAAGTAGAAGCAGTATTACTGGATGAACAGTTGCTAAATGTAAAATGTGTAGAAAGGCATCTGATTAAACAAACAGATTGTTAGTGTTTTGAACGTGGAGGAATAGTGTTGACCATGAAAGAACTAAGAGCTGATGTTTTGCTTTCCAAAGATAAGCTTGTGATTGGCTGAAACAGTTTGCTTATCTGAATCTGGTGTGTGCTGTGGCTGAGACGTCCAGTGCGACACAGACACGATCTGAGTGAAATTTGTAATGTCTAAATTCCCTGATGTGGGCAAAAGACAAATATAAAATATGGTTGTTTGAAAATACATGTAAATTCTGGCAAAGATGCCTTCCTGCTGGGCTAGAGTTAAAAGATGGTAGATAAAGTTTGATTTTAGAAGTAATGAGAGTGCAGTGTACCAGTCCTGAATGCCTCAGAGTCTCTCTCTCATTCAATGTCAGCTAAAAGCTGTTATCTGAGCCTGTGTCATAAGTGATAATAAGCTATTTATAGTGAAGCACAGTGTTTTAGTTGAAAAATCATAGACATGGAGATGTTAAAAGAAATCATGCTATAGGCCGTTCAGATTTCATACATTTAAAGGGAAATTTGTAAATGTTTTTAAAAGTAAAACTAAATGACTTTAAAAAAAGTCTTAAACGATAGAAGTGATGTTTTTGACTAGTTTAATTCAGGCCCAGTAACTTCTTTGTCTCATTTTAGCCTCCACCATGAAACAGGGCTGATGGCTCCGGCTACAGATGTAGATGTACACTGAATGGACGGTTGATCTAAATTCTCCGAGTATAAGCTCAGTATTGCGATTTTGCTGATCTGAAGATGTTTAATGGATTTTAGTGATTAAATACTGCTGTTATTAACCTGTCTCCCTGTGTTAACACTATTAGGCAGTCCAGAGTGCTCTGGTGACTCTTGAATGTGCCTTTCCTAAGCCCCAGAAAACAACTGAGTCTGTTGAAGAAAACTGATTTTGTGATGGGAAAGAGCGGTTACCAGTGTGCACGAAGTGACTACTCAAAGACGGGTAAGAACCTTTGGCCAGAGGTCAACCTAAGGCAGGGGGTCACGCCGACACTGGGCACCTCCAGAATGGAGATGTGTTATGTGAGATGGGTATGAGAGTGCAGCGGATGACTGTGGCCACCAGCATCAGCAGATCACTGAGAGGGGAGATGAGCTGTGAGGAGTTACGGCAGTCTGACCCAGAAATGTGAGTTCCTCTATACCCACTCACCAGAAACCGCATTCATTGTATGGCTTGCTTTTCATTATGACACGTGTCTGCAACAATGCCAGGGGACAACACCCTGATGAATATTATAGATAAAGAGCTGATGGGAATGGGCTTTCAAGAGCCAGCTGAGACCGTGAGGTGATTGTCATTATTTGTTGTGGAGACAGTAACAAAACTTAATTTATATCAGGAACATGATGCTGGTTGCCTTATGGGCAAGGGAAAATATTATAGTAGTTGATATTGAAATAATATGTCTGTAAGATAGTTTTAACTCCTGAAGGTCGTTAGACATGGTGGTGGCTAAAGATGAAGACAGCTTGTGATGAGTCAAGAGAAATTTCTGGATAACAAAGGTTAGGTGAATTGAGTATTTAAACTAAAGATAACCTTAGAAATGCTCATAGCATAATGTATTTTAGATTGTTGTAATGGTACTAATTTGAGTAAAACATTTGTTTTTTAAAATTTGTGAACTATTAAGGGTTCTAGACTATGATTTATTTAGTTACAGTGAAAAGATTTTTTTTTTTTTTTTGTGTATAGTGAGAGAGACTGCATGAGTGGAGGAAGGGATGGTACTCTGTCTGTCTTTCTGTTATCGGCCTGCTAAAGCAAGCTGAAGCAAAATAATGATAATGAACCAAAACATTCAATCAAATGAATAATGAACAGACATGCTTTGAAACTGATTAAGATACTATGTAAAATTAGGTAAAATCGAAAGAAAAATGTGAAGTAAATATTTTTAGAGTTAATATAAAAAAAGTGAACATTGAAAATGAGCATTTAACATATGTGTCTTGTATGAGTGTGTGTGATGGTGACTGCACTTCATGTCTTGTATGTGTTAGTTTGTGGTACTTTTATTTCCCAATTTTGTGGAGATTGTGTCATTAACCTCTGGAATGAGTGTTTAATCATTACAGATGGGTTAAGTGAAACGACAAACTTTAAAGAAGCTGATAATTCTAAATCAATTTGATGAAAAGACGACACAGAACATGGGACAAGCTTTAATTGGATTGGTTTTTCCAGCTCTGTCTACTACTGGTAATTATGACTACTTTTGTCATTTATGATGTTGATCTGAATTACTCTCTGGATTAGTATTTATGTAAATTGGAATTGTGAAGTTGAAGATTGCCATCCATTATGGGGTAAAACTCTTGTCTAAATTCAACTGAGGGTCTAAATGTAAATAAGACACCTAGATGGGATCATAATGGTAAATGTAAAAATAATAAACTTGGATGACTTAGATGGCAGAGAGACAAAGTGACACATTGGCAAAGTCACTATCCAAATTATCCAGAGAGGGCTCCCTCATTTTTATGAAAGGCCGGTGGGCGAACAAAGGAGGAGTGGATATAACTTCTAAAAAGTTTTATTTCTCAATCCATTAAATGGATGCATGACATTAGATGTCTAAGAAAACTACAATTTAGGTAATAAAGGTTAAAAAAGAAAGCAGCTATATGGCTGTCTTAAGGGTTGAGATTCGAGTAACATAATATTTTGGTTTGTGGAAAACAGTAAAGATAAGTGAGACTGAGACAATACTGATAATATTTTTTGGGGATTTTCAGACTAACCATTTGATAGAGGAATACTGTGAGAAGTAGTTATAATGGAAAATAAAGTTAAAAATAATGTTATGAAAACAAGGTTATTGAAGAATTAATAAAATACCATTATTTCCCTAAAGAGGGAACTTTAAG
Organism: Abramis brama; assembly: GCF_963993115.1. Lineage (NCBI taxonomy): Eukaryota > Metazoa > Chordata > Actinopteri > Cypriniformes > Leuciscidae > Abramis > Abramis brama. Next base: position 6,138,459 of record NC_139965.1, read on the forward strand.
TGTCACTAGGCTATCAGTGAAAAACAAAAAGGGTTGTTGACGTGTGTGTGGGGATTGTAAGAAAACAATGTAAATATAGTAGGAAAAATGTATGTTATGAAAATAAAATTTCTGATAGAATTTATGGAACTATTTATGAACACCTGTTAAGTCAAATTAAGTTGAAATGATATGAAAAGTGAGTTTCTGATAAAAAAAATAAAAATAAGGCATTGAGTATGATTAACAGGGATTGACGCGTTATAAAGATGAGGAATGAACAAAGGTTTTATTAAGTAGAATGGGGAACAATTCTATATTTTAGTGGTAAAATAATGATTGAAATGATTATGTGAATTTGTTTTATTTTATTTCTCTTTTTGAAAAAAAAAAAGTACAAGATGTTACATGCTGTGACTGTAAACTGAAGGATGAATTCAGTAGAAACTTAAAGTACTTAGATGGATTATTATGGGTCTTAATTATTATTTATTATTATTAGGTTTTTATTTTGTTGTTTATTTTCAGTTTGACAACCATTGTGTTTTGAACCTAAAGGGTCTATAATGGGGGTAGTGAAAATAATGGATTAACTATCTTTCTTTATTATAAAAGGAATTGGAAATTATAGTTTTATGAACATATCCTGGTATTTATGATTATAGACCATGTCTGTATTTAGGATCTGAGTAGTGACTGTGGGTCTAGCCCATGCTAGGAATACAGCAACAGTGCTTGCTTATTTAGCCCGGCTTCCAGAGAATAAATATGTACTTGTCTTGTATCAGTTAGTGGATGATAATACCAAATTCGCCAAAATGAATAACAGCTATGTAAGACATGTAAAGACAGCTATGTCCAAAGGTTCTGGAGAACAATTATATATATGTGCTATGTGGGATATTATGTAAATATTAAGTCCTTGAAGTAAAAATATATTGTCTGTTTTATAAAAAAAAAAAAAAAATTGACCCTGATAGAGGAGCATGGGTCAGAAACCAAACCTTTTGAAGCAGCCTTTATGGAAAGACCAGATGTGGTGTTTAGGACCCCACATAGGTCTAAAACAGGGGACTGAAGGGGGTGGATTGGAATCCACTGCTGCTTCAATGTATTTGTAAGAACTGATTATAATCAAGGTATTAATCAATATTTTTTTTTCCTTCTAAATATCACATGAGTTGGATGACTTCTCTGGAGATTTTACTTTGTTATAGAAGTTACCAGTGTGATTACTGAAATGTTATTTTCATGCATTCTTTAATGTCAGTATTTGATATTTGAATGTAGTAACATTGCTTGCCTATTTACTATTTACATTACTTGTCCATTGCTTCCAGAAATGAAATAGGGACTGGTTTTGTGTTTGAGAAAGGTCTTCAACATGTTAAAACACATAGGGGTCATTGAAGTCTATAGTTTAAGGGACCATTTGCCAGTTAAATCCTATAGTTTCCATTTAGACTAAAGTGTCCTATCCTGAGAGAAAGAACTTGTTATCTTGATGTTTTGAGACGAGACTCCTGTTTATAGTTAAAGCCTGGCCAAATCCAACCTTGGAAAAGATGTGTGTCGGTGTGTGTGTTAGTCGTCTTGCTTACAGGTTAAGGAACCACTGGCATTATTGGAGATTGACTGAGTTGTTGTTCGAGACATGCTGGCACCCAGCAACCCAAATCTGCGACCTGGAAGGTCACGACGTGCCTAACTTTTGGGTCCGAGTGTCAGCGGCATAATCTATGGAGATATGCTTCAGTCTATCTGTATATGTGTGGAAAATTACTATGTTTATCAATTTCTTGGCCAATGAGAATCATTCAGCCTGTAAGTAATGACGTAGCTTAGACCTTGGAAATGGTATAACTGCTGTGATCTTTGTAACTGTAAGGGGGGCGGCCTACGAACTCCTGTGTGAGTCTTGAAGCTGAACTTCTGCTGATGAAACTGCAAACTATCTTCAGTAAAACTTTTCTTCAATTTTTTATAATTCTGACTCCGGGTCTTCTTTTCAAACATCTGGTCCATGGGTCCTAAACTGTTAACCCCTAACAGTGCTTTATATTGAATTTGCATTGCTACCTTAAATATGCTATACACAAATCAAGTGGAAGAGAAAGACACGATCGCTACTGAGCAGAAAAAAATATATAAACTGATATTATTGGCGTAATGTCAGGGTATAATCTAATCAGCAGCAGAATTTAGAAGATAGACCCATAGATATGAGATCCTTTATTTGAAACATTTAAAAATGTTGTAGTGTGTTGGCTTTTTAACTTAGAATACAAACGTCTTGTCTTTTAATTTTGTAGCTTTTTTACTAGTCAGCTCCCGACGCGATGTTATTCATTGTAGGCACAAATTCAAAGCGTCGCGTCTGGGCACGTTAATGACCCTCGCGCTCTTTTAAACTCGTAATAAAGCGGTGAATGATTTTTCCAGAAATGACGCTGATCTACAGTACAAGTTTATATTTAGAATACATTGCAATCACTCCAAAATAGATGACGACAACTCACACACCTGCATTATGAGCTGTGCTTCTTTGTGTGCTTATTAGGCTTTTGCCTCGCAGCACCTGATGGATGCGTTCGTCGTTACACATACTTTCAGAAGCCGACACCCGCTTTGTAACGGACACATTAATTGGTTTAACTGCAGTAATGTAACAGTCTATGGTTAAGATAAACATCGTCACTATTTTTAGTTAATTAATAAATATTGAAATAAATTGTAGATAGGACATTTGTACATTTTTTTTTTTTTTTGTCCCTCTGTCTGGGCCCCATCCCGCCAATCGGGCCCTAGGCACGTGCCTAGTTTGCCTTTGCGTTAATCCGGCTCTGGTGGGAAGCGGTCCTGACACTATGATCGTTGTTTCAGGCGATGTGCTGCGTACCGTATCGATCAGATTCCTGAAGTCTTTCTTCAGAACCTCTGTCTGGCGCAGCCTATTGTCGTTCACTCCCGCATGCAGGACCACAGTTCCGACGCGCTCGTCCTCGTTCAGAATCTCGGGAACGCGAGCAGCAATTTCAGAAACACGAGCACCAGGAAAGCAGTGACTGTGCACCTTACTTTTACCTAATGTAGCGTGTACGTGCCGAACGATGGAATCGCCGATGATCACTGCATCGCGTTCGGTTTTGTGAAGAGGGGAGAAGCGGTTTTGTGTGGATAACTCGAAAACCGGGAGGGTCGGAGAGAGTTTTCTTGGTCTAGACCTGACTCGCGTCTTCCGCTGCGGAACCATCCAGGCTTCGTGGTGGCGTGTTGGAGCCGGAGTGAACGAGACCATGGCTGATCGCGACCTCGGCGCTCGGGACCGATGTTGAGTAACCCACGGAGTAGACGAGGTCGGAGTCAGCGGGTTAGTAACGTTAATCACTGATTTGTGTGCATCGGTGCGTGATGTTTCAAGAGCTAACCGCCGGTCTATCAGCTCGGCCTGTCTCACTAAAAGGTCGTGGATCTGTTTCTCAACAGCTTCCAGCTCAGACTGCAACGCGTGCAGCTCAAATGTATCTTCACCTGCACCAAGAGGTAGACTACTTACATCTGATAAATTCGCCATGTTTGTTTGTAAGTGAGTGTGGAGAAGACGCGTTCAGCCGTGATCCACGGACGTAACCTATAAGAGTATCCAGCGTTGGATCACTAAATAGGCTTGAGACGCGTCTGCTCAACAGTCCGCGTTGTAGGCTAACTATGAGGTTTGAGCAGTAGTGCTTCTCAGTGAGGAAAAGTAAAACATGTTCGTTGTAAGTGAGTTTAAAGGGAAAATCAAGAATTATAAATCAATCGATAGAGCTCCAAAGACAACAAACGCGTTCAGACGCGACGCATGCGCATTCGAATTCCGGGTGTGTACATACTGTATGTGCGTTACAGCTCGCGCCTCATCACAAATCAAGAAACCATCATTTGTTTCATTATATTTAAAACCTTTTCAGACCTTTTTTCCACATAAAATTTAATTGGTTTTATCTTTTGAACTGTTGGCATGAAAACGAGTTTCTAACAATCTTTCATTATTTTTCATGTTCATAGCTATTTCAAAATAAAGGCCTGAACATGCCTAATGCGTATTAAATATTCCAGTTGCAAATTGATAAATTACGGATCCTCTGTCATTTATTTTGAAAATCAGTCAGCAAGCTTTCAAATTATATAGCCTATAGTAATGTCAATATTACTTTGGGTTTTTACTAAAATATTATTGTTTAAAATATATAATGGCAAACGTCCCACCTGTGGGTCATGTGATCCTGCAGTCTCTCGATTGGTTGTGTGATCATGATCATGTAGAGAGAGTTTATGAGGACAATGATGTTGAACTCACCCTTCACAGAGAGAGAAACAACAGAGCTTGATGTTGATGAGTTTGGTCTTCCATATATCTGTCCTTTACACCAGTACTGACCCTGATCAGACTCAGTAGCTCCTCTGATAGTGACAGTGTCTCTGTTTACAGTGTAACGATCAGACGTCTGTAACATTACAATGTCTTTATACCACTCATATCTCTTGTCACTGTGATCAGACTTTATCACACACTTCAGATTGACTGTTTCTCCAGTGAATACACGACTGTCTGGTGTCACAGTCACTGTAGATGTGGGCAAATCTGAGAAGAAAGACACAAACATAAAGACTGAAACTGCTCTTTCAGGGAATAAAACTGATTGTTCAGAAGGAACAATCCTTGAGCAAAGCATTTGACCAATGGTTTCCAGAAGGATTTAGTTCATGGAGCCATTCTGTGACAGAAATACATTACACTGGTCTTGGTCATATGATGATAAATATACTTTTGAAAAACGGAAGATAAAGTTGGCAAACCACAGTTTGTTACACAGTTACAAAAAAAAAAAAAAAATGTAAATACATGTATTTCATGTTCTCACCACAGGTGAAGTGTCGAGTCTAATGACATTGAGAACATGAGATACATGTGTTTCTATTATTGGAGTTGTGGTGTGCCAACTTTGTGTTGAGCCTTTATGATAAATAAACTTTTACCATAACCATAACCAGCTAACAGGGAACGTTATCATAACTTTGGCTGACGTTAAGGATCTCTCAAAGTTATGAACAAAAATTCTTCCAGTAACGTCAATAAAATGTTTGTTCAATGTTATCAGGTCTTTAACCCTTGTATGGTGTTCGGGTCTGTTGGACCCGTTTTCATTTTTTATCAAAAGAAAAATGATACAATTAATTATTTTTTCAAACTGAGACTCATTGGCCTTGGCTCATTTTCTGTGAGGAATATATATCAGAACACATTTTCAATGACCACACACTGTACACCCCCCCTACACATTTATATTACACACAGGATGTTCGGGTCCACTGGACCCGGGGCTAATAAAAGAGTGTGGAAATTGTAGGTCCTGTGTACCTTTACTCTGTCCTCCTCCTGTCAGGGCCTGCTGTTAGTGTGTGTATGTTCTTGTATATGGTTTATGAGGACACAAATGTGTATAATGACATGGGTATTACAACATAAACATGGATTATGACGACATCTGTGTCCTCATACTAAAACATATTAAATGGTGTTTTTTGAAATTCAAAAAATGCCAAAAGTTTCCGGTGATTGGTAGGTTTAGGGGTAGGGTTAGTGTAGGGGGATAGATTATACAGTTTGTACATTAGAAAAACCATTATGCCTATGGAGAGTGACCGTACACCACATATCCAAGTGAGTGTGTGTGTGTGTGCGTGCGTGTGTGTGTGTGTGGGGGGGGGGGTGTTTTGTGTGTGTCTGTGTGTGTGTGTGTATGTGTGTGCATGAGTGTGTGTGTGTGTGCGTGTGAGAGAGAGATTGTGTGTAAGTGTGAAAGAGTGCAAGAGTGAGTTTTGTGTTTCTACTCCTGCCATTCCCACACGAGGTTGCAATCCTTAAATGTGATCTAACAAAGGTAAAGATAAAATATTAACCATAAATGCTGTTTATATTGCTTGTAATTGGGATGAAGTAAACATCTGTTGAATATTTTAACATAACATTTTTGATTGTGTTGAATTAAAAACCCTAAAATGCAGCGGGTCCACCAGACCCACGAACACTGGCTGAGTAACAAAAATATGAACACCACACAAGGGTTAATAATGTTCTGTAAATTAGCACAAAAACTGTAGTTTCTTCATCTTTAACACTCTTGGACTCATTTAGACATCGAGTTCATTCAACACTGAGGATTAACACTAAGAAAAATGGACACTTTAAAGTTTCCATCACCAAAACAAAAATGTTTTAAAAACGTTCTTAGAACAAAAATGTGTAATCTGGGAAACCCTCTGGTCTGGGTTTGTGGTTTTGACTTCAACACAAATAATCTGTAAATCACGTCATTCCTCTGACTTCAGTACAAAACTCATCAGAACTGAACTCAGTCGCTCAAGTCCTTTTCTATTCTCATGAATATCTCCTGTAACCATAGTGACAGTGACTAAATATTAAAGATAGAGACGCACATAAGACTGGAAAGTCACAATTTACATGATTTTATAATAAACCAAAACCTCCACAAAACACACACCACACACACACACACACACACACACATGACGTGTGCAGTTACTGAATAATGACTAAAAGTGAATTTCTTCAGTCCTCTTATGACAACAGATGTGGCTGAATATTATAAGTGTTGAAATATGAATTTAAATGATCATTAAACAGATGTGAATATGAAGACTCACCTGATACAGTCAGTGTAACAGCATCACTGAAGTCTGTGTGTGAGTCTGATCTCTCTCCTCTACAACTGTATTTACCACTGCGAGACACACCAGCTCTGAAAATGAACTCTGCTGTTGGTGTTGTATAGTCAGTTTCTCCATCTCTAATCCAGCTGTATCTCTGAATGTCTCCTCTCTGTATGTCACATGTGAGAATGACTATCTCTCCTCTAAACACACGCTGATCTGGCTTCATCGTCACTACAGGTTTCACTGAGAAATATAGAAGTAGATATTGAAAAGCATTGCAGTATCAAGATCACTGTCATGAACTCTAAACTTCATCAGGAGAAAAACACTTAAATTAAAAATCTAGTTTGCTTATAAATTGTAATAATTACATCAAAAATGGATGTATTGGTTAAAACCAGTGGTGGACAGTAACGAAGTAAATGTAATTCGTTACTGTACTTAAGTAGCTTTTTTGCGTAGGCTATCTGTACTTTACTGAAGTATTTAAATTTGGGAAGACTTTTACTTTAACTCCACTACATTTCAAAGTCAAAAATCTTACTTTTTACTCTACTACATTTTCAAAATCAGTCGTTCCTTTTTATTTATGAGTGGATAAAAACTTAACTGGTCAAATGAGCCACCAATCACAGTCGTCACTTTCTGACATTCGTCAATATCCGACGCACAAATTTTAATGTCATTCACCGATTGGTCTGTGCAGTGTGCAGCGCCAGTTCAAGTTGAACAAGCCTACTGTGATCCAGAGCCATAGAGAGAAAGAGTTGCGACACTCTTTGATGTCGCCGCTATGGCTGTCACGTGGTTCATGTAAGCCCCAATAGTTCCAAAACATACGCTGGCTGTCATGTTTTTCTATGGGACAGACAGCAGCGATTGCATTATTGAACGGTAAATATAAAATAAAACACACACCCAAGTACTTTTTCAGCTGTTATTGCATTTTGTTAATGTCAGTTTTGCATTTGGAGATAAGTTTTAGGCTATATTTTTGGAGGGAAAAGCTTAGTGTTCATGTTCGCATGGGTAGTAGCACTGGCTTTAGCGGCTCTAACTTAACTTTTCCATTTCATTCATCTGATGATGGACGTCTCATGATATTTATTTTAGCACAACTGGGCTGTATTAGGCGATTGATTCCCGTGATTTTGCTTATAAATTTTGATTCAGCCATTACACCTTCGTGATCACGCAAAGAGGTCTGCCGTGGCGGTCCGTTCAGAATTCACTTAGAAGCTAGCTCACTTCTTCTGATGAAAGTGGCCACCCCCAGGACCACAACGTGAAACATGATCATGTTAAGACTAAGAATATTATTTTAAGATTAAGCCATACACATTATCAAAACTATAACAGATTAAAAACGAATTTAAGCATGGCTGATACAAATTAAGGTTTTCAAATAAAATATTTTTTATTAAACAATGACAGACAACAAAAATGTGTGAGTGTGTGTGTGAACAAGAAAAACAAAAAACAGGGGCAGGTGATCCATGAAATAGACAGGACTGGTGATGGCCATAACAATCCTAGAGGTCCAGCATTGTTCTCACAAGCCGCTTCACTCAAGACAATAAAACATAATGAAAAGTTAGTATATCCCCAAAAATTTAATTAAATAAAAGTTGCTATAAAGGTGGCAGCGATTCATTACCGAACTCTTACTGTCACAGCTGACGAAGTCGTGCTAGCTAACTAGCTAGCAGGCAGTGCTTGAAAATTGGTTGAAACAACCAACATAAAATATAAATAATTACGCTGTGCATGTACAAATAAAGACCAGTATAAGCATCGCAAAGGGCCTCTGAAACAATATAGACAGTTGACAATTCAAAAGAGGTCGATATTTCAGCAACTTAACTCTGGAACAACTCGACGCGCAGCAATGTAAGTGAATGGTGTCCAACGCCCAAATGATTGTGTTTGGAACTAATCCGATCTTCAAATCCCGGAAGTAGGCGGTTAAAAGCGCCGCCATTTTTTACAACGGAGGTCTATGGGAGTGTCGCAACTCTTTCTCTCTATGGCTCTGCTGTGATCTCGCCGCCGCGCGGTCACATGATTCGTGTAGCTCTCATTAGGCTTGTTTGAGATGCGCTTTGCCTCGCCTGAAATGTATGCGAGAGTAGGCGGCTGCAGTGAAAGGAGGAGTGAAAAAAGTGCAGGCAAGCCGGACAGATCTCTCTTCTCGTAGTGGATCTGACACCTGTGAGATCAAAGATGGATATCGCGGGATTCACGCTCGTGCACAGTGTTGCTAATAAACTGGATGTAATTCAAGTTCTGTTGCTTTTATATGAAAATAAATAAAATAAACAAGACACCCAAAGTACTTGTTATTTAATTCCATTCCAAATACATGTTTATCAATATTTTTTTCTTTAATACAGACATATGTGTTTTTATTTTATTTTTTATTTTTTATAAAAATTAAATTGCATAACCCAAAGAGATCGCACTGTCTGATAGTTTGGGAATATTCACACATAACATATACACATAAAACATGATATTAGAGTTTTAAAATCAAACATTTTAAAAGAGAACAATACATCACAGTTGTTTAAACCAATGAGCATTAAGCTGTGTCGTCAGCAAGTCGTTTCCCATCGTGCTTTTGATCAGCGCAGTCAGTGGAGAGCAACTGCGCTCGACTGCAGAATCCGACACGTGCGCCTTGCGCTCGCGAGAGATTTTTGACATACGTCAGCATGACATCAGAGCAAGTCGGACCGCCCTCGGACACATTTCTAACCGGCATGCATCTCGCGCTGATCACCAGTGATCGGTCCTGCGCAGATTTTGCTCATCTCAAACAAGCCTAATAGTTCCAAACAAATCGCGTTGCCAATGATTTTAAGCGAAGCAGAGAGCAGCAGCTATTATTGCAGCAATTATCAGTAAATATTGATGCATAATGAACATTGCTTATTACGTTGACACTAAAATGACTTGCTAGCATTTTTTTTTCTGGGGAGCAGCAGAAACACTGCATTAATACGTTTTGGTGTTTCATTTTGGAGGGAAATTGGCTGCTCCCATAACGTAGAATATATATGTGTGTGTATATCAATGGCATTGTGCAGGTTTATGTGAATGTATCATAACATTATGATGTTTATAATTATGACCATAGACGCTCGTGAAAAATATATACAGTAAATACTGTAAATGTATTATACCTTATGGGAACAAACCCCTTCCCTCCAAAATTAATCACACAAAAAATGTATTCAATTCAATTGAATTCAATTCAATTAAAAAAATATAAAATATATAAAAATATATATAATAAAATATATATAGACTAATTAATGTCATTTTATTATTAGATTGATGTGCCAAGAGTGACATTAGAGTCTTCACGTAGACTGAGATAAGCAAGAGTCTTGTAATAAAAATTATAATAGGACATTATAGCCATAAACAAAATCATATAGTACTTGGATACTTAAGTACATTTGAAAGCAAATACTTTTGTACTTTTACTCAAGTGAATGTTTAAAGGCAGCACTTCTACTTTTACTTGAGTAATATTTTACCTTGAGTATCTTTACTTTAACTCAAGTACATGGTATGTGTACTTCGTCCACCATTGGTAAAAACTAAATGAAACAGATGTATTTATCCAGTCCGCATGTCCTTTGTATTATTGATCTTCCAGTTCTGACCAGTAGATGATGCTGTTTACAATCTGTGTGTTTAAAGGTCCTGTATTATGCCCCTTTTCTCAAGATGTAAAATACGTCTCTGATGTCCCCAGAGTGTGTATGTGAAGTTTCAGCTCAAAATACCAAACAGATAATTTTTTATAGCATGTTTAAATTGTCATTTTTTGGGGCACAGAAAAACGCGCTGTTTTAGTGTTTGCCCAAATGCAAATGAGCTGCTGCTGGACGGCACAGGGGGCGGAGCTTCATGAGCTCACGCTCAGTCTCTCAGGACAATTTCATCTCACGGAATGATGATAATATCAGAAACTCTCAGTAACTGTGTTCATTTCGAGTCGGACAATAATGCCTAGAGTCAGAGTGCTGTATAGAGATGAAACAGGTATAGTTTAGTAGTTTAATTACGGTTATTAGGCTATAACGTATTTGTCATCTGCTTGTATGTATCCATTATTTATTAATAGCCTACAAGTCTGCTGTTTCGGACCAGGTCCGAATGATGATCAAACATATACTGATGAGTTTAATAAAGTTTATTGTACATCACACAAAAGATGAAGCGTCAGTTTTACTTCAGAAAATCACCGTAAGAGCTGAGTAAACACAGTAAGTTATAAGAAGTGCGCAAGTAGCCAGTAGAGTTGAGGGAGCATTCCTATGGGCGGAGCTTAGTCAAAAACGGTTCTAGTGACATCATTAAAGAAGGAAGTAGAGGGATGTAGTCCAAACGAGCTGTTCACTGTAGGCGACTTATGTTAAATAAAATATCTCGGCTTTATAATTTTACAGATATTATTTATGCTCTAACAGCAACATTACACATACTAAAGTTTGAAACATGGGATCACGAAGAACGGGACCTTTAAAGATCTGAACTGAACTTACTAACTTCTGTCTGTCTGTTCTCAAGCCCTTTTCTCTTCCAGCCCTTCCAACCAAACCACACTGAATGAATAAAGCTAAGCATTGAAGATCTTAATGACACACAGTCAATAATTAATAAAAATGAGGAAAAACTCACTGTGCAGAACTCATTTCTGTTTTATACAGTGGATTATGATCTTTTGAAATTAATGTCTGTCTGAACTACTTTACGAATGCAAGACTGTTAGATTGATTGAATAAATAGCAGATTTCTGTAATGTTTTAAGGAACTACAGTCAGATGATTCTGTGAAATATGCAAAACATGGACATAAAACATCAGCAAAGAGACAAATGTGGGATCCTGATGTAAACATGAAGATAATATGGTTATAGTAAACCATATATAGTAAACTACTATAACACAATTCACATTAGTTAAAAACTAAAATGTACTGCAGTAAAGCACAGTACCTTGACTGAGTCCAGAGTGAACGAGGGACATCAGCACTAAAAGCAGAAGAAACACAGATATGAATCATTTCCATTCATTCAACACAATGTAAATCACACACTGAAACATGTCAAGAGTTTATTCTACATGAACTGAAAGTGTTTTTCTGTTGTGATGCTCATTCAGGAGAACTGATGGATTATTCTCCAGCATTTAACATCATCACACACACTGACGTCACAGGACTCGTGAACTAATACGAGAGTCGATTCAGTGATTCACTGTTCGATTCACTGTTTGATTCACTGTTTGATTCACTGATGCTCAACAACAATTAAGCAGTTTGAACACTGAGCTTCACAACACACAACATCATATGACATTATAGGCTAATGTAGAAGACTTTATTACTTAGAAAATAAGTAATTTAGCTATATATTTGTACATTATTATCTCCGTGTGTGACTTTTGTTTGACTTTCTGAAGCCTGAAGAAAGCAGAAAATTATATTCTAGTATGTCTATTATATTCTAGTATATCACACGGTACAAAGACCTTTTACCCAAAATATCTATAGAGTGTGTTACCATCTTTGGAAAAGGCTTTGTTGCAAAATAAAGTCTAATATTTCTGGCATCAAAGATCTCTGAGAAGTGATTTTTCACAAAAGAAAGAAACCAACAAAACTACTCATCAATAAATGTGATGTCAGTGTATTTCTGTAACTCTGTCTTCATAGTTCTTGAGATAGAGATAGAGAGGGAGGCTTATATCCAGGGCTTCCAATGTAATGCACTTGTACATAATGATTAGTGATTTGGGATTATTTTCATAGTCGATTAATCTGTTGAATATTTTCTCGATTAATCGATTAGTTGTTTGGTCTATAATATGTCAGAAAAATGTTGATCAGTGTTTCCCAAAAGCCCAGGATGGTCACGTGGTTCAACATGAGATGATTGACAGCTTTACAAACTAATAATATCGCACTGATGTCATAGCTGACGCGAATCAGGAAGAGGAGAGTCATCGCTAGCTCAAGTACAGTTTTCAATCCAGACTATTATCCAAATAAAATGCATTAGCTTTGCAAAATATGAATAAATAAATATGTTTAAAAGGACAACACAAGTCTGAGACACTTTCTGATTGTCCAGCATTGGTGAACATGTTCATATGTCGACGTAATGAACTTATTCTGGAAACCTGTGGTTATTCTGACACACGTGTGAACTGACATCATACAACAGCTAAATATGAAGTTCAGGCGAACTGGTTAAAAATAACTGAAATGTGTCTCAGAAAAGAGAAGTTAGTTCTGAGAAAAGCTCTACTTTGATAAACTGTGTGTTCGATGACAGAGAAATGTATGTGTCCAGATATTTTTGCAGTTATTTCTCAATAAGAGAGTCAGAGAGAAAGAGAAGTGATAGAGAAGATGAGTGTGTGTTCGGTCTCTGTTCTCAAACTCTCTGAGTCTCTGATGGAGAGATTATTTAAAGATACAGCATCATTCAACACTAACTCACATCAACACAAATACATCTGATTTATCTCAACTACTTGAAATATGAAGAAAGATATTACAACAAAACTAAGATATAAGGAACTCCCGCACACTATCTTAACTTGCAATTTAAAATAAATTTTTATTATCGCACAACGTTTCGGTCACACGACCTTCATCAGGAGTCAAGTTAAGATAGTGTGTGGGAGTTGTTGAAACGACCTACCTGGTCTTATTTTCCTACGCACCTATTACTTACAGGTGTGCGATGGTGTTCGTTCACTAACAACAAAACTAAGAAAAATACAAACACACATTGCCTCCATCTTTCACACGCATTATCACACAGATAAATGCATCATAAACCTCTTTATCTGATCAACACGTAACATCATCACATAAGATCTGATCAATAAATAATACAATAAGCAGTGAGACTGTGGATTCATAGACTCTTCTACACAACAATCATTATTATATCCCATCTTCAGCTGAATACATTGCATTAGGAACAGAAAACAGAAGATAGTAAAGAATATGATCAAATACTCACAGATGAGAGGCAGTGCACAGGAGCCCATACTGTCACATTAATAGACAGTGTTAACAGCGCTGAGTGTTAAAACACACACTTCCTGTGTTTAAAAGAAGAGATAAGGGAGGAGGAGATAAACTTACACAGAAATACACAGATAAAGAAAAGAGAGATCCAGTCTAAGATATTTAGTTACTAATTTATTCAAGTTGTCACAGCTCTGTTCATCTACTTGAAAATCATATTTTCCAGATCAGTTCTGATGGAGATTGTTCTCACTGTTATTGTGTTCGTTCACATATGTAAGAACTGATTTTCCTGCTAAGACCAAACTCACCCCGCAATAAAGCCATAAACCTCACCCTAAACAGAAGATTGCAAAGAAAGAGCATGGGACTTTTCAGTTCTGCCGTCTCTAGCACCCCGTACGTTTACAAGGTGCATGGACGCGGCGCTTTCTCCACTGAGGCATCAGGGAGTGTGTGTGCTGAACTATCTCAACGATTGGCTGATTCTGGCACAGTCGAGAGCCGAACTATTACGACACAGAGCTTTGATTCTCAGCCATCTGCAATGCCTGGGTCTCAAAATCAATTTATCCAAGAGCAAACTGAGTCCCAGCCAGAGTGTGATCTTTCTGGGCACAGTTATCGACTTATGAATATGAAAGCGTGGCTCACACCAGAGCGCGCGCTCTCTTTTCAACAGCTGGCAGGCGAGTGCTCACGCCTGAAAAAGTTTCAGAAACTTCTCAGTCTCATGGCAGCCGCTCCGTCAGTACTCCGTATGGGATTACTGCGTATGCTCCCACTGCAGCACTGGCTCAAGCGCCGTGTGCCAGCCCGTGCATGGCGGTCCGGCAGCCTGCGAGTCATGGTGAATCACGGTTGTTTGCGGACCCTGATTCCCTGGCAGGCTCAGGACTGGCACCTCGAGGGCGCGACCGTGGGGTGATTTCCACATGGAAAGTGGTTTTCACAGACGCCTCCAACCGAGGTTGGGATATTCAGAAATACATTTATGATAGAAAACAATGTTTCCGCCATTGCACCCCACTCGTAATTATGACTTTGTGGTGCATTTCATGTGTGTTCAACTCGTAATTACCATCTTTCTGACAGGACTTGTTGACAGAACACAACAGTCAATATTTTTACTGATACTTACAGGACACAAGAATATTGTATGGGCAGAATGAACATTATTGGGTCAATCCCTCTGACAGTGAGCTTGAGGAGAGTCAGGAAGAGAGGATCCCTGAATCAGGCTTGAGAGACAGTTAGGGGTCAGGGGTCAGTCAGGGGTCAGTTAGGGGTCAGTCAGTAAAGTAATGTGTGTATGCATGTGCATGTGTATTTGTAAGGATAGTAGTGGGAAGGGCAGTTTAGAAGACATCTTTCATCACTTCTAAACAACACTTTCTCTCTGCCAACCTTTTAGAGAAGAAATTAACATGGTTCTGGGTTTCTAAAAAAAAGGGAAGTCAATAAACATTACACAGACATTATGTGAATCTTTGATCTTGTGATGATATTTTGAGGTTTATGAAACTAAAGATGCAGATCATGCATAAATGTTTCCTCTACTCTGGTTAAAACCACAGAGCAGAAACAGAGCAGAAGTCAAACCACAACTATGAGCTCAACTCTATTATTAGGCCTGAAGAAATAGTTTGGCTGTGAAAGCACAATCATCTTTAAGTGTCCGGAAAGAGACTTGGTCAGTAGATATTTGGGAATAACCCGTTTATTTGTCACCACATATCTCAGATACTAGCAGTTTCCTTTATAGGGGTATAGCCTATATATGTGTTTTTTTTTTCCATAAAAATAAAAAAGAATAGTAATAATTATAATTAAAAAAAATGTAGGTAGGTATAAACATACATAATGTAGCCGCGCTTGGCTCCTTAATAATAGCAGAAAGTCTCTAATGGGTGCAAATTTGTTTTATTCTTCTAGAATCAGCATGAGCACCGTGAAAACTAGAAGTAAACACACAAATAGCTTGTTAATGAACCTTTGGCATGACACAAATTTACAAATAAATCCTCACCTCTTTTACAGTGCATCATCATGCATTTGTGGATATGTGCAATGCACATTAAAAATAACACCGCATACAACAATAATTTTCTCACTTAACACATGCAGCTTTCCTGGTACAAGATACACAACAAAACAATCTCCAGTAACAGTCAATATAGACATTTTACATTGTTAAAGCCTTTCCATCTCTTATACATGGAGCCAAATAATACACACTCGCTCCGCTCACCAAGGGTGCAAACTTTAGACTTGCTGCTTTCCTGAATTAGCCGCTAGCTTGAAGGTCTCAGAAATATGTCCCTGAGCTTCTGAGATGAGAGAAATCAGGCGAGAGAAAACTGTTGATCAGCTATACAGGTTCTCTTCTTCTTCTGATGAAGAAGAAGAATGGCATATAATGAAGAAGAAGAAGAAGAAGAAGAAGAAAAAGAAAAAGAAGCAGAAGAAGAAGAAGAAGAAGAATGGCATATCTTCACGATATATACCGCCATCTACTGGACTATTCCACAGGAGTGTGTAAAATTTACGTTGGCAAATGACACATTAAATCATTTAAAAAATAAAAAATAAAAAAAATCTTCTAATTAAACCAGTATCATTAAGATACTTTATAAAATACCTGATTATTTGTCCCTGCATTCCTTGCTCCTGTAAAATATTATGAATGTCATTTTCTGCATCAAAGTCTTTCCATTTCTGTCTAATTCGGTCAAATTTCTTACATTTAAATAATACATGGATAACATTCTCCAAGACTTTGCATTCAGAGCATATGCCATTGCTTTTGTCTATTTAGGATAATGTGGAATTAAGGCCTGTGTGGCCCAACCTCAATCTGGTTAGAACAACTTCTTCACGCCTATTAAGACCCAGTGATTCTTTTCCCTCCAACACAGCTCTTCACGCATTACATTATCTGTTATAAAACTTTGTACTGCCATAGAGTCAGGACATATAACTGTTCTAAGAGGCTTAGACTCTTCAACCCAACTAAGGGCGGTTATTATTGCACTCATCTCTATTTAGTATACTGATAAAAGTCACTCACTCTTTATCCATATCTTTGTGTCAAGTTCTGGAATATAAATACCAATACCACATTGGCCTTTGGGTTCTTTAGAACCATCTGTAAATATGTTCAGATATCCATAATATTAAGTATTTACATAACTTAAAGGTGCTGTATGTAGTTTTTAGCGGCCTCTAGCGGTGATGTTTCAGATTGCAACCAATAAGTTTACAAGCGCGTGCTCTTACGCGTGCTCGAATTTATGAGCGAGCACTCTGGGTACCGGCCAGACTGAGACGCAACCTGTGGACACAAAACACAAAGCATCCCACAACATGCTGGAAACTCAGGTAAACTCCCACTGCAACGTTAAAATAATAGGCTACTTTTATCAGCTTGACGTTGAACTAATGCTCCATGCTCGTACCATGATAAGTATGGAACCCTATCAACCGTGCCGAATTTTGCCACTGCAAGCACTAACTTCACATTTTCTTCAGGAAATGTACATTCTAGGTTTGTAGATGAGGTTTCTCCATTAATTAAATGCCCTGCCGATGTTGATCCGTGTTTTTTACCCGAAGTTCATCCGATTCACGTCTGGCCTTTAATACGAGCTTCAGCAGAAAAAACCTTTTTGTTTTTGTTTTTTATCAACATGTGGAGATTGTGTTGGAGTCTGTGACGTGTTGTGCTGGGAGCAGGTCATTTCTTAGTGTTATATCAGACATGTCATAAGTTGCATAAGTCATAAGTCCATGTCATAAGTTGCAGTGTCGTCGCTGTTGAGTGCAAAGTCAGTAGGCTAGACGAGGCGAGAGGCTCGGGAGCGCGCATGCAGGTGACGTCACTGGCGGTAAATCCGACCCGGGACCTTCACATAAAAATAAGAATACTTGCTTTCAGAGGTAATAGCAAAACCCGCAAAGTGGATAATTTTAATGTGAGATTACAACCCCTTCACACACAGGCAATAAAAAAATGATTTGTTTTGGTAGAAAAGCTACATACAGCACCTTTAAGCAGGCTTCAGTATAACTTTGTTTGCTGAGATGCTTACTTTTTTTTTCTGCTAATAAATCAATGTTTACCTCTGGTTCAGGGAGCAGCCATGGAGGAACACAGCTTAAAGCTAATGCTGGACCATACATCAATGCTTTCAATCCATAATGATTCACTAAATTGCCAATATTGCAACCAAACCCACTGGAAACTGCAATGGGCCGAATTGGAACGTCCTAAGCCCTTGATCACTTTGGAATCAGCTATGGAGTTGATTTATTATTTAAATTTTTTTTTTCTTTAAGAATTTGTGTAATGCAGCATACAAATGTTTATATGCGTTTTTGGGTTGTTTTAAATAAATAAAAATATAATTAATATATCATAGAGTTGTCTGTTGTGGTGGTGATTAGACGAGATCTGTGGTGACGTCTCAATCGTACTGTATTGTGGGACATATATGTGCCTGAAGTGCACATATGAAGTAGACTCGCTCCCTCTGTCAATCGAGGGAACGAGGGTCTGTCCATATAAACTTCCCTCGTCCACTTCACGAAGTGGAACTCACTTCAAAATGGCGGCAGGGATTCCCCCGAGGGGAAGTGTTTAGGGAAGTTGCAAGTGCGTGTCTAAAAGTGGACTGGAACGCAGCACAAGAATCTTAGTGTGTTTATAAGTCCCAATCTGATTGTCCACCAGTCTATATACAATCCAAGAATAGTGTAATCCAAAAGTCTGAAGTTGTTTACGGAAAGGTAAGTCCACAGGTTGTAAACTCCACAATCCAGGTAAATTGTGACTCTTCTTCTTCTTCTTCTTCTTTCAATTTTATGGCGGTTGGCAACAAACTTTAATGGTGGATTACCGCCACCTGCTGGACTGGGGTATGGTACTGGAGTCTAACCTTTCCAATGATAAAAAATAAAATATTTGATAAAATAAAATAAAAAACATCTAAATTATTTTAATTAGTCCTGTATTCCTCAGGAATCTAAATATATATTTAAAATATATTTCACCTGAGCTTCTTTGTAGGAAGTCTTCTAAGTTTAATCTTAACTGTTTTCTTTGCAATTGTGAACTTAATCTTTGTCTTTCTTTCTGATATTTAGGACATTGCAGTATAACAACATGCTCTACATACTCTGGACAATCACATAATTCACAACTGCCATCAGCATGCTTCTTCATTATTACCAAAGTCTTATTTAATCTTGTGTGTCCATACCTCATTCTTGACAACACATCCTCCTCCTCCTCCTTGCTTCTGTTCATATTTCTGCCCTTTCCCACTTTATTCTGGATATTATAGAACTGTCTTCCAGTCTCCCCATTGTCCCATAATGTTTGCCAGTTACCCTTAACAATGTTTTTAACCATACTCTTAATTTCTGCTTTGCTATAATTAACCTCAATATCTACATTGGGATTTCCAGCTGCTTGCTTAGCGCATTTATCTGCCAACTCGTTTCCTACGACACCTATAAGAGCTGGTACCCATATAAGAATTATCTCGGTTCCTGATTGTAACAGATTATTTGTGACTTGTATTATTTCAATTACAATATCCTGTCTTGATTTTGACTAAAACGTTTTGATGCCGATCAAAGCTGAGCTTGAATCTGAAGCAATTACTGCCTTTCTTTGCTACCCCCATGCTTTCAGAAAGTTTCTCGAGGAACCCAAAGTTTGTGAGTGAATATAAAAGCTTTGGAATATTTTCCCTCCCATCTCATATTATTCCACCACCATTTCCCTTTTACAGCTCTGTATTAAAATAATAGTTCAATCAAAAAAATAATATCCTGCCAGATTTACTGACCTTGATGTTGTTCAAACCTTGACCTTTTTTTAGGTATTTATCCAGAACTAACTAATGTTCTGTCAAGATTCTCTCAAAGTTGTGAGCAAACGCTCTTCATTCCAGTAGCGTTAATAAAATGTTTGTTCAAAGTTATCTGGTTTTTAATAATGTTTTCAAAACATTAGCACAAAAATGTATACATTTTTTTTTTATGTTTTAGTTGGACGTTCATCGAACATTTTTTAAATGCTAACATTAATACAACTCGTTTCAGAATGTTCATACATTTAAAAATAACATTTCCAAAATGTTCGCAGAATGATAAAAAGGAATGTGTCCTTCGTTCCAACATTCGCATAGCCAAGAAAAAAAGATTTTAGAGCATTACTGTTTTTTTTTTTTGTTTTTTTTTGTTAACTTAGTGGGAACATTAGAAAATAGGCCTATTTGTTGTTAGCTGGGTACAGTATTGACTTTGTTTTGATCACTTCTATACTGATTCTTTTACCTATTTTAACTTTTAATGTTAGGATGATATATGCTACCCCCATTTATTTTATCAATCTGTTTAGATGCATCTGTATATATAATTAAATCCTCTCTATACCTCTCCATTAAATATCTCTGCACCCTATACTTGTCCATGCCAATTTCTTACTTTTCTTCTAACAACCCCAAATCAATAGACATTTCTTTATAATCCCATGGTGGAGCAGCTGGGAAAGGTACAGTAGTACTTACTTTCAGATCATTAAACCCCATTTCATTTACTTTATCATTGATCACCCAAACAAATCTTCTGACTTGAGCATTTCCACGCTCTTGGCATTGCTTCAAAACTGATTGACTCATATGATTTCCATTATGACCCCTCAAGTTTGCCCAATACACAAGGCCAGCTGATCTCTTCTAAGATGAAGAGGCATTTCTCCCATCTCCACCTGGATAGCTGTCACTGGTGTAGTTTTGACAGCACCACAGCACAATCTTAATGCTTGATTTTGTATCACATCCAACTTACTCAACAACGTTTTGGCTGCAGACCCATATATTACGCTTCCATAATCTAATACTGACCTGATCAATCCTGTGTAAATTGTTCTTAGTGCAGATATACTTTAACTCCGCATAGACACCGCATTACATTTATAGTTTTCTTGCATTTATCAATTATTTTTTGTATATGCACTGCCCATGTTAATCTTTGATCAAACCATATGCCCAGGTATTTAAAGGTGTCAACCCTTTCCAATTCATTAGCAGACAATTTTATTTATTATTCAATTATGACTGAAACATTAAGACATTGTTTTTTAATTAAATGATGGTTTACAAATGTGAAAAACCAAGAAAAACACCTCTAATAAACTCTTAATTTCAAAAGTTATTAATTTATACAGAACATTTGATACAGAATAAAACTATGTTATGTAATTACTCAAACAAGCGAACTAGAACAAG
This sequence comes from Abramis brama, assembly GCF_963993115.1. Classification (NCBI taxonomy): domain Eukaryota; kingdom Metazoa; phylum Chordata; class Actinopteri; order Cypriniformes; family Leuciscidae; genus Abramis; species Abramis brama. The sequence continues at coordinate 6,159,515 of NC_139965.1, forward strand.
CAACAGTATCATTGTCAAGCTTTCACTAACAGAATAACAACACAAGGTTATGACAAATATAAAGCTTATACACTCACCTAAAGGATTATTAGGAACACCATACTAATACTGTGTTTGACCCCCTTTCGCCTTCAGAACTGCCTTAATTCTACGTGGCATTGATTCAACAAGGTGCTGAAAGCATTCTTTAGAAATGTTGGCCCATATTGATAGGATAGCATCTTGCAGTTGATGGAGATTTGTGGGATGCACATCCAGGGCACGAAGCTCCCGTTCCACCACATCCCAAAGATGCTCTATTGGGTTGAGATCTGGTGACTGTGGGGGCCATTTTAGTACAGTGAACTCATTGTCATGTTCAAGAAACCAATTTTAAATGATTCGAGCTTTGTGACATGGTGCATTATCCTGCTGGAAGTAGCCATCAGAGGATGGGTACATGGTGGTCATAAAGGGATGGACATGGTCAGAAACAATGCTCAGGTAGGCCGTGGCATTTAAACGATGCCAAGTGTGCCAAGAAAACATCCCCCACACAATTACACCACCACCACCAACCTGCACAGTGGTAACAAGGCATGATGGATCCATGTTCTCATTCTGTTTACGCCAAATTCTGACTCTACCATCTGAATGTCTCAACAGAAATCGAGACTCATCAGACCAGGCAACATTTTTCCAGTCTTCAACTGTCCAATTTTGGTGAGCTCGTGCAAATTGTAGCCTCTTTTTCCTATTTGTAGTGGAGATGAGTGGTACCCGGTGGGGTCTTCTGCTGTTGTAGCCCATCCGCCTCAAGGTTGTGCGTGTTGTGGCTTCACAAATGCTTTGCTGCATACCTCGGTTGTAACGAGTGGTTATTTCAGTCAAAGTTGCTCTTCTATCAGCTTGAATCAGTCGGCCCATTCTCCTCTGACCTCTAGCATCAACAAGGCATTTTCGCCCACAGGACTGCCGCATACTGGATGTTTTTCCCTTTTCACACCATTCTTTGTAAACCCTAGAAATGGTTGTGCGTGAAAATCCCAGTAACTGAGCAGATTGTGAAATACTCAGACCGGCTTGTCTGGCACCAACAACCATGCCACGCTCAAAATTGCTTAAATCACCTTTCTTTCCCATTCTGACATTCAGTTTGGAGTTCAGGAGATTGTCTTGACCAGGACCACACCCCTAAATGCATTGAAGCAACTGCCATGTGATTGGTTGATTAGATAATTGCATTAATGAGAAATTGAACAGGTGTTCCTAATAATCCTTTAGGTGAGTGTATAAAGAAAGAACGAACTACAATATTTTCAAACCATGTTAAAGGACAAATAAATGCTGACAGAACATTCAAACATGTGGACAGAATTAACTCTTTTAATATCAGATTGAAGTTTCTTCCTCTGTTACAGCGTACTGACTCTTCAGCAGATGAAACTGAAATACACATAAATCATTGATTCAGTGAGAGAGAGACAGAGACAGACAGAGAGAGAGAAGGGGGGGGAGAGAGTAAGAGAGAGAGAGGGGGGAGAGAGAGAGAGAGAGAGAGAGAGAGAGAGAGAGAGAGAGAGAGAGAGAGAGAGAGAGAGAGAGAGAGGAATCAGACAGAAGTTTTACCTCTCGCTCTGTAACATTTGTAAAGCAGCACGACTGTCGCTAGCAGATACGGAGAAGCGGCCAGAAGAGAACTGAGGATTTTGAGGACAGAAATCTGTCCTGAACGTGACACTGGAAAACAGAAACACAAGAACATTATTGAGCAACATTACAGAGCTCTGAAGGGCTTTCAGAAAGTTTCTCGAGGAACCCAAAGTTTGTGAGTGAATATAAAAGCTTTGAAATATTTTTCCTCCCGTCTCTCATTATTCCACCACCATTCCCCTCTTACTAGTGATGTAGTACTCAAGTCCGGTCTCAGACTTGAGTCCGGTCTCGAGAACGATTTCTGCTTTCTCGGACTCGACTCGGACTTGTTCCTTCAAAGACTCGGTCTTGACTCGGACTCAACCCTTCAAAGACTCGGTCTTGACTCGGACTCGGCATAGGCGGTCTCGTCCCCATCACTAGTCCACTAGAAAATTTGTATTTGCTCTGCATGTCCTAACTATGATTATAAAAGTCAGGGTGGGCTTAACATGTTGATGACAGAGCAGCACTGTTGAAGCAGTTTAGAAAAATAGGCAGAAGATGATGCATGTGGTAGGGATTTTTTTAATGATAGTAAAAGCATAGTCCATATTAAGGTGTTAAGACTGCTCCTCTAAACGATTCCCAATCTAGCTTAGTCTGTAGGCCTAACTGTTGATTATTAACTGGGGTGATATTTAATCATGAATATGAAAACTGACATGTTTTTATGGTCTTGGTCTCGACTCCTAAAGACTTGGTCTCGACTCGGACTTGCTTCCTCAAAGACTCGGTCTTGACTCGGACTCGACTGAATTTGAAAACCAACGGACTCGGTCTCGACTCGGACTCGACCCTTCATAGACTCGGTCTTGACTCGGACTCGGCATAGGCGGTCTCGTCCCCATCACTACCTCTTACATCTCTGTGTTAAAGGAAGAGTTCATTCACAAATATTTATTCTGCCAAATTTACTGACCTTCATGTTGTTCAAACCTGTTTGAATTTCTTTCTTGTGTGGAAAATAAAAGATATTTTGAAGGAACTTTTAATTTCATTGTATGAAAAAAAAACAACAACTTCCAAACACCTTCTTATATGATCCACAGAATAAAGAAAGTCACACATGTTTGGAACGACATGAGGGTGAGTAAATGATGACATCATAGTATATTAATATAAGTTATTCATTTTAATGTTTAAGAGGTATGTACAATTGTTTTACTCTTCAGACCAAAACTGTATGTTTGACACTGAACATATATGAGCACAATCAGATTAATTCCTTGCTGCTTTCAAATGAAAAACTGAATTTATGAAACGTCAGATTTTAACAGGAAAGTCTCTCACAGTCTCTTGATTTCATTGACTTGTGTGATGTTTTTTATACGGTGTTTATTTCACTATATTTCAGCATATTTTGCATGTGATTTGATATTTCAACATAGTTATGTGAAACAAACACAGTTCTTATGATTCCCAGAATGTGCCTTGTCCACCTAGGGTTGAGGGCACACTCTACTAGGAGTGTTGCCTCTTCCTGGGCTTTGGCTCAAGGCACCTCGTTGACAGATATCTGTAGAGCTGCGGGCTGGGCAACACCCAACACGTTCGCTAGGTTTTATAGCCTTTGTGTAGAACCTGTTTCCTCCTGTGTACTCGCTTCGGCCAGTAGCGCGAGGAATTAGGTTAGTGTTGGCTTGCTACGCCATTCTCGCCCCACGGGCCAGATACGTGCATTTTCCTGCTCCGTTGGTTACCCAACAAACGGCTAACCTCGTGAGTTCCTCCGTCACCCCCCCCCCCCCCGGCGTCAGGCGAGGCGGATCGCCGGTCGCCAGTCCTGTTACCTCTCACTATGAGCTGAGTTCAGGCTGGGGTTTATGTTGCGGTCCCTACGGCGACCCCATGTGTTCTCTCCACGAGATGGTTACCCCCGGGTTAGCCAGTGTCTTCCCCTCAACAGATTCTGCTCTGTCGTCTTTGCTGAGTACGCTCCCACCCTCCGGGCTGGGACTACCTCAGAGACTTCCATGTGTTCACTACCCTACAGGCTAGTGCACATGTGTATTCCTAGTGCCTTCCTTCGGGCAGGTTTTGGGCTCTGCAGTGTTCCCTTCTACATCGTGGGCATGCTTTCCCAGTGTTATCCAATGTCCACTGAGTGGGTCTTGCGGAACAGCAGTGTGACTCTTCCCAGCTAAGCTTCCGCACATAAGAGATAAGTTTCAAGAAACTGCTGGCTGAAGCTTAGGCAGGGCGCTGGAAGGGGCCAGCACCATGGCGTTTTATTAGGGATCCCAATTCGTTGGAAACTCCTCCGACGAGACGTAGGAGTTCCCGAACGAAAGGTAACGTCTCGGTTACGTATGGTAACCCTCGTTCCCGGAGTAGGGAACGGAGACGTCTCGTCCCGTCGCCATGCTGCTGTACCTTCGCGGAGGACTGGACACCGGTCAGCTCATCAGCGAAAAGCGTTTGTGTATGCGTTTGCTTCCGCCTTTATACCCGCGCTGGTAGGCGGGCCGCGGAATGCAAATGTTGCATGCCAATGTTCATTGGCTCGTTTTAATTCACTCGAAGGCAAGTGGTCTCCGTAGCGTGATCCCAATTCGTTGGAAACTCCGACGACGAGACGTAGGAGTTCCCGAGACGTCATTCATTATAATAGTGATCAGCACATTAATAAAACATATTTGTTTGTTCCAGGGAAGAAGGGCATATAGGGGTCATGTGAGGGTCTGTGAGATTAGATAAGGAAATCATTTTTAGGTGAGCTAATACTGAAACTTTGGTGTCAGATCAAATAAATCTAAAAAGTCTAAATCTAGACAAATCTCTAAATCTGAATGTTCTGCTTTTAAGATTACACTTAGAGTTAAAAAATACTTTAGCTTTAAAATGCATTTTCAGACCCCTGCATTCAGTTTCATTGTTTTTCTCCTTCAAATAGTTTGTAACACAAGAACAGAGAGAATTAAATAAAAAGAGGAGTGACAACTGTATTTATCAGCAGTGTGAATGAGTAAAAGTCTTGATTAGTTGTGTGATCATGATCATGTAGAAAGAGTTTAAGAGGACAATGATGTTCAACTCACCCTTCACAGAGAGAGAAACAGCAGAGCTTGATGTTGATGTTCCATCTCTCTGTCCTTTACACCAGTACTGACCCTGATCAGACTCAGTAGCTCCTCTGATAGTGAGAGTGTCTCTGTTTACAGTGTAACGCTCAGATATCTGTAATATTACAATGCCTTTATACCACTCATATCTCCAGTCACTGTGATCAGACTTTATCACACACTTCAGATTGACTGTTTCTCCAGTGAATACAGATCTGTCTGGTGTCACAGTCACTGTAGATGTGGGGAAACCTGAGAAGAAAGACACAAACATAAAGACTGAAACTGCTCTTTCAGGGAATAAAACTGATTGTTCAGAAGGACCCTCGGTTGTAAACGCTGGTTGTAAATGGGAATGTTGCTGGTATAAACCCTGCAGTGAATGAACTGTTAACCATCACTATTGTGTCCTTGAGCAAAGCATTTGACCAACGGTTTCCAGAGGGATTTAGTTCATGGAGCCATTCTGTGACAGAAATACATTACACTGGTCTTGGTCATACGATGATTAATATAATTTTGCAAAACGGAAAAGAAAGTTGAAAAAGAAAGTTGGCAAACCACAGTTTGTTATACAATTACAAATTGTTTTTTAATATATTAATGTAGCGGGTAGGGTGGTTGAGATGGGAAGTGTACCTTTAAGACCTGCTCATTGGCACTGATTATTTGGTCCCTTTAAATGTGTCGTGAGACATGAACAGAAAAACATTAATGTGGTGTGAGTTGAAGAGTGAGCCTCTTGGTGTATTGGCTGTGTAAACTGGAGAACGGAGAGTCTTTTTGGAAGGTCATGCCTATTTGTCGTTAATACTAAACTCATTGAGAACCGCTTAACACGGCTCTTTGTTTGTAGCTCGGTCTGGTGTCTGCGTGTATGGTGACCAGTAAATGGTACCAGCAGTTACGAGTCTACAGAACTTGCTCACATAATAGCGAGAAGTGATTCTATACGGGTTTGCAGCAACGTAAGTTTATTACCCTTTTTTTCTTTCCGATGGAACGTAATGTTTAGCGCTGATCGTTTCCTTTCTTTGATATTGCCTATGAATAGAAGCAACAATGGGAAGAGTGCACAGCTAATAGTCATCCACACCATTGAACTTTATTGTTACGGGGCATATAGCTCTAATTCATCTAGGCTGGTATCCAAAGAAAAATGTAAGTTTATCGAATCCCTTTTTTGTCCTAATTTTCTAATTAGAGATTTAATATTGTTTTAAATTGTCATGATGCTATCAAACATCGCATCATAAACCACTTATGCTTGTGATTACTGGAGAATTGCCTTCGTCTGTCACTTGCCACTGTTTTTCCCAGTAGCACCTCAATGCAGTACATGAGATCCGGGGGGCGGAGTTGGATCCAGATATAAGGGGTGGAGATTGGTAGGTTTAGGGGTGGGTTTAGGGATTAAGGGGGTGGAGACGGGTAGGTTTAGGTATATGTAAGGTGGGAGGAGTTGGATTTTATCCGACTCCTCCCCGTGGATTTCATGTTCCGCAGTGAGGACCATCTCGTTTTTCCTGCGTTTAATCATTCTGTTTTATTTTTTATTTCTTTGGATGTTTGAGTGTGTGTCTTGGGGATCTGCTACCACCGTTCTGTGATGACCTGGATCTAGGTGGGCCTAGGATGGAGTCCTGCTAGTGGTAGCTTGTTAATCTAAATGTTGTTTTTTTTGTTTTTTTTCTGTTTGGCAATCATCATATTCCAATATTCGGCCTATGGGCATTGTGCAATATCTCCTTTGGGGACAGTGTCTATTTTGCAATGTTCACTATAGTGTGAAATGCTGTGTTAGTGTATGCACGGGCGATTTGGTTTGAAGTGTCTCTTGCAGTGTTGGGGTGTGTGTATGTGAACAGTATTTATTTGACTTTATGCACTGTAGTCTTAATATTGTTAGACTTTATATCCTGTAACTCATTTATTATGAGACTTTTATTCACTGTGTGATCTATTTATTGTAGAATTGTCCACTGTTACCTATGGGGAAATTTGTCTGCTCTGATTGCCAATCAGTAGCCTATATTATTGTCTAGTGTTTAATAAAATTATATTTGATTACATCAGTCCCATTTCTGTTCCTTTATTGGATACAACCTGCCTAAATAGTTTAAAGGGGAGCACGGTTTGGGTTTTCTAGTTTAGATATTCAAATTGTGCGTCGGAGCGCCCCCTAGGGGTCACATTTATTTCATGTTCTCATCACAGGTGACGTTTCGAGTCTAATGGCCATTGAGAACATGAAATACATGTTTCTATTATTGGAGCTGTGGTGTGCCAACTTTCTCTTCCCTTTGCAGTTTCTGTGGTTGAGCTTCCTCACTGAGTTTGTTTTGCCCGCTGGATGTGTGCATTTTGTGTTGAACCTTATATTAAAGATGGAGACGCACATAAGACTGGAAAGTCACAATTTACATGATTTTATAATAAACCAAAACCTCCACAAAACAAACAAACACACACACACAAACACACACACACACACACACACACACACACGTGTGCAGTTACTGAATAATGACTAAAAGTGAATTTCTTCAGTCCTCTTATAACAGATGTGGATGAAGATTATAAGTGTTGAAATATTAATTTAAATGATCATTAAACAGATGTGAATATGAAGACTCACCTGATACAGTCAGTGTAACAGCATCACTGAAGTCTGTGTGTGAGTCTGATCTCTCTCCTCTACACCTGTATTTACCACTGAGAGACACATCAGCTATGAAACTGAACTCTGCTGTTGTTGTTGTATGTGGAAAGACAGTGTCATCATCTCTAAACCATCTGTATGTCTGAATGTCTCCTCCTCCCTGGATGTCACATGTGAGAATGACTATCTCTACTTCGAACACACGCTGATCTGGCTTCACCGTCACTACAGGTTTCACTGAGAAACATCAGTAAATATTGAAAAGCATTGCAGTATCAAGATCACTGTCATGAACTCAAAACGCCTCGGTTACGACTGTAACCTCGGTTCCCTGAAGAGGGAACGAGCGTTGCGTCGAGAATGACGCTATGGGGAACGCTTTGCGTGATGACGTCTTGAAGCACATGTAAAATCAGTCCAATGGTGTGGCGGAACGTCAGAGGCGGGTGACGTCACGTACCAGGAAGCTATAAAAGCCGGCCTGAAACAGAAAACGAAAGCTTCGTATAGTCTGAAGTCGGGCTGACAGGAATGAAGGAGATATGGCAGGGCGACGCAACGCTCGTTCCCTCTTCAGGGAACCGAGGTTACAGTCGTAACCGAGGCGTTCCCTTTCAAGGGAACTCGCGTTGCGTCGAGAATGACGCTATGGGGAACGTCTATACCAACGCCTCCATAGCTACAAGTGTCTGTCCTGTGTGAAATCTGGAGAGCAGCACTAGGAAGACAGAACATGAGACCCTGGAGCAGAGTCTAGATCCAAAGAGTAGAACCTGACGAAGGTGTGCGGTGAGGACCAGCCTGCCGCATCACAGACGTCCTGTAACGATACTCCTGATATAAGGGCCTTAGAGGCCGCCATACTCCTAGTAGAGTGCGACCGGACAGCCAAAGGAGAAGGCTGTCCAGCCGCCTCATAAGCAAGTGAGATAGTCTCAACCACCCACTTGCTCATCCTTTGCTTAGACACTGGACCTCCCTTGTTAGGGGAGCAAATGTCACTTTTACGCCACAGGGCAGCTCTGTGGACATACGCGTCTAACGCCCAAACAGGGCAAAGCAAATTATTCGCCTCCTGGTCCGATTTCGAAAGGGAGGAGGACCTCCAAGTGCCACGAGGGAAACGAGATACCAAAGGGGTCTTTCCCCACAGACATTCCACCCAAAGGACTGTGGTAAGCACCTACGGCCGCCACATAAACCTTTAAAGTGGACGGGGTCAGACCTGCAGTGAACCGGTCCTGCAGGAACTCCAGAACTGTACCAATTGGGCAGTTGACTGGATCCAACCGACGGTCACTACACAAAGAGGTGAATACTCTCCAGTTCAGGGCATAAAGTTTCCTCGTGGAGGGAGCTCTGGACTGTAGAATGGTCTCAACAACCTCAGTTGAGAGACCTGACTCTATGAGCTGGGCCCCCTCAGAGGCCAAGCCCACAGGTTCCACAGTTCTGGTCGGGGGTGAAAAATCGAGCCCCCTGCTTGGGACAGAAGGTCCCTCCTGACGGGTAGCTCCAGAGGAGGCCCGTCGAGGAGGGACACAAGATCGGGAAACCATACTCTGCCCGGAAGCGCGGGGCTATAAGAAGCAGGCAAACCCGGTCCCTGCGAACTCTTTCCAGAACTCCCAGGAGCAGAGCAACTGGGGGAAAGGCGTACAGACGTAGCCTCGGCCACGTCTGTACCATAGCATCCAGTCCCAGAGGAGCTGGATGCGTGAGGGAGAACCAAAGTGGACAGTGAGACGTCTCTCGAGACGCAAACAGATCCACTTATAATTTCCATATCAGCTCCACCACCTCGGGGGTGGAGCCACCATTCCCCGGGCCTCGGCCCCTGTCTCGACAGAGTGTCTGCTCCTATATTCTGGACCCCGGGGATGTAGGCTGCCTTGAGTGACAGCAACTTCCCCTGGGACCACAAGAGGATATGGCGTGCCAGCGCAAACCCCCTTGATATAGGCGACTACCGACGTGTTGTCCGTATGTACACATGGTGTCCCCTGAGATCTGTGATAAAGCTCCTCAGAGCCCGGAAGAAAGCTAACATCTCTAGGCTATAGAATGCCAGGAACGATGATGGTCTTCCCACAGACCTTGAGATGAGCGACCCTCAGGATCGCTCCCCAACCCGTGAGGGAAGCATCCGTCGTTAGCAGTTTGCGACGACAAGGAGCTCCCAGCACTGGGCCCTGGGACAGGAACCAAGGTTTCTTCCACATAACCAAGGCACGTAGGCATCACCGCGTGACCTTGATTGTGCGAAATGGGTTGCCCCTCGGGGAAAAACCCTCTGGTCCTGAGCCACCATTGCAGGGGCCTCATGTGCAGCAGTCCAAAAGGTATCCCGTTGGAAGCTGCTGCCATGAGACCCAACAGTCTCTGGAACTGTTTGACAGTGAGTAGCTGGCCTAGCTTTACACTTCTCACAGCTGCCAGGATCGAAGCGTGGCGATGACAGGCGCGCCTGCATCGACACTGAATCCCAAACCACGCCTAAAAAAGTGGTCCTCTAAAATAGAGAAGCACACTCTTCTTGGCGTTCAGCCGTAACCCCAACTCTTTCATATGGGCGAGAACAACATCTCGATGTTGAACCGCCATCTAATGCGACTGAGCTAAAATCAACCAATCGTCGATGTAGTTCGTGATGCGAATACCCCGGAGGCGCAGAGGCGCCAGAGCTGCATCCACGCATTTGGTGAAAGTGCGGGGTGATAAAGCCAGGCCGAATGGAAGAACTCGATATTGGTATGCTTTGCCCCCGAAAGCAAACCTCAGGAACTTCCAATGACACGGACGGATGGAAATATGCGTCCTTGAGGTCTATCGTGACAAACCAGTCCTCGGACTAATCTGTGGCACGATTGTCTCAATGTTAACATTTTGAACTTGAGCTGCATGACAACTCGAAGATCTAAAATGGGACGCAATCCCCCGTCCTACTTTGGAACTATGAAGTACCGGCTGTAAAACCCGGTTTCCCTGTTGGAGGGAGGTACATATTCTATGGCCCCTTTCTCTAACAGAGTGTTTACTTCCTGTTCCATAACCAGAACCTGCTCGGGGCCCACACTGTGGGCAGGAACCCCCATAAACCGCGGTGGGCGTTACTAGAATTGTATCTAATACCCTTTTTCCACGGTCTGCAGGACCCAACGAGAAACATTTGACAGTAGCTTCCACGCTGTCAAAGATTCTACTAGAGGTACCAGTCTCTCGAGACTGGTTTCTGGATTTTGTTGCTGTTGAGTAGTCGGTTCGTCGCCCTGTAACGGCGCACCGGCAGGGAACGACCAAACAGACTGCTCTAGCACCCTCCTCAGAGGGGGCGGGCATCCCGAGGCCACTACGTTTCCGGGTGGACCTTGAGATATGTGCTCGCCGGAGACCGCTGCGCCCTGTAACACCGGAGGCGGCAGGGTTGGCAGAACGGTCCCCTGAGGGCACCGAAGAGAGACGGCACCGTATTTTTCTCCTGCTGTTGAGTAGTCGGTTCGTCGCCCTGTAACGGCGCACCGGCAGGGAACGACCAAACAGACTGCTCTAGCACCCTCCTCAGAGGGGGCGGGCATCCCGAGGCCACTACGTTTCCGGGTGGACCTTGAGATATGTGCTCGCCGGAGACCGCTGCGCCCTGTAACACCGGAGGCGGCAGGGTTGGCAGAACGGTCCCCTGAGGGCACCGAAGAGAGACGGGCACCGTGAAAGAGGTGTTAACCGCTCTGCTTCGGGGGGACTACCCTCATTTGTCCTGAGCCCTCAGACATCAGGACTTTTTCCCAGCAGCCTTCTTGGCGGTAATAACGGTCCGCAGATCCGTTTTACCCCTCGAAGACTGCTGGGTTTGAGAGCGCCCTCCGTGTCCCCGAGATTTTTGTGGGGGAGCACGGGAGGAAACGCTCTGTTTCTGAGTGGCGCGGTGCTCAGCGCTCTTTTTAGAGGAGTGAGGCTGCTCCCGCTCAGCAGCCTCATAGAAAGAACGGCGGGGGAGAAGTTTCTGAAGTCAAATCAAATCAAATCAAGTATATTTGTATAGCGCTTTTCACAATACAGATTGTATCAAAGCAGCTTCACAGTATTAAAATAAAATAATACAACAAAGTTTGTTTCTAGTGGAATTTATTGATTGATAGAATAAAATTAAATATCCCCAAAATATCCCCAACTGAGCAAGCCAAAGGCAACAGTGGCAAGGAACCGAAAAACTCCATCAAGTGACCTAATGGTGTCCTAAAACTCCATCAGGTGACCTAATGGAGAAAAAAAAAAAACCTTGGGAGAACCCAGGCTCAGTCGGGGGCCAGTTCTCCTCTGGCATTTATGAACTAGAGGCCGGATTGTAGTTTGAAACTGTGAGATTAACAATATTATATGAATGCCTGGCTGAAAAGATGCGTCTTTAATCTAGTTTTAAACTGGGAGAGTGAGTCTGAGCAACGAACAGTATCAGGAAGGCTATTCCAGAGTTTCGGAGCCAAATGTGAAAATGCTCTCCCTCCTTTGGTGGATCTGGATATCCTAGGTAGGACCAAAAGCCTCGAATTTATTGATCTTAAAGAGCGCGATGGATTATAGGGTGATAGAAGATCCGCTAAATAGACTGGAGCTAAGCCGTTTAGGGCTTTATAAGTCAGTAGCAATACCTTATAATTAATACGGAACTTTATAGGTAGCCAATGTAGTGATGATAAAATCGGTGTTATATGATCATATTTTCTTGATCTAGTAAGAACTCTAGCGGCTGCATTTTGGACTAACTGTAGCTTGTTTATTAAGGATGCAGGACAACCGGCTAATAAAGCATTACAGTAATCTAGTCTCGAGGTCATGAATGCATGAACTAACTTTTCTGCATCAGAAACTGATAGCATATTACGTAGCTTAGCAATGTTTCTAAGGTGGAAAAAGGCTGTTTTTGTAACATACGAAATATGATTTTCAAAAGACAGGTTACAATCGAGTATAACACCCAGGTCTTTTACTGTAGAGGATAAAGTAACAGGACATCCTACGATGTCAAAGTTGTATTGTGAGAGGTTTTGTGGGCGGTTTTTTGAACCGATAAGTATTACCTCTGTCTTGTCTGGATTTAATAATAGAAAATTACGCGTCATCCAATCTTTTATATCTTTAACACACTCTGTCAATTTGGATAATTTAGCGTTTTCATCCGGCCGTGATGAAATATATATTTGAGTGTCATCAGCATAACAATGGAAACTAATTCCATGTTTCCTTATAATATTTCCAAGTGGCATCATATATATTGAGAATAACAGAGGGCCCAACACAGATCCCTGCGGCACTCCATAGTTTACTGGAATTATGATCGATTTTTCTCCATTTAAATAGACAAAATGGTAGCGGTCAGATAAGTATGATCTCAACCAGCTTAATGCTTGTCCTTGAACACCAGTATAATTTTGTAGTCGATCTAAGAGTATTGTATGATCTATAGTATCGAACGCAGCACTTAGATCAAGTAAAACTAGTATTGAGATGCAGCCTTGGTCAGAAGCTAAGAGTAAATCATTTGTGATTTTAACGAGCGCAGTTTCAGTGCTATGATGCGGCCTGAATCCTGACTGAAACTTTTCATAGATATCATTTTCTTGCAAGAAAGAGCCCAGTTGAGTGGACACAACTTTTTCTAGTATTTTAGACATAAAAGGTAGATTTGAAATGGGTCTATAATTTGCTAGATTATGCGGGTCTAATTGTGGTTTCTTAATGAGAGGTTTTATAACTGCCAGTTTAAATGTTCTTGGAACATGACCTAAAGATAAAGACGAGTTAATAATATTGAGGAGAGGCTCTTCCACTACAGGTAACACTTCCTTCAGTAGTTTAGTTGGTATAGGATCTAATAAACATGTTGTTGTTTTAGATGAAGTGATAAGTTTATTTAACTCTTTTTGTTCTATAGTTGTAAAGCACTGTAATTGTTCTTGCGGGGGGAAAATTGAGGCTGAATTATAAGGTGCGATTGAGGATTGAACGTTTACAATTGTGGTTCTGATGTTTTCTATTTTCTCAGTGAAGAAGTTCATGAAATCATTACTACTAAACTGTAACGGGATATTTTGTTCGGGTGACGTCTGTTTATTTGTTAGTCTAGCCACGGTGTTAAATAAAAACCTAGGATTGTTTTGGTTGTTTTCTATTAGTTTGCGGAGATGCTCAGCCCTGGCCGCTTTTAGGGCCTTTTTATAACGTGACATACAGTCTTTCCACGCGATTCTAAAGACCTCTAAATTAGTTTGTTTCCATTTACGCTCTAAATTACGGGTTTCTCTCTTTAGAACATGCGTAGTATTATTGTACCATGGTGCTTTAATTTTCTCTCTGACCTTTTTTAATCTAACGGGTGCAACAACATCCAATGTTCTAGAGAGAATGGTGCTCATAGTGCTTGTTAGTTCTTCTAGTTCATCTGTTTGTTTGGGTTCAGGCAGCAGCTGAGACAGATCAGACAAGCAACTCGAGAAATTATCTATGGTGGATGGAAGGATTGTTCTGCCTGGTCGAAAACGCGGCGCCGCATGACATATTACAGCAGTACGTAATATGCAAGTTACCAAGTAATGGTCAGTGACATCATCACTTTGTGGAATGATATCTATATCGGTTGGATCGGTTCCATATGATATAATTAAATCGAGTGTGTGATTAAGACGATGAGTTGGTCCGGTGACGTTTTGTTTGACCCCAAAGGAATTTAATAAATCTATAAACGCAGCCCCTAACGCATCATTTGGATTATCTACGTGTATGTTAAAATCTCCAACAATTAATGCTTTATCTACATTGACCAATAGATCTGAGAGAAAATCTGCAAACTCTTTTAGGAAATCAGCGTAAGGCCCAGGCGGTCTATATACGGTAGCCAAGGCTAGAGATAATATGGATTTTTTTCTAACATCTAAGAGCGTAACATTTAGTACAAGTATTTCAAACGAAATAAACTTATAACCCGTTTTCTGAGTAACATTGAGAATATCTCTATAGACCGCTGCAACACCGCCGCCACGACCAATCAGACGGGGTTCGTGCTTATAGGAGTATCCTGATGGAGTAGACTCATTTAGACCGAAATAATCATTAGGCTTAAGCCAAGTTTCAGTAAGGCAAAGTACATCGAAGCTATTATCCGTGACTATTTCATTTACAATAACTGCCTTAGGTGTGAGTGATCTAATGTTTAGAAGACCTAGCTTTAGAAATTGTTTTTGGTTACTAATAGCAACATTTTCTGGTTTAATAACAATTAGATTTTTTCTAGATCCTGCAGTAGATTTATTATTTGATCTCACTAAACGAGGAATAGACACAGTTTCTATGCAATGTTCTACACAATGTTCTACACTACACTGAAGTGCAGCTGCCTGTTTTGAAGCTTCTTGTGACTTCGCTACAGCACTATTAACTGCGTCTCCAAATAACCCTTGCGTGGATACTGGTGCATCTAAAAGAACATGTTTTTCTTTGTCCTTTATGTCACTTAAGTTGAGCCACAGATGCCTCTCAGTGGCCACCAGGGCTGCCATAGAGCGGCCGATGGATTTAGCCGTCTCCTTGGTGGCCCTGAGAGACAAATCCGTGGCTCTACGCAGTTCAGACACCGTATCAGCACTAATACCCCCGCCCTCCTCATAATCACCCAATAACTCAGCCTGGTAAGCCTGCATTATGGACATTGTATGTAAACACGCTGCAGCTTTACCGGCGGCGGCATAAGCTTTATGAACCAGGGAAGAAGTAACTTTTACTGGCTTGGATGGAAGTGCAGGAGCCTTCAGAGAAGATGCCGTTGCTGGAGAGAGATAGCTCGCGAGCGTCTCTTCCACCTTCGGCATCTCCCCATAACCATGCTCTTTATAATTGTGCAGTATACACTCGATATGACACTGGTTTCCCCCACGATCTCGACACCTCGGTGTGGAGATCGGGGAAAAACGGAAGGCTTCTGCGCTGAGGCTGTGCACGAGATGGCAGGAAACGTTCGTCGAGCTTGCTTTTCGAACGAGCGCCCTGCCTATCTTCTGGCCACTCAATAGATAATCGCTCGACAGCTCTAGTGATAACATCAAGCAATTCTTCAAACGCATGAGACTGAGGTGGCGAATCCTCAGACTCAGCGTCAATACTAACAACGTCCAACTCCTCAGAGCTGGACAATTGCAGTATTGGTGCCTCCATCGGGGGGGAAGAAACCGCAACGCGTGCTTCCACACCCTGATGAGAGGCACTGGATCTGTCAGAAGGAGGCTGGGATAAGGCAGAGCCCGTCTCAACATCCACTGACAGATCCATTTGCGAACCCCAGGTCTGAGATCGACGCCGAGCCTCAGCAGCGGCGGGACCCGAGCCCTGAGGAACGTAATCCTGACTAAATCGAGCCAGGCGGGATCGGAGCGTACGCAATGGAAGCGCGTCGCAATGCACACAGTCACCACCCTCGAGTGCTGACTGGGCATGCTCCTCTCCCAAACAAACAACACAAAGAGTGTGTGTGTCACCTCCCGTTAAATAACGCGGGCAGGGATGAACACACACTCTAAACTGCTGATTGCTCGCCATACTGAATATATAATATAGACAGACAACACCAAATAACAAGGACAGATTTCAACACAGAGCGCGACTGAAGACTCAGAAAGCTTTCGTTTTCTGTTTCAGGCCGGCTTTTATAGCTTCCTGGTACGTGACGTCACCCGCCTCTGACGTTCCGCCACACCATTGGACTGATTTTACATGTGCTTCAAGACGTCATCACGCAAAGCGTTCCCCATAGCGTCATTCTCGACGCAACGCGAGTTCCCTTGAAAGGGAACTTTATCAGGAGAAAAACACTCAAATAAAAAATCTAGTTTGCTTATAAATTGTAATTATTACATCAACAATGTGGTAAAAACTAACTGAAACTGATGTATGTATCCAGTCCGCATTTCCTTTGTATTATTGATCTTCCCGTTCTGAACCACTGTAAAAAAAAATCTGTAGAAATTGCAGTATTACTGGCAGCTGCTTGTTTTACTTAAACTAAAATAACAGCCTCATGCAAAAACTAAAATATGCAAAGCATTCTGGGAACCAAAATCTGAAGGGGGAAAAAAAAAACAGAAAAAGGTTGATGAAGATTTCTGGTTCCCAGCATGCTTTGCATTAGGTTGTTATTTTATAATTTTATTCTGTAAAGACAAAGACTTGTTAATGTTTAATGTTCATTTAACTTTGAACAAACTGTTGCTAGTAAATAACATCAATTTAGATCTACAGTAAGTTACTGGCAAAAAGCTGCATAACTACAGCATTTGTTTTTACAATTTTTTACTTCAGTCTGTCTGTTCTCAAGCCCTTTTCTCTTCCAGCCCTTCCAACCAAACCACACTGAATGAATAAAGCTAAGCATTGGTGCTCAAGATCTTAATGACACACAGTCAATAATTAATAAAAATGAGAAAAAAACATTTCTGTTTTATACAGTGGATTATGATCTTTTGAAATTAATGTCTGACTGAACTACTTTACAACTGCAAGACTGTTTGTTTGATTGATTGAATAAATAGCAGATTTCTGTAATGTTTTGCAGCATAAGGAACTACAGTCAGATGATTCTGTGAAATATGCAAAACATGGACATAAAACATCAGCAAAGAGACAAATGTGGGATCCTGATGTAAACATGAAGATAATATGGTTATAGTAAACCATATATAGTAAACTACTATAACACAATTCACATTAGTTACAAACTAAAATGTACTGCAGTAAAGCACAGTACCTTGGCTGAGTCCAGAGTGAACGAGGGACATCAGCACTAAAAGCAGGAGAAACACAGATATGAAGCTTTTCCAATCCTTCAACACAATGTAAATCACACACTGAAACATGTCTAGAGTTTATTCTACATGAACTGAAAGTGTTTTTCTGTTGTGATGCTCGTTCAGGAGAACTGATGGATTATTGTCCAGCATTTAACATCATCACACACACTGACGTCACAGGACTCGTGAACTGATACGAGAGTCGATTCAGTGATTCACTGTTTGATTCACTGTTTGATTCACTGATTGATTCACTGTTTGATTCACTGATTGATTCACTGTTTGATTCACTGATTGATTCACTGTTTGATCACTGAATTGAGAGTCGATTCAGTGATTCACTGTTTGATTCACTGTTTGATTCACTGTTTGATTCACTGATGCTCAACAACAATTAAGCAGTTTGAACACTGAGCTTCACAACATACAACATCATATGACATTATAGGCTAATGTAGAAGATTTTATTATTTAGAAAATAAGTAATTTACGCTATATATTTGTACATTATTATCTCCGTGTGTGACTTTGGTTTGACTTTCTGAAGCCTGAAGAAAGCAGAAAATTATATTCATATTCTAGTATGACACTTATATTCTAGTATAATCACACAGTACAAAGACCTTTTACCCAAAAATGTCTATAGAGTGTGTTACCATCTTTGGAAAAGGATGTATGGTATATATGTGTGAGCCGAGCAAAAATCTGGAGTGGTTTTCTGCAGGAGACACTCGGCTTTGTTGCAAAATAAAGTCTAATATTTCTGGCATCAAAGATCTCTGAGAAGTGATTTTTGACAAAAGAAAGAAACCAACAAAACTACTAATCAATAAATGTGATGTCAGTGTATTTCTGTAACTCTGCCTTCATAGTTCTTGTTCTCTTGTTTTGTGTTTGTTTTTTTTAAGTTTTGTATTTATTAATTTTTGCTCCCTATTGAATTTTTCCTGTATTACATGTTCTAACCCTAACATGAAAGACACTATTAAACATGTATAAATAATATAGAATCATGCAGCTTTCACAGCACTACAATGCATTATATCACAGTACATAAAAATACACTTTATTAATAAAGACACTTGCATACACATGTTAAAAAATAAAATATTAACATTAATGTGATTAAAGTTTCACATCACTGATTCTTCACTGGAACAAAACAAGCTTCAGAACCAAATCAGGCCAAAGTGTTTGAGACACACGACATCACTTCCTGTCTGACTCGGCACCATCAACTTCATTGTGACTGTATAGTGGCTGCAAAATAATTTGGACACTTTGTGTGTTTCTCATATAGTACACTTTAATGACCCAAACCCAGTTCAGC
The DNA here is from genome assembly GCF_963993115.1 of Abramis brama. Lineage (NCBI taxonomy): Eukaryota > Metazoa > Chordata > Actinopteri > Cypriniformes > Leuciscidae > Abramis > Abramis brama. The sequence continues at coordinate 6,178,076 of NC_139965.1, forward strand.
TACTGTGAACCAGAAAGAAAACTTCAAGCTTCTTCTGGTCTAAGAGTATTTTAACACCTCGTTTGTTTCAGCACTTCAAGAGCTCTCGCCTCGGTCAGAAATAATTCATATGTCAACAATAAATGATCTCAGTTCCTCTTAAAAGTACCCCAAAAAAACATATTCAGACCACAGTATTTTAATCTGTTGACCGCTTGCAGTCTCTCAAACAAACTAGTGTGAAAAAGCCCTTAAACCACATTAAAAATGTATCAATATATTTGCTATTTAAATAAATATAGTTCAAGTACAGTTTTCAATCAAGGCATTTGTTAAAATAAAATGTATTAGCCTTGCAAAAATATGAATAAATAAATCTGTTTAAAAGGACAACACAAGTCTGAGACACTTTCTGATTGTCAAGCATTGGTGGAACATGTTCATATGTCGACGTCATGAACTTATTCTGGAAACCTGTGGTTATTCTGACACACGTGTGAACTGACATCATACAACAACTAAATATGAAGTTCAGGCGAACATAAAAAAATAAATTAAAAAAAACGTAACAACATCACATTGAATCTGATCAATAAATAATACAATAAGCAGTGAGACTGTGGGTTCATACTCTCCTACACAACAGTCATTATTATATCCCATCTTCAGCTGAATATAATGCATTAGAAACAGAAAACAGAAGATAGTAAAGAATATGATCAAATACTCACAGATGAGAGGCAGTGCACAGGAGCCCATACTGTCACATTAATAGACTGTTTTAACAGCGCTGAGTGTTAAAACACACACTTACTATGGCAAGCTGTTTTAACTTTTATTCATTTGCAGGATATGAATGGTTGATATCAAGAATTAAATTTTTGATATCAACAATTACATTTTTTATACCAAAAATTTAATTGTTGATATCAACAATTTAATTCTTGATATCAACAATTGAATTCTTGATATCAAAAAGTTAATTGTTGATATCAAAAATGTAATTGTTGATATCAACAATTTAATTGTTGATATCTGTAATTATTTTTTCACTAGTGAAATGTCACCATAGGCTGCCATTCAAAATCAATTGTTGATATCAACAATTGATTTCTTACTAGTAGAAATATAATTTCTGATATCAATAATTACATTGTTACTAGTAAAAATGCGAATTGCTGATATCAATAATTCAGTTGTCACTAGTTGAAATGTATATTCTTGATATCAACAATTGAATTGCTTCATTGCTTCAATTTTCATTTTGAATATTTGAAAATGTATCAATGTTATTTCAGATATCTAAAATGGCTTTCTTACTAGTAACGATCACATTCATGATATCAGAAATTAACATTGTCACTAGTGAAAATGGAATTATTGATATAAAAAATGAACATTGTTACTAGTAGCAATTCAATTGTTGATATCAAGAATAGACATTTCAACTAATGACAACTGAATACTTGATATCAAAAATAAAGGTTTTTACTAGTAAGAATTATATTTCTGATATGTGAAATTGGAATTTCAAATTCTTGATATCAACAATTGATTTTGAATGGCATACTATGGTGACATTTCACTAGTAAAAATACAATTACAGATATCAAGAATTATAGTTTTTACTAGTGAAAAATTAATTATGGATATCAAGAATTAGCATTGTTACTAGTGGAAATGTAATTTCTGATATCAAAAAATACCATCGATACTAGTAGAAATCTAATTCCTGATATCAATAACTATCATTTTAACTAGTGAAAATTTAATTGTTGATATCAAGGATATCATATATCCATATTTCATATCCTGGAAATGAATAAAAGTTCACACGGCTTGCCATACACTTCCTGTGTTTAAAAGAAGAGATGAGGGAGGAGGAGATAAACTTACATAGAAATACACAGATAAAGAAAAGACAGATCCAGTCTGAGATATTTAGCTACTAATTTATTCAAGTTGTCACAGCTCTGTTCATCTACTTGTAAATCATATTTTCCAGTTCTGATGGAGATTGTTCTCACTGTTATTGTGTTCGTTCACACAGTCACACACAGAAGACAGACAGTGATTAAAGTGAAATCACCACGTGACATCTAATGTGTGTCTAATGTAACTCTACAACATATCAGTGAATGAAATACAGCCTTTTATCATAATGTTTCATAAAACGTACTCGGTTACTAACGTAACCTCGGTTCTCTCTAGAAGAGGGAACGAGTACTGCGTTTGAAAAACGCACTGGGAAAAGTCTCTTTTTCACGAAATACTGAAGCAAAAATTATCCTTAATTTTGTAATATTGTAAAGCGCATTGCAGCAGCACACAGCCATGGGCGAGACGGCTCGCTCGCTCATTGGCTGCTCTGCGGCAACTGCATAAGCCCATCGAGCGAGGCCTGTAAGATGACAGGCCAATGAGGGCGCTTCACGCCCTCCTTGCCACTTCCCACCGAAACGGGCGTGGCCTAGCCCTATAAAGGTAGCTCGAGAAGGCTGACTCACTTGATTTATTTCATCGCCGAAGCGAACCAGAGTGAATCGCACGCACAGCAAGGAACGCAGTACTCGTTCCCTCTTCTAGAGAGAACCGAGGTTACGTTAGTAACCGAGTACGTTCTCTTACGAGAGTTCTCTCGTACTGCGTTTGAAAAACGCACTGGGAACCCAATGTAAAACGCCGTGCGTGCTGGGAAACAGACACCTATAAGCCTGGAAGCGAAGCCCAGGAATTACAGTGCACAATCACCAGAGGGACTCACAGAGAGTCATGGAAACAGGAGGGGAATCCCTCCGTCCCCATATATGGTAGCGTCCGCAGACGCAATAACATGACATCACATAGACAAGGCAAAGAGCCTGACTAATGTGGGAATGTGGGTACTACGCAATACTGCCCATATGACAGTCGGCAGCGCGCTGCGCTTGCGATCTCAGTGTTCTAATCAGACGACTGATTCAGCTACACCGACAATAGCTTAGCCTGTAAGGCGGGAACCTCTAGGTTATAAAACCTGATAAATGTAGACGGCAATACATATATCCTGTAAGGAGATCCCACTAGACCAAGCCCACGACGAGGCGACGCCTCTCGTGGAATGTGCTCTGACAGCCAGTGGGCACTGAAGACCCCTGGAAGTGTAAGCTAACGCTATGGCGTCAACTATCCATCTGGATAGGCTTTGTTTCGAAACAGCCATTCCCTTGGAACGTCCACTGAACGAGACAAATAGCTGCTCAGTCTGTCTGAAGACAGAAGAGCGAGACATATAAGCTCTCAGAGCCCTAACAGGGCAAAGAAAACTTAAGTCCCCTTCCTCGCCTGACACCGGCAGGGCAGACAGGGAGATAACCTGAGCCCGAAACGATGTGTTGAGGGATTTTGGCACATAACCATGCCTAGGTTTGAGTATGACTCTTAAGTCGTTAGGCCCAAACTCTAAGCACGCCACACTCACAGAGAGCGCGTGCATGTCACCTATGCGCTTCACTGAAGCAAGAGCCAACAAAACACTGTTTTGAATGACAGATGTTTGAGGCTAATTGTTTGGATGGGCTCGAAAGGGGAACCTTTCATGGCCTCCAAAAACCGTAGAGAGGCCCACATAGGGACCGAAGGAGGTCTGGGAGGATTCAGCCTCCTAGCTCCCCTGAGGAAGCGGATGACTAGATCGTTCCTTCCTAATGACTGACCGAGCGTTGTTTCAGAGAACGCTGTGATAGCCGCCACATAGACTTTGAGCGTGGAAGGGGCTCTGCCCTTATCCAACAGCTCCTGTAGGAAGGAGAGAACCTCCGTCACCTCACAATCGATGGGTGAAACGACCCCGAGCTGTGCACCAGCTGGAGAATACCGACCACTTCGAGGCGTAAAGCCGTCGAGTCGACGGAGCTCTAGCCTGAGTGATAGTATCTAGCACTCCCACTGAAAGGTCAGCGGGTACCCGTTGAGCGCCCACACGTGGAGGGACCACACTCCGGGTGAGGATGCCAAATCGAACCTCTGGCCTGCGAGAGGAGGTCCCTCCTCAATGGCACTGGCCACGGGGCAGTGTCTGCTAACTGCATCAAAAATGGGAACCATGGTTGGTTCTTCCAGAGCGGCGCTACAAGCAGCACTGAGCATTTCGTTCCCTGACCCGTTCTATCACCTGAGGAAGGAGGGAGACGGGGGGAAAAACGTAGAGCGGACAGCGCGGCCACATTCGGGACAGCGCGCTCTCGCTCTTGGAAAAGAACGCGGGGCAGTGAGCGTTTTCGTGGGACGCGAACAGGTCCACCTCCGCTCTGCCGAATCTCTCCCACAACAGCTGGACTGTTTGCGGGTGTAGAGACCATGAGACCTAGCATCCTCTGAAATTTCCTGAGCGGGATAGTCGCGCCGCAGCGGAGAGAGCTCGCTGCGCGCTGAATGTTTAGCACGCGCTGTGGCGACAGCCGTGCCCTCATAGACTGTGAGTCCAGAACTGTACCCAGAAACGAAATCGTTTGACTGGGGTTCAGCGAACTCTTCGTCCAATTGACTCTGAGACCAAGATTCTCGAGGTGATCGAGTAAAAAGGCCCTGTACTCCACGAGCTCTGATCGTGATTGAGCCAGAATCAGCCAGTCGTCCAAATAGTTCAGCACTCGTATGCCTCTGTTTAGTCTGAGAGGAGCGAGTGCTGCGTCCATGCACCTCGTAAGTGTACGAGGTGCCAGGGATAAGCCGAATGGCAGGACTGTATACTGGCATGTCTGGCCCTCGAAGGCGAATCTCAAGTATCGCCTGTGACGTGACGCTATCTGTATTTGAAAATACGCGTCCTTCAGATCTATCGACATGAACCAGTCTCCTCTGCGAATATGAAACTGCGTTTCATTAATGCTTTGTTCAGCTGTCTTAGATCCAGTATGGGTCTGAAACCCCCGTCTTTCTTGGGCACCAGAAAGTATCTGCTGTATAGCCCCCCTTCGCTTTGAGCTTGAGATACAGGCTCTATAGCCCCTTTGCTCATCAGTTTTGATATTTCGGCACGAAGTAGGTGTGCTACTTCTGAATTCACCGTAGTTTCGACGCGCGCTGTGAAGCGGGGAGGGCGTCGACAAAACTGTAGCGAGTAGCCTCTCTTTATAATATCCAGCACCCACTCCGAAACCCCTGGAAGCGCTGCCCATGCTTCTGCATGGATGGCTAAGGGTTGGATGCAAAGCGCGCCCTGTTTGCTGGGCGACAGAGGCGCTTCGGTGTGCTGTAACGTAGGCGTTATGCCTGTGACATTCGAGGCGGGGAGCGCGCTGATCACAGCGGCAGAGCGCTCGTCCTCGACCCCACTACGGTGCTTAACCGAGTGGGACTCATGTTGTCTGTGAGTAAGTGTGGGCGGGAAGCGGGCACATTTACTGCTTTTGACGCGCTGTCTGCCTGAGCAGAGCGAGCGTGCACAGGTTTCGTTTTACAGAAACCACGTGACATGTGGGAAATGGGCACATTTACTATGTTGGGTGCGCGATCGAGCTGAGTCGATTTTTCTGGGTAGCCGTAAAACGGCTTTTGTGTGCAGGCAAGCAGGCACGAGTTGTACCACGTGCTCGTCGGCTGCAAAATACACATCTGCAGTCGCCTCTCAGGGCACTAGCAGAGCGATTTGTATTCGCCGGCATAAATTTATTTTTATTTTTTTTGCCGTTAGACCCGGGAATCGAACTCGGGTCGCCCGCGCGAAAACCTGAGAATCTACCACTGGGCCACAGTGGAAGACACATTGGCTTTCAGTTAACACGAGTGTTTGTTTGCAAGCATGCGGGTAGCATAACATGCAATATCGACATTTTCAGACGCACTCGACCTCGCTGCGGTGTTTAACCGAGTGAGGGAGGGCTGGGCGAGTCCCGTAGGACACGTAATGTCTGTGATTGAATGTGGGCTCGGAAGAGCGGCACATTTACTGCATTGAGCGCACTGTCTGCCTGAGCAGAGCAAATGAGGAAAGGCTTCTTTTATAGAAAACCATGAGACATGCAGAACATAGTGTTTGTGGGCATCAGCAGTGGGCACGTTTACTATGTTGTGTGCGCAAACGACCTTAGTCGATTTTATGAGCGCGGGCCCTGTATGAAGGGCTGTGCTTGTGTGTAGGGATGGGCACTAGACAGTGGGCATCTTCTCTACACATATAGCACTATCGGCAGTGGCCGGAACACCAGAAATACATCCCTATGGGATTTTTCTAGGTAGCCGTAGAACGGCTTTTGTGTGCAGGCAAGCGGGCATGGGTTGTACCACGTGCTCGTCGGCTGCAAAAATTCACATCTGCAGTCGCCTTTCAGGGCGATCTGCAGTCGCCTTTTAAATTTTTCTGCCGGTGGACCCGGGAATCGAACTCGGGTCGACTGCGCGAAAAGCTATTAATCTACCACTGGACCACAGAAGAAGACAAATAGGCTTTCAGTTACCGCGAGTATTATCCACACTAGCGTTTGTTTGCAGGCATGCGTGTAGCACAACATGCAATACTGACATTTTCAGATGCCTGAAAAGTGTCAGAATGTGAGAAGAGTGGATATCGCCCGGTTTCATTGGGGCTAAAACACTCCATTCTCCTTTCGCCAGTGACGCACGGGAACCGTAGAAACAGTGTTCGGTTGCAGGCAAGCGGGTACTACGCGCTTGCTGGCTGCAAAAATGCACCTCTGCAGTCGCCCTCAGGGGACTGACAGAGCGGAGCATTGGCGGCATAATATATGCCGCAAGACCGGGACCGGGAATCCACCACTGAGCCACAGGGGGATAAAGGTAAAATTAGGTCATAAAGTATTGCATGCAGGGTAAGATTTGTGAAAGTGTAAATAAGATTGCAAGCAAATTAAATTTGCATGCGCAAGAGAAGATTTGTAAAGGTGTAAATCGCCTTTCAAGTGTAAGAAAAAAATATTTGCAGCATTTAACTGTTATTCGTAAGTGTAATGCATGTATTGTGAAGCTGCAGCTTCATGCTAACGCAAAATAAATAGGATCTGTATTCTTCTGATTTCCATTTTTCCACGCTAACACTTTTGGCACGGTTTTTGCGCACAAATACGGCCAAAAGCATTGCAGGCCTGTGAACAGCAATTGGCAACCGAAAGCAACAGAGTTAGGAACTGCAAAACAGATTCATTGCGTAAAATCAAACTTTGTGTAAAAAAATAAACTGTTGCAAATGTCTATATGACTTGTTGTGTACATGAGGCAAAAAAAAGTTACCGAAATAACCCGATTTGTACAGTTGCGTCTTTCCTTTACCTGCGCTTCCAGTTTTGACCCGGTTCTCTCACTCATTGAGTTCGATAGGCTTATGCAGTTGCCGCAGAGCAGCCAATGAGCGAGCGAGCCGTCTCGCCCATGGCTGTGTGCTGCTGCAATGCGCTTTACAATATTACAAAATTAAGGATAATTTTTGCTTCAGTATTTTGTGAAAAAGAGACTTTTCCCAGTGCGTTTTTCAAACGCAGTACGAGAGAACTCTCGTAAGAGAAACTGTTTTCTGTTCCTCTTCGGCTCTCAGTATAACAGGCCTCGACTCGATGGGACTGGAGAAATGGTTGGAGAAACAGAATCAAAAAAGGCCAGATATTCTTTAAGTCAGGGTTAGGGTTAGTAGTAGTAAGTTAATAAAGTGAACAGGGCCTTTGGAAAATGAGTCCTGACCTTTTAAAAAGTTTCCTTAATGTGTGTTAACAGACCCTGAATATGGAGAACATTAGGACCCTGAAACACACAAGCTGTCGACCAGCGATCTGCAGTCAACATCACAATCCCTGTTGCTGATAAAGCGGATGCATTTGAAATAGCTTGTTTGTTTAATAAAGATTGTTTTACATGAGGATTGATAGAATAAACAAGTAATCCAATGTCATTCAATTCTGGCAGAATCTGCATATTTTCCATCCTTTTTTAGTTTATTAAAAACATTCTTTCTGTAATATGAGATAAAAATCTTCATCATAAAAGTGTTTTCAGAGCGGTTCATAAACCCTTAATGAAGAAATTAAAAACGAGGACCGTGACGTCTCCCAGCATGGCACAGCCGGGGCCCCACCCTGGAGCCAGGCCTGGGGTTGGGGCTCGTATGCGATGGGGCCCGGCCGGGCTCAGCCCAAAGAAGCAACGTGGGGCCGCCATCCCATGGGCTCACCAGACTGGTGCAAAGTCCTGGATATGGAAATTAGCTCTAGGGACGTGGAACGTCACTTGCTGGTGGGGAAGGAGCTTGAGAATGTGCTTAAGCTTGAAAGATACCGACTAGAGTCGGGATCACCTCCACGCACGGCTTGGGCTCTGGAACCACACTCCTTGAGAGAGGATGGACTCTTCACCACTCTGGAGTTGGAGTTCACCCCGGTGAACGAGAGGGTCGCTTCCCTGCGCCTTTGGGTCAGGGATAGGTCTCTCACTGTCGCTTGTGCCTACGGGCCGAACGGCAGTGTAGAGTACCCGGCCTTCTTGGGGCCTCTGGGAGGGGTGCTGGAAATTGCTCCAACTGGGGACTCCGTTGTTCTACTGGGAGACTTCAACGCCCACGTGGGCAGCGACAGTGACACCTGGAGGAGCGTGATTGGGAGGAACGGCCCCCCTGATCTGAACCCGAGTGGTGTTCTGTTATTGGACTTCTGTGCTAGTTACAGCTTGTCCATAACGAACACCATGTTCAAGCATAAGGGTGTCCATTAGTGCACATGTCCATCAGTGCACATGATCGACTTTGTGGTTGTTTCATCTGACCTGCGGCCGTATGTCTTGGACACTCGGGTGAAGAGAGGGGCGGAGCTGTCAACTGATCACCACCTGGTGGTGAGTTGGATCCGATGGCGGGAAAGGAAGCTGGACAGACTCGGCAGACCCAAACTGACTGTGAGGGTCTGCTGGGAACGTTTGGCCGAATCCCCTGTCAGAGAGATCTTCAACTCCCACCTCCGACAGAGCTCCGACCAGATCCCGAGGGAGGCTGGAGATATTGAGTCCGAGTGGACCATGTTCTCCACCTCCATTGTCGACGCGGCCGCTCAGAGCTGTAGCTGTAAGGTCTCCGGTGCCTGTCGAGGCGGCAATCCCCGAACCCGGTGGTGGACACCGGAAGTAAGGGATGCCATCAAGCAAAAGGAGGAGTCCTATCGGGCCTGGCTGGCTTGTGGAACTCCTGAGGCAGCTGGCGGGTACTGGTAGACCAAGCAGACTGCAGCATGGGTGGAGTTCGGTGAGGCCATGGAGAAGGACTACCGGTTGGCCTCGAAGAGATTCTTCACAGTTGCCTCCGATGGAAAATATGACTTAAAGCAAGGATTTCCAATAAACCTATAGTTTCATCACAAGCATTTTTTTACCAAGCAAATCTTACCAGAAAAACGCCACATGTTAGTTCAGTCTACGGCCAGTTCTGTTTTTCTTTAAAAAATTACCCGTAACCTAAAACAGCGATTATACACAGTGCTATTCCATTCTCAAAACTAAACGTGTTTCCGCGTAGACATTTAGTTTTACTCCAGCGATCCTCATTCAACAATGAACAACAACAAGGCAACACCGACAGAAAAAATAATTATAATTAATATAACAAGCCAAGGTCTACAAAACAGTAACATCACTCGAAAAACGTGAAATCCTCCTGCGTTGCAAAGAGTTTCATCTTGCTTCGGACTTTGACACACTGGCATTCTGACACAGTGAGCTTCACTGCCAATCTTATCTGTGTTTATGGACCATTTTCTGGATAGAGCTGTGCCACATCCAACAATTTTAGCTATCATCATTATCAGTATGATTAAATGCTAAACAGTTAAAGAAAAAAAATAACATATTTAAACACATTTAAGACTTAAAACATATTTTAAAGGCTTAAAACATATTTTAAAGGGGGGGTGAAATTCTATTTCATGCATACTGAGTTTTTTACACTGTTAAAGAGTTGGATTCCCATGCTAAACATGGACAAAGTTTCAAAAATTAAATTGTACATTTGAAGGAGTATTTCTGTGCCAAAAATTGTCCTTCCGGTTTGTCACAAGTTTCGGAAAGTTTTTTTCGAGTATGGCTCTGTCTCACGTAAGATAGGGCGGAATTTCCTTATATGGGTCCTAAGGGCACTTCTGCGCAGGCGCGCGCGCACTCGTAGACCAGACAGACAGAGAGAGAGAGAGAGAGAGAGAAGATAGCGAAAGCAGCGAAAGCATCATCAAAGCGTCTCTGCTCGGGGTTTTTGGTTGCCAGGGCAGACAACCATGCACATATTCCCAAAGAACCCAGCGTTAACGTACCAGTGGATGGAGTTTGTTTTTTCAGAGCATCAACGGAGCTGTTTAAGACTTTGTTCCCTGCATTACGAGATGGTTGTTTTATAAACAAAGCCCAGATCGACGGATTTGCAGATCGTCTAATGCGAGCAGTCGCAATGATAAAGGTTCGCGGTCGTGATTGGAACCGGTGAGTAAAACTGGTAACGTTATCTGCTTCTAAAGTCTCTGTGTTGTTAGTGTGGCGCGTTAGCTTCGCCCACACGGCCATAGACAGTATAGCACACGGCCGGGACGGCCCGCCTCCAGCCGATCGTTTTTTTTCCGGAAATATTCGGTACAGCCTATCTGTCTTTTATAAATATAATCAAACTAAATACTTTTTTGAGATATTAAGGATGCAATACTACTCTAGGTACTCAAGATTAACAGGAGATTGAGTGAAAATGGGAATTTCACCCCCCCCCCCCCCCCCCCCCCCCCCCTCCTCCCTCCTTTAAATAAAGATAGTTTTTTTGTACCAAGTTCAAGACTAAGTTTGAGGATGATTCTCACAAAACTGTACTTGTTCATAATTCACAATTTATGTATTGTGCAGTGCAACAGCAAAACTGTGAAGAAAAATAAATAAATGTTACATTTGTTTAGAGATTTTTATAGGCTGTAAATAACTACAAGTAAAGCTGCAATACCAAACAGGACCACATGACCAGCCGATTTAACCTTACTACATATACAGATCCGATCAGAATTATCAAACACAGCAACACATAAAAAAATAAAAAATTATATGTGTGTAATGTGGTGATTTGAAGTTGGCTCAACATCATGAACAGTTCCTCTGTCAGAGTGAGTGTGTGATAAACACTGAAGATCCTCACAATCTCCTACTGTATATAAAACACTCACCAGACATGCGAACATACTTACATGTGCTCGAGCATAAAGCTATCAGTGCACAATTAATCAGGGTGGATTAATTCGGTTCGGTAGTATACATAAAAGCCCGCCCGCACTGACAATTGATTGGTTGGGTCCTTAGATGCGCTTCGTGGGGCACACTAGCACACACACGCAAGGTCTCTCGCTCCCTCTCTCTGCCGTGCGCGCGCTCAGTAGCACCTCAATAGGTTCCGGAGATTTGGGATGTCCGGCCTATACGGCTTGTTTCTCATTAATAATAACAGACTTACTCGTGCCTAATGTTTTCTTTGACACAGTAATTTACCTAAAATACATCAGACTGATTAATCAACAGGACCAAATTAATAACAAGGAGACTAATACATAACAAGAAGATTATAGTTGTGCACACCAAATACATATTTTTACATTTTAATACATTTCTTATTTTGGTTTTATATAAGTAAATAATAATAATAATAACAACAACTAAAAGCACAGTACTGTATATACACACAAAACAAACAAACAAACAAAAGAAAATAACAAATATAATTCACAATTGACTTTCTGCAGGTAAAAAAAAAAATACACGGTTTGTTTAGCTTTATCTTAAAATGAGAATTTATTTGTTCTAACTTTAATCACTGTAGAACAATGTAAATCAATTCAATAAGAGGCTGGTCACTATACAGGCTAATGTTCTCAGTCAGCTCTCTCAGCCATGTATATTATTTCATTTTTGTAAAGTTAACATGATTGTGTTATTATTAATTGCATCCATGATGGTCTTTAACTGCATAAATTTGTTCCATAAGTCACTGAACTTGTTGGTAGATTCGCCCTGCTCAACAATGCCTGTAATTTCTACAGTCAAATCCACAGTTTCAGAAATCTTCGCAGCCAATCCACCAACGTCAAATATCTGCATGAAACGCAATAATTCGTTGTCAGAGGCATCATATTTACTTAAATATCTGACCTCATGATTTGGGTTATTAATGTCTCTCAGTATTTCCTCAATACGCTGATCAATGTCTTTCATCTTCTTATAGAAGAGTTTATTCTGAAATTTCTTCAGTTCAGCTTTAAATTCTTCTTTCAATGTTGCCTCCATGCTTGATATCTTTGATTTCCAGAATGCATTTCCAGCTACACCACCTGCGACCACTGCTTCTCCTGCTGCGCTGAGAGCGGCAGAAGCCCCCAGAGTAAACGGAGATAAAGCGATTCCCAAAACCATCATGACACCTCCAGCTATTTCTGAGTTTGTTCCATGCTTAAAGCCTGTCTCTGCAAGTTTGTTATTTTCTTCATATGTTGTCTGGATTTCACACAGTCTGACAATGCTCTGCTGGATTTGAGGGTAATCATCCTTAAAGAATTCAATCAATTTATCTTTGAGACATTTAAAAGAATTTCTAGAGAAAAAAAATATTAAAAAATATTTTATTAGAATTTGTTAATTAATGATAGCTGATATGAAACCAAGATTCTTTAAATGTTAATAGTTTATGCTACAATCATGTGAGTAATGTATAAGAACGTTCTCTTACGCCATTCCGGGAGGATCCATGCTGTTGGGCCGGCGGGGGTCCGATTACGATTTGCTATGATAATAAAACACAAGTTCAAACATTTTTGTCATAGATCAGATTATCTCATATTATTATAGATATTATAGATATAAACAAAACAGAATTCCGAGGGTTTTATTCAAACAACAATGTCCTTTCTTATTTAATTTTTCCTTCCCAAACTTACCAAAAAAAAAAAAAAGTGTGATTTTTACAGTTAAAGTCTAATGAAATCTGTTCGAACTAAATGACAATTCAACAGGATTTGTTGATCAGAACCCAGATAGCAACTTTGTGTTGGCCCAGATCCGGCCCACATCCGGCACATGTGGGATGATGATCTGGCCCACATGCAGCGTGGAATGACGGACTTTGGGCGGCTCACTCCTGTTTGCCAGATCTGGGCCACAAGCAGGCCATAGCAATGCCACACGTCAGCCAAGAGCAAAGAAATACAATTTGGTTGGGTGACTTCAGATGATATGGACCACTTATGATAACGTATAAAGATACTTATTTTTGTCTCTGGCTTTAACAGTGTGTTTATATAACACAGTTTCAATAGCAAACCCAGTCAACACGTGAGATCATGCATCTCTCAGTTATCTTTCTATGCATGCACACGCTCCACTGCCTCAAAATGTTCTCTGAAGTCTCCTTAAATCTGTGGCAAATAGATCAAGTTTTATCTTCGCTCTCGAGTGTCAGACACAAACCAGAGACTCACTCAGTTAGAATTACAATTAGGTTTTTCTAATTAAAGGAGATATGAATTCCCTCATCCATGATGCAGCATTTATAATTCACTTAAAGTATTTGTCACACCCAGACCAGGCAAGATAAAAAAAACAACAACAACAACATATTAGTAATGATTATGAAAAAAAGACAATGCATGTCCTTTTGATGTCTTGCATATTTTTTTTTTCTTCACAAAGAGAAAAGAAATAGCCTAATCTTACCTGGAGAATAAAAACAGATGATACTGATGACCTTTTCTAATACATTTTCATCCGTTTTCTAACAGTATATTGTCAGTAATTGAAACTTATGTCCAGTAATATCTGCGTGTGTCTGAGAAAGCTCTAAGGAAATAGCTCCTGCTCTCACAACTGTTTTTTTTTTTTTCACTTTCATATGATTGAGTCAATGCTACTGTTGGTTAATGATCTACAGCGATCAAACAATAGCACACTCACTATCATGGCTCTAAATCAGGACAAAGGGAATATTCAGATCAACAGAATTTGTGTTATATCCTTTAGCATATATTTATAAACATGATTATAATGATGAAGCTTTTTTTCTGAAGTCACTGAATTAAAACAAATGTATTGTTATACCAATTAATGTCCCTCTGTACATTTCATACATTGCATTATTGTGATATTGTTCTTTATTATGCAGTATATAGACTCATCATTTAAAGCATCCTAGATCAGTTTTCCACTAAGGTAGTATTAGTTAGGAGATTTGTGAGATGCTTTCAGTCATTGGTTTTATTTGATTTCATTACATGACTTAAATCAATGAGAGTCTGACTATCATTCTCACAGTTTATTTTAAACATCTTGCATTTCCTTATAAAGAAACTGCATTTTATATCTTATTTATCTCTGGTTGAGGTTTGACTTTGGACCCTGGATGAAAATGAAAGCATTTAAAGGCGTTTTGAAGCAGTATAATATCTTTTATTATGAAACTTTGAACCTTTGTTTATGTATGTAGCTTATCTGATAATACAATAGACAAACGGCAACGTATGATTCTGACAATAATTAACCACATTTCACTGTCCTCAGATCACTGCAATAGAAGTTCCACCGCTGTACATTATTGTGCACAGATACTGCACTGTAAAAAAAAAAAATTGTTCACTCAACTTACATTTTTTAGTTATCTTTTTGCTTTGACTCAGTTAAGTTTTATTTACTTAATCTACTAAGTATTTTCAACTTAAAAAGTTTAGTTGACATAGCTAAAATAGTTGACCCAACAACTTATTTCAAGTAACCTGGACTTGTAAAGTTGAGTTGAAATATGATAACTTACATTTTCAAGTTATCTGTACTAAAATTTGTTCATTGAACTCAATTTGGCATATTCCCAACTTGCAATAGCACATTCAACCAAAAAAAAAAAAAACTGATTTTTCCATTCAAATTATTTTATTGTCCCTTATAAATCAATAAATGTTGAGGGAAAACTCAGTTAACATATTCAAAGGATTACCATGAATTTTTACTTTGTTACAACTTTTTAACTGTAAAATACAGCTAATAGCTAACACTTCTCTTAGTAGAAATGCAAAACAAATCTGATTATTTGTAAATACAAACTAAAAACAACATTATATATGTAGCTCACACAAATTTTTTAATACCATTGTTAATTGCTCACTCTCATGCCATCCAATACCTGTTAAGACTTGCCTTTGTTGGAAGACGAATTAAGATCTTTTTAATGAAATCTGTGAGCTTTCTGTCCCTTCTCTGACAGCCTACGCAACTAGCACTTTCAAGGTCCAGAAAAGACATCCTTAAAGTAATCCAAGTGATTTCAGTGTTTTAAGCTCAGTTTTATGAATCACTGCGAGTGTTTCATACCATTATTAAATAGTTTTCTCCATTGCATGCTTAAAAGAGCATGACAGCTTCATGTGTGGACGCGAAAGCAGACACTGTTGCATGTAAACAAATATATAAACCACTGGAGTCACTTGGATTACTTTAAGAATGTCTTTTTACTTCCTTTCTGGACCTTGAAAGTGCTAGTTATGTAGGCTGTCAAAGGAGGGACAGAAAGCTCACAGATTTCATTAAAAATATTTTAATTTATTTTTCAAAGACAAACAAAGGTCTTTTAGGTTTGGAGCAACATGAGGTTGAGTACCCAAAATGAAAATTACTTTGTTAGATAAACTAACACCAAGATTGTTCACATTAATAATACCCCTTTAACTGTGAAATAACTTTAAAACACATGCAATCTTGTTGAAAATAGATGTCAGGCCATTGATACAGAGAACTTGGAAAAAACTTAAAAAAAAAAAACAACAACAACTGAAAACTGTAAAATACAAAACACAGGCCTTTGGTAGACAACACCTTACCTCAACAACATCTTTAATTCAACAATGTATTTTTAAGGGAGTGCACTCTTGCACTGCAGGTATCAGCTCCAATGTTCATCAACAGCCTCTGAATCACCTCAAATGTGTATCTCATGTTTTTGGGGTAGTTTATGTTGAGATCATAAAGCAATCCCATCAAGTTCACATATGCATTTGGTATGTCACCAAGTCCTCGCAGAACAACTGCTTCCTCGATTACAAGGGCCACATCATTAGTCTTGCATGGAATGGGGTCTGTCACATCTTCCACCACTGTGATGATTCCAAGAGTCATGCCCCTGATCATTTCTTCTTCGGAATCTGTGTGCTGTAATAAAAAATGACAAACTTCAAAATGTGCTTTCACACATACAACACTGAAGCTCAAAGTGATATCTAAAGGTTAAACTTTTTACCCTATTCATGTGAGAAAAAGAATGAATAGGCTATATTTGGGTCTTTTTCAAAACTTTCCCCTAATGAGATTCTTCGGGGCTTTTTTTCTTATTCGGGACATATTGAGGATACAAAATCAGTTGAGTTTGCTTCTGTTGCAATTTGTTCAACCTTTTTTCATAAAATGAGTGGACTATAACAGAACTTTCATTTTTGGATGAACTATCCCTTTAAATTGACATAATTAGGTCAAATACTATACACTGAATAAATGGAGGCATTTTGCATATTCATAGATCTGTACAATAAAAGAAGCAAGGGTATAAAAAGTTACAATCAAGCTAAAATATTTTGACATTACATGTCATTTTAATTATCACAGATAAAACAGTTTTAAGGGATACAATTATTGACTAGAAGGTCAAGAATAATTAATTTTAATTGATTTTAAATACTTCTGCATTAACAAATGGCATATCACCTTTTCCTTCAATATTCTGCAGCACTAAAAGCTATGCATGACAAAAGAAATTGCAAGAAAGGAAATGCTCATAATGTTTATGAAAAAAGTACAGGAGAAATATATGTACTTACATTTCTATATAGGCTGTCCATTATGGTCCTCATTTCAGCAATCTCAGTGGTCGCGCCTATCGATCGTCTTATTTACAGCCGTATCACTGAAAGCTATAATTCGCCATTATAGCACATCTGCTATAATGGCGAATATAACGGATGTGTGTCTAACGTTACCTTTGAGTGCAGGTGAGGACACCTTCGAGCTACATTCGGTGAGTCGGTGGAGAAGCAGATCCGCGACCTGCTAGAGAGGCAGGCCGAGCTGCGAGATCGGCGATCCGCGCTTGAAACATCACGCGTCGATGCTCACAAGCGCCTCGTTCCCTTCCTTCTGCTCCAACACCATCCCTAATAGACGCAAACTGGAGATAGAGATGGATGTCCTAAAGCAGCAGAAAATAGTACTCCATCTACAGGAGGAGTACTACAAACTAAAAATTGAGCTACTCAAAAATAAAACTAATAACAAATAATATATTTTTTTTTTGTGTCTTTGTAACGGGTACCGCGGCAGCGGCACCGTGGATAACAGATTCATTCCTGTAACACAGGAGAGAAACGAGGAGACAGTGTCATCAGTTTCGAGCTCTCTGCAGTAATTTATTTTCTGAATTTTCTTCAGCAATCACATCTCTATTGTTAAGTGTCATTGTATGTTTCACATATTACATGTTCAGTGTCTTTTTAACATTACGATGAATTTTCAGTGTCCATGTCAATGCAAAATCCACATTAAAATAAACCTCTTTACACCAAATGCATGTTCACTTACTCTTCATGCTTGTATTTTATACTATTTATCAAAATGAAATGTAAAGACTATTTTTAGATACTTAGAATCTTCCATTCACAGTATTTTATCAGTATCATGTTAATACAGTACTGCAAAATCATGCTCAGAACTCATAAAGTGCTTAAAGTGTAACTTTTAACCTCATTTTAAACTGTAAACATTTTCGTATAAACTCGTTGAGCAAAAAACATTTCCAACAGATGGTGGGGAACTGACATACAGTGAGCTAAACATATCTGTTAACATTACAAGCTAAAAAAACATCTTCATATGCATATATATATATATATATACGGGGAAAGTGTGTGTTGAGCTGACTTGCTCTCTAGTAATGTCTCTCGACCGTTACTCTGCAGGACTCGTTTCAGTCCTCTCGTTTCAACTCATTTCAAACTAAATCAAAAACAGACCCTAACGAAACTCATTTCACTAAAAACAGTTCACTCATATCTCACATACATTTCAGCATACAGGCCGTGCAGAATTATTAGGCACGTTGATTTTCTGATCATATTTTATTCCCAGGAACATTTTGCCAATTCCAAACCATATTAATCTTAATAACTACTATTAATTTTGTATTTAATCATTTATAAGTGATATATAATTGTTCATGAAGGCTGAAAATGAAAAATGCCTTATTTTCAGGTGTGCAGAATTATTAGGCAAGTTTTCTTTTTCAGATAAAATAAGCCAAAAAAGAGATTTAACTCAGACTGAAAAGTCAAAAATTATTAAATCCCCATGAGAAGAATGCAATACTAATGCAATACTAGAGATTGCAGTTAAGGCATGACCATTGGACAGTGAAATCCTCATTGGGTCAGCAGGGTCAGACAAAAACAGGTGGAGAAGAAAAAACACATGTTAACTGCAAAAGAATTAAGAATTAAGGTGAAGAATTAAGTGTGAAACCATCAGGAACCCTTTAGTCTTCAGCGCCACCATTTTCCAGAGCTGCAACCTACCTGGAGTCTCCAGAAGTGCAAGGTGTCAGGGTCTCAGAGACTTAGGTTAGGTAAAGAATCCTAAAAAATGACCCCCACTTAATAAGAGTCACAAGCTGAAGTGTAATAAAATACATGAAGACTGTTTTTTTATAGGCTTTATAGACAGACAGGTTGAGAGTGACTCTTGAAGGACCAGCACCACATCCTCTTCTACCACTATTTGAAGAATTCATCTTCCAGAATACGTTTTAATAAGTTTTGTGAGTTTATTTTTAGTCCATCTCCTACCCTGAAGTCCGTTTTGCAGAGATGGACTAAAAATTAACTCACAAAACTTATTAAAACGTATTCTGGAAGATGAATTCTTCAAACAGTGGTAGAAGAGGATGTGGTGCTGGTCCTTCAAGAGTCACTCTCAATCTGTCGGTCTATAAAGCCTATAAAAAACAGTCTTCATGTATTTCACAACACTTCAGCTTGTGACTCTTATTAAGAGGGGGTCATTTTTTAGGATTCTTTGCCTAACCCAAGTCTCTGAGATCCTGACACCTTGCTCTTCTGGAGACTCCAGGTAGGTTGCAGCTCTGGAAAATGGTGGCTCTGAAGACTAAAGGGTTCCTGATGGTTTCACACTTAATTCTTCACCTTAATTCTTAATTCTTTTGCAGTTAACATGTGTTTTTTCTTCTCCACCTGTTTTTGTCTGACCCTGCTGACCCAATGAGGATTTCACTGTCCAATGGTCATGCCTTAACTGCAATCTCTAGTATTGCATTAGTATTGCATTCTTCTCATGGGGATTTAATAATTTTTGACTTTTCAGTCTGAGTTAAATCTCTTTTTTGGCTTATTTTATCTGAAAAAGAAAACTTGCCTAATAATTCTGCACACCTGAAAATAAGACATTTTTCATTTCCAGCCTTCATGAACAATTATATCACTTATATATGATTAAATACAAAATTAATAGTAGTTATTAAGATTAATATGGTTTGGAATTGGCAAAATGTTCCTGGAAATAAAATATGATCAGAAAATCAACGTGCCTAATAATTCTGCACACACTGTAGATAAATGCTACTTCTGGGGTGTTTTTATACATTTACCCACCTGTAACACAGGAGATAAACGAGTGTTATCAGTTTCGAGCTCTCTGCAGTCAGGGGGGCAGCGTTTCATATTACTTTGAAGGTTCCCCGGGCGCCGCCATTGGCCAGCGGACCATCACTTGCTGTTAGCATCCCATTGACTCCCATTCATTTTGGCGTCACTTTGACAGCGAATAACTTTACATCTGAGGCGTTTAAAGGCTCCATTTGTCCATTATTTATTTCTAAAGAAACACGAAAATGTATAAAAGGCTTCATTACCTTGTATCTTACGTTATGGCCCTGTAGAAGCAGTTTTTGTAAAAGTAGGCTAGCGATTGCGTCATAGCCACGCGACTCTCTGTCGCACAGTAGAGAGATTACCGTATGGACAGGAGGAGAAGCTCGCGGGCAATCGGGGGGACGTGGAGGCAAAATGACAAAGTAATTAATCAGAATACATAGCAAAAGTTGCTCCTGCTCCAAGCTCATGGACAGCTCCTACTCACACTCTCTGTCTCTGCAAGATTCAGAAGGGAATGATTCAGATTTCTCTTGGCACAGCTACTAGAAGACAGACGGGTTGCTCACGTCACATCTACGTCGTCAAGCTCAGTTTGAGTCTGCGCAGTACGCTCAGCCATCAGGAAGTAAGAGCTTCTATTTGGCTTCACTTGTCTGCGTTGAATCCAATGGGGTCGCTGTGTCCAGTTCATATACTGTCTATGTCTGCAGTAAGTAATGAGAAACCCGTAACTCACGCAGCTACAGTAACTCGTCACTCTACACTGCCCCTACTGGCCTGGAGCAAACACTAAAACCTTTGGGAATTGGGATACTTTTTTTTTTTTTTTTTTTTTCAAAAATACAATCACTTGTTTCAAATAAAAGACAATAATAGTGAATATTCTTAAAACACAAATACAACACTTTTGTGGTCGTCACATGTGCTATTTTGAAACTCATTTTACTAAGTATATTTTAGTAGTAATTAAATTATAGTAAAGCATAACTTTAAAGGCAGGGTAGGTAGGACTATATAAAAATAAAAGATCCACATTTGTTAAAACTTTCTATATATATCAATACATAATTAAAATGTAAGTACTCTGAAAAAAAGAGTATAAAAATCAAGTGACTCTAGACCGTTTAATCTGTATTAAACACAGCTCATTATTTCGATTCGGGACGAATCAAAGGATTGGCTTAGGCGACTGTCACTCTCTCTCGCAACCATGGCAACCACCCTTTTGCCACGGGATCTGCCCACTTGCGCGCGCACGTTTGATTTGAGGAATTCGAGAGGCACGGAACCTAGGAATAGCAAAACAATGGCAGAGAAAGAGCAATCAAAATTCACATTACCGGCATGCAGTTAGTGAAGGCAAACAAGGCAAAAAAAGAAGACAGTACAAGAAAAGGTAATGAACAAAAAGTCTTTGGATAAACAAAGAAATAAAACGCGTGTCAATATCGGCGTAGCTTTCCAGCGACCACTCCGTCCTCAGCCTCTACTTCCTCGGACCCTAGTTGCACGCCACGGCCTCTTGCACGACCTCCTCTGCTTCGCCCTAAAATTATTTTTATTTTACAAAAGGACATTTTACAAACCTACATTTTGCGCATGTGCTCCTGCACGCACTTTTCCAGTCACAACACAGCAATCAAAGGAGGACGCGCTGAAAACTGTAATGCTGTTCTCTTCCTTCATAACTCGTACTGAGAAGGTTTGAGTTGCAGAGGAATTTGTGACTGTTTCAGCTGTTCAACCACATCAAAGTTTCGTAATTAGTAAGTCCGTGCTTTTTCTCTTTTTGTTCTTATGTGCTGAAGGGCTGCTGTGCCTTGGTGAAACGGTGTTTGTACGTGAAGAGCTCTTTTCCAAAACGCCATAAACCTAAAAAGCTGCCTCAAAGAACCAGCAAAAGTAATGATTATGAATGTGTAAAATATTGCAATAAGACATTTTAATTGTTTATTAATTTCTGTGTCGGCTGCAAAGATGAAGTTGACGATATTTGACTCGCGATCTTCGCAGTAGGCTAGTGAACGCATGCACCGGAGAAATGCACATTTAGGCTACATAGTTTTATTTTGTTTTGGATGGTTTTGTTTAGAACCAGATTTCTGTAAATATATTCCACATTTTTTAGGCCTGTGAGGCGAGGCTACGGTTCGGTTCACGATGATATAATCTCCAGTTCAAGCACCTTATGTTGTGATTGATAGCCTATATTTACTTTATGTATTTAATCCAGGAATGAAAATATTAATGAATTAATGAAAAAAAAAAATATTAAAATTAAGATACAATTAATACAAAACGAAATTCGTTTTAAAGAAAGGCTTTGTGCTTTCTGTTTTGAGGTCTCTGTTAAAGTTTGAAAGTCTTAGTGCAGCTTTCAGAGCGCTGGCGTCCATAATGGAGAAATGTCAAGTAATATTGTTTTTTCCTCATAAATGCAAACACGAAAAATAAAAGACAAAAACTTTTTTAAAAAGACAAACCATAAATTTAGAAAAAAAAAAAGAAAAAAAAAAGGATTTATAGCGTTTTGGGGGAAAAATGAATGGATTTATACCGTTTTGAAAATGTTGATTGATCATCAACAATATTGTTGTTTGATTTAATAATCACTGTTGCAAGAAGTGCCTAGTTAAGTGTTTTTTTTTTTTTTTTTTTTTGTAAGTGGAAAAAGTAGGGGCTGCCACAGATTCTGTTTAGTTAGCTCCTTTATTGTTTTTTTCTATAGCCTAGAATAATACAGGTCAAATGCAGCAAGTCAAAAGACCAACTGGACCTTCTTTGCCAGTTTGCTCACATTTCTTTGAAGGATGGCAAAAATATCGCCTGAATATCGATATCTAGATATTGGAAAAAAATATCGAGATATTCATTTTTGTCAATATCTCCCACCCCTACATGCAGAACACCATATATGTTATGAATCTTACACGAAATTCATCTTCATCACAATATACCTGATGGTAATGTAAAAAAGTGTATCAATGCAACCTGTTTTTAGCTTATATAACTAGCTCGTTAGCGAATCAAAAAATATATATTTTAAATTTACCAATATCAATATGCTAGCTTGATAGTGAGTACTAAAATACATCTTATTTGTTTATTTTCATAAGCAATTAGCGTTAGATTTTTTTATTACATGTGATTCTGACATGATGTCACTACATGCACTGTGCTCCTTCCTCTCTGCTTGTCTCAGGTAAATAATGCGTCTTCAGCTCAGCGGTTGGAGTCGCGCGTTCATGTGTTTTGGGGGCGTGGCTTTGGAAGGAGCCCAGAAGGGAGGGGGTGGAGTGAATGGAAATAATGAACTGTCTTTAAAACAGTCCTGAGAGGTCTACAGACACTCGATTTTTATACTTTCTTTTTCAGAGTACTTACATTTTAATTATGTATTGATATGTACATAAAGTTTAAACAAATTTGAAAAAGAAGTTTTTTAGACCATTCCTACCTACCCTGCCTTTAAGTGTATTTAGTGTACTTTTGTGTACTATATTGGAACAACTTTAAGTATACTTTAATATACCTGTGTAGGGACTAATGAAAACTAGAGTGTCTTCGAAATATACAAGCAACATACCCAGAAAAAAATAATTATTTTGAAACAACTACAAGTATTTTAAGTGTATTTCAAGATATGCTTAAGATCAATTTTAAGCTATTTGCACTATATTTTAATATATTAAATTGTGCTAAAATGGAACCACTTCAAGTACATTTAAGTGTATTTCTTTACAGTTCATTACACATATTTTCATATGTCTTAAACTACAGTTATAATATATTTGAAGCTTAATTTTAATGTACTTCAAGAACATTTAAATAGCATTAAAACATGTATTAGCATTACACTAATAGTTTATTATAAAGCTGTTTTATTCAGTATTTAAAATGGTATGTTAAAAGTGCAAAGATAAGACATACACAGACTTTCAAATCAAGAATACTTTAATATAGTATCTTTTTGTGTACCTTACAACATAATTACATAAGAGTACATTTAAAAAAGTACAGCAGCATATACATGTATAATAGCTTGAACAAAATACATAATAACAAAGATCAGTGAAATGCTATGGCAGAGCTATATTTAAATATTTTTTGCAGAACATTTCAGTTTAACCTGTATTACTGAAAAGTACACTATGAATATTACATCACTAAATAAATTAGCATCACAATGCAATTTTCTGAAAATAAAATAAAAGTTACAGAAAAACAATGTGCAGAAATGAATAATGCTTTATTTACAAACTCAGGCCTACAAACGGCTGAACCAAAGAAACAGAAGAGTTTGAATGTCACATCTTCATCTTCAAGTGGACGGTCACTTCTTTGAGAACGACTCATTTTCCACAACTGAGAGCTTGTGGTTCAGACACTGTAGTGTGTGAAGACTGCTTTATCACAGGATCTGTGAAAGTGAAGAAGAATTTATATAAAATTAACCAATGAGTGTCACATTTGTATCCGCTTGTCTGTCATCACTATACAGCACTCTATGGGCCCTATCTTGCACCCAGCGCAAATGACTTTGTACACTGACGCATGTATCATTCCTATTTTGCACCCGCGCAAAGCGCGCTTTTCCCTCCACAGAAGCACGTCGCTAAACTAGGGAATGAACTTGCGCTCCCTGGGCGGTTCAGCGCAAAAAAGGAGGCGTGTTCCGGCGCAAACGTTCCTTCATGCTATTTTGCAGGTTTAGAAAACAATTGCGCCACTAACCAGGAAAAAATTGTTTAAAGTCAGTGGCGCGTTGCGCATGTTATTCATATGCTATTTTAAGGGCGCATGCTTGGCCATAATCAATGTAGCGTGTGCACAACGCGCATACACTTTGATTCTCTCATCTACACAGAAGCAGCAGTTTTCATTTTTGCAAATCATACATTATTATGATAGATAGATAGATAGATAGATAGATAGATAGATAGATAGATAGATAGATAGATAGATAGATAGATAGATAGACAATTTATTATAAAAGCATACATCTAGCTTACACATTTACCCAAATTATCATACTCCTTTTTAACCGAAGTTAATTTGGGTGGGTTTCTCCATCCCCAACGTCCCTGACGAGAGCGTTGCTCTCCTTGGCTGTGAACCGCTCCTGGCGCGCGCCTGGCAAATCCGCCGTTATAATAGGAATCCGCTTTAGAACAAAGCGCGTCTGCTCTTAAAGGGAATGTGAGATGACGCTCTGATTGGTTTATTTCACGTTACGCCCAAACCACACCTATGAATAATGAAGCTACTTCAGACCAACCCATTTTAGATTTGCGCCTGGCGCAAGAGTCATTTATCCCGCTGGGAAAATAGCAACAGCGCCAAGACCCGCCCACAAAGTTACTTGCGCTTTGAGCTTTGACACTTGCGTTTCAGATCGTTAAAATAGGGCCCTATGAGTTACATTGTTGTTTGTAAAATTGCTTTTCTTTTGTTCCTTGATCTATATTTCTCCTTGGTGAGTACTATTTTCTTTATGAGAAGTGTGTTTAATTAATGAGGATATTGTTTTTGTAATAGTAATGTGAACAATGCATTGGTAAAGTGGGTAATAAAATGAAAAATGTTTTATAATATACTATGTTCAACTCCAAAGGTCTGCATAAGGTGTGTAGCAATTTCATTGATATTCATAAATGTGTATGTAATGTCAATTTTGAAGCATAGGTTTATGCCACAGCAGATCTCCTCTTAAGAGAACCATAGGCCTCGTCCGAAGAAGCAACAAAGAGTAAGCTTACAGCTCTGTCACAAACATGCATGCACATTTTTTCACATGTTGTGATGAAAACATCCCATTTTTTTTTTTTTTTAGACTACCGCACAAAAATCTTGCAGAAATTACAAGAGCTCTGCGAGAACCAGCAAGTCACACTGCAGAGAAGACTGTTGGCTGCTATGACTGAGACAGAGGAGGAAACTCTAGAAAATGGGCCCTGTCGAACTGTAGAAGAGCTTACACAGTTTGACAGCTCATTAGAAAATAAAGAGACTAGGACAAAGATGGTAATAAATACAGCAATTTACATAAGCTGTCAATGTTCATTGACAATAAAATGCTCACTCATTGCATCATTTTCAGCTGATTTTACTTAAAGCGATTGTTCATTTGTGGATGAACTGTTACTCACGATGTTTCTTTAAATCTGCATAGGGTTTTTTTTAACATGAAGATATTTAAAGTGTTGGTAATCAAACAGTTGCTGTTCCCTGTTAACATATATAATATATATACAAAATATAAAATATATACTCTGGAAGTCAATTGGGAAAATAAACTGTTTGGATACCAGCGCTCTTTAAAATATCTTCATGTTAAAAATAAACCTTCATGCAAGTTTAAAGAAACATGAGGGTGTGTAAATAACAGCAATGCTCATTTGTGGGGGAACTATCCCTTTAGGTTAATTTCTATTTTTTTATGGTACAACTGTCATGAGGCGTGTTTCTATTACAGATTTGCGCAAAACTTTTGTGTTTTTTTTCATTGCGAAATGACAGTGTTTCCATTAACCGATGTTATGCATAATTTTTTCCTCTCGCGATAAGTCATTCCAAAAATCATGGCAACGGACGTTGGTAGGTTTATATATATCACAGCCACGTACCATGCGAACAAGGCTATTAAGGAAACTATTATTACGTTATTAAACTAGTAATTAAGGTACTAGGTTTACTATAATAATAATAATAATAATGATAATAATTTGAGTACAATTGAAGACAATTGAAGATTTTATCAGGCTCCTAGGTTCAGTCATTTCACTGTAATGAAATGATGAATTAATGAAACAAGAATATCACTTTTTACTTTTCTTTGTCATAATATTACTATTTTTGTTATATTTACAGATGACTGTGGTGAAGATGGAAGAGGCTTTCAAGTGCAGGATCTACAATTAGATTTATAAAAGTGTTTGACGTAATTAGTTTCTTTTTGTTTCGCCTTTTGCCATGTTTTGAATGTGATGCATAGCCTACCCCATGATTGTGTTTTTATTATTATTTTTTAATCAACAATTAAAAAAATTAATAGACAAAAACATGGACTGTAGGCTGATTATTTATATAGATTTAGTGTTGTATTTTATTAAAGTAAAAAAAAAAAAGATGAATTATTGTTAGTTCAACGTTAGAAATAACATTCTGGGAATCAAAAAACTAACGTTCTAAGGACGTTCTGGGAACGTTAAGAAAACCAAAAACAAACCATAAAAATAACGTTCTGGGAACCTCAAACAAACATTCTGGGAACTTTAAGAAAACTCATGGCTAACTAAAATCAAACCATAAAAAATAACATTCTGGGAACATTCTGGGAACCAAAAATTGTTAGCTGGGGTCTTGCTCTTGCAACATTTTATCTACTAACATGTACAAGTTAAAATAAAGTTTTGACAAACAAGGTTTTATAAAAAGATAAACCTCACATATTTCAAAAAGAATGAGTCAAAAAAAAAAAAAAAAAAAAGATTGCACATTAGCTTATCTATTATTTATAGAAAAATTTGGTCTGATTTCCCTGTGGCGTCTGTCGTTGCAACCATGAACTGTGCTCATGTTTTAGTAGCTAATGGTTCCCTTTCGAGGGAACTCGAACTGCGTCGAATGACACTTTGGGGAAACGCCCCTCAGCGTAGCGCCTCTGAAGTATGAATGAAACTAAACCGATCCTGATTGGTGTTGCGTCATGACGTAATGTGTGACGGCATATGCGGAAGCTACAAAAGGACGCCAGCACACAACAGAGATAGCTTTCTGTTCTTCAGCAAGCGCTCTCTGTCACTTGTATGTCTTATTTGGTGTTGTTTGTCTTTCAAGTTACAAAGCACACATATATATAAAGCAATGGCGAGTAAAAGCAGTTACAGGAGGTGTGTGCATCCCTGCCCTCGTTATATCACGGGTGGGGACACACACCAACTGTGTGTACACTGTTTGGGAGTGCAGCACACACGGGCAGCTCTCGAGGGGGCTGCTTGCGAGGATTGTGAAAGATTAACGATCCGTGTGCTGCGCTCCCGTCTGGCCATCTTCAATGATGATGGCCAGGCTCGCGAGCCTCGTGGTGCGGGACCCGCGTTCGCTGAGGCGGCGCGGCAACGCTCTTCATGGGGCTCGCAAATGGATCTGGCGGGGGATCCCGAGACTGCCGAGGCACGCTCTCGTGATTCATCCGCCAGTTCCGATGCTCTCCCGCATCGCGCGGAAGCCCGCTCGGCGGCTTCTTCCGCGCGAGTGGAGAGCCCGATGCTTGAGCTGTCTGCTTCTGAGGAAGTAGACGTGCTCAGCATCGAGGGCGGGGATATTGGGGATGATTCGCCACCCCATGTCCCCGCATATGAGGAGCTGGTGGAGGTTGTCTCTCGTGCAGTGGCCCGTCTTAATATCAGTTGGCCACATGAGAGGCAGGAAACGCTTATTAAAAGCAAGTTGGACGAGCGTTTCCTGCAGCACAGAGAGCAACCTCATCATCGGGGTTTGCCGTTCTTTCCCAACGAGTTGTGTAAATCGTGGAGCAAGCCACACTCATCTCGCGTGTCCAACCCCCCTATTTTAAATTATAGTAATATTTTGGGGGGGCGAGAGAACGGTTATGGGATGATGCCTCGGGTGGAACAGCCGCTTGCCACCTATTTAGCCCCCGAGTCTGCATCATCCTTAAAAACCCCGGTGCTGCCCACTAAACCATGTCGTGAAACATCATCGTTAGTGGGCAGGGCTTATATGGCTGCGGGTCGGGATGGTGCTAGTCTGCATACAATGGCAGTACTTCAAGTGTACCAGGCCGACCTTCTTAAGGACATTGATGAGGGTGAGGGTCCAACTCCGGAAGATATTGCGGAGTTGAGGAAGGCTGCAGATTTGTCTCTCCGAGTCACCAAGGAGACGGCCCGTGCTATCGGCCGTTCCATGGCGGCAATGGTGGTCTCGGAGAGGCACTTATGGTTGAATTTGTCGGGCATCAAGGAGAAAGACAGGGCTTTCCTCCTTGATGCCACGATTTCGCCTTCTGGCCTGTTCGGCGACTCAGTCAACACCGTCGTCGACAGGTTTCAGGAGGCGAAGAAACAATCTGCAGCCTTCAGACAATATCTCCCTCGCCGCTCCAAGCCTAAGAAGCCTGCCCCCAGCGGGCAGCCGCAGCCATCCGCCAGCTCCTCCGCCTACAGACAGGCGCAAAAAGAGAGCGTCGCTTCTAGAGCCCCCCCTCAAACAGCATGGGGGCATAGACGGCGCTCTCAGCCGAAGCCTCAGCCTAAGCAGGGCGACCTGAGGGCCGTCCTACAGGCGAAAAAGGCTTCGACAAAGAGGTCCTAGCCAGCCTAGGTCCTCTGCGGGCGGCCCCACCCGTGGAGAAGCGATCGAGGTCGCCTCCTCCGCGGAGCCCGCAGGAAATCGATGTCAACTTCCCGCCGTCAAGTGCGCTTCGGGACGCATCGGTTTCCAGCGAACGCACCCTGCACTGTCCGCCCCACAGGCTTGCGGCCAGGCAGCTTTCGCGTCCGCACATTGAGAATCGTTTTCGGTCGAACCCTGCCAGAGATCTGCTTCAGGGGGCCAAGAACGAATCCCGATTAATACCCGAAGCCAGCCTCGAGAGGTTCCCTTAGTAGAGTATTTCGATGCATGGAAAAATCTCACGAATATTTCTCCTTGGGCTCTGCGCACCATTCAAAAGGGGTACAGACTGCAGTTCGGTTCCCGTCCGCCAAAGTTCAATGGGGTGCTCTGGACTGTAGTCAACCCAGAGCAGAGTCGGGTATTGGAACAAGAAGTAAACTCCCTGCTGGTAAAGGAGGCTATAGAACATATTCCTCCTCCAGACAGGGAGTCCGGGTTTTACAGCCGCTACTTCATTGTTCCCAAGAAGGATGGGGGGTTGCGTCCAATAATAGATCTCAGGCATTTGAATCGGTCTCTGAGGAGATTCAGGTTCAAGATGCTCACTATTCCCATTATAGTGAGCCAAATTCAATCCGAGGATTGGTTTGTCACGATAGATCTGAAGGACGCATACTTCCACATTTCCATCCTTCCATCTCACAGGAGGTTCCTGAGGTTCGCTTTCGGGGGCGAAGCGTACCAATATCGGGTTCTTCCGTTCGGCCTAGCTCTCTCCCCTCGCACATTTACAAAATGTATGGATGTAGCTCTAGCACCGCTGAGGCTTCAGGGTATCAGGGTCCTCAATTATATCGACGACTGGCTGATCCTGGCCCAGTCACAAGAGCTGGCAGTTCGGCATCGAGATGTCGTCCTTGCCCACATCCAGAGCCTGGGGTTGAGACTCAACACGAAAAAGAGCGTATTGGCACCAGCCCAGAGAACTACGTTCTTGGGTGTGGTGTGGGATTCGGTCAAGATGCGCGCACAATTGTCTCCTGCACGGATCGAATCCATCCTGGCCACGGTGACCAGGATAAAGCTAGGCCAGGCCGTCACTGTAAAACATTTTCAGAGAGTGTTAGGTCTCATGGCTGCAGCATCCAACATCATTCCATTCGGTCTCCTGCACATGAGGCCCCTGCAGTGGTGGTTGAAAACCAAGGGGTTCTCCCCGAGGGGAAACCCATTTCGCATGATCAGGGTTACGCGCAGATGCCTTCGTTCCCTGTCTATGTGGAAGAAAGCTTGGTTTCTGTCCCAAGGTCCCGTGCTGGGAGCGTCATGTCGCCGCAAAGCCGTTTCGACAGACGCCTCCCTCACGGGCTGGGGCGCGGTCATGGACGGTCGCTTTATGAGAGGTTTATGGCAGGACCATCATTCTTCCTGGCATATAAACTGCCTGGAAATGTTGGCTGTGTTCCGAGCTCTGAGGAGCTTCCTGCCGGACCTCAAGTGTCATCACGTCCTTGTGAGGTCGGACAATATGTCAGTGGTGGCTTATATAAACCATCAAGGGGGTCTGAGGTCTCGCCCTCTATGCAGATTGGCGCATCAGATCCTCCTGTGGTCCCAAGGGAGATTGTTGTCTCTCAAAGCAACATACATCCCAGGGAATCAGAATCAGGGAGCAGACATCCTGTCGAGGCAGGGGCTGAGGCCCGGGGAATGGAGACTCCATCCCGAGGTGGTGGAGTCAATATGTCAGAGGTTCGGCCCAGTGGAAGTGGATCTATTCGCGTCTCGAGAGACGACTCACTGTCCACTGTGGTTCTCCCTCACGCATCCAGCCCCGCTGGGGTTGGATGCCATGGTACAGACGTGGCCGAGGCTGCGTCTGTATGCATTTCCCCCGATCGCTCTGCTCCCGGGAGTTCTAGAGAGGGTTCGTCGCGACAGGATCAGTCTATTGTTGGTAGCCCCGTTGTGGCCGGCCCGAGTGTGGTTCTCGGACATAATATTACTCCTGGACGGCCCTCCGTGGGAGCTTCCCATCAGGAGGGACCTGCTGACTCAGGCAGAGGGCTCAATATTTCACCCTCGGCCCGAACTATGGAAACTGTGGGTCTGGCCCCTGAGGGGGCACAGTACCGAGAGGCCGGCCTGTCAGTAGGAGTAGTGGAGACCATACTCAGCTCTAGAGCTCCCTCCACGAGGAAATTGTATGGCCTAAAATGGAATGTTTTCGCCCTATGGTGCAGAGTGCGTGAGGTGGACCCAGTTAACTGCCCAGTGGCTTCAGTGCTGGTGTTCCTCCAAGATCGCTTCTCGGCTGGTCTTACCCCGTCCACTCTCAAGGTGTACGTGGCTGCCATTTCGGCTTTCGACGCTCCTCTGAGTGATGGGCCTCTGGGGAGACAGCAGTTGGTTGTACGTTTCCTCCGTGGGGCTTGGAGAATGAGACCTGCGACTCGTACTAGGGTTCCCACTTGGGACCTGGCGGTGGTTCTCGAAGGGTTGGTTGAGGCCCCCTTCGAACCACTGGAGTCGGCTGAGGCCAAGAACCTTTCCCTTAAGGTGGTTTTTTTGTTGGCCATTACTTCTCTGAGGAGGGTAGGAGATCTCCAGGCGCTCTCTATATCTAACGGGTGCCTGGAGTTTGCTCCAGGCAACATCAAGGCCATCCTACATCCTAGGCCGGGCTATTTGCCCAAGGTGCCATATGTGGCACGGCCTACGGTTCTGCAGGCTTTTCATCCTCCACCTCACGTGTCGGCGGATGAGGAGAGACTTCACCTGCTCTGCCCTGTCAGAGCGCTCAGAATATATATCCAGAGGTCCTCCTCATGGCGGAAGTCAGACCAGTTGTTAGTGTGTTTCGGGTCGCCCAAGAAAGGGCTTCCTGCTTCTAAACAGACCATTAGTAACTGGATTGTCCATGCTATATCTATGGCCTACCAGGTGCGCAATTTGCCTTCACCTCTGGCCGTGAGGGCTCACTCTACCAGAGGCATGGCGTCCTCTAGAGCCCTCCTCTCAGGGGCCCCGATCCAAGAAGTTTGCGATGCAGCAGGGTGGGCCACCCCTCACACTTTTATTAGATTTTACAGCCTGGACATTACATCGACACCTGGCACCCTTGTGCTCTCGTCCTAAGTGTGCCTGTGCGCAGCTTCACACTAGGACAGGCAGGGCTCGTTGTGGCATAGTGGGTACTCGTTCCCCAAAGTGTCATTCGACGCAGTTCGAGTTCCCTCGAAAGGGAACGTCTCGGGTTACGTCTGTAACCCTTGTTCCCTGAGAAAGGGAACGAGAACTGCGTCCCTTCGCCACGCCTCCCCCTGCCTGGGAGCGCTTGCTTCATCACAGAAGCTATCTCTGTTGTGTGCCGGCGTCCTTTTGTAGCTTCCGCATATGCCGTCACACATTACGTCATGACGCAACACCAATCAGGATCGGTTTAGTTTCATTCATACTTCAGAGGCGCTACGCTGAGGGGCGTTTCCCCAAAGTGTCATTCGACGCAGTTCTCGTTCCCTTTCTCAGGGAACAAGGGTTACAGACGTAACCCGAGACGATTTCCACCACCGAAAAACGCCTGCAGTCGCTCTGCTACAAGATTTATTTACGGAGAAGAGAAAAACACCCGTAGTGTTTGGGTGCACCCCCATGCTAATTTCTTTTACTTCTTTGTTTCATCTTGCGGCCCCTGGGTAAAAATAGTAGAGCCTAGTCTTCTCTAGTCACTTTCAAAATTCATTTTCTTTTTAGTTTTCTTTTGTTGCCTGTCTTTAGCTTGCGTGAGGTGGACCCTGTTTACTCCTTGCATTAAAACATGGTTTCTGGGGCAACATTACAGATATTGGAAATCTGCTTACTAGTTTTTTTTTACAGTCTATGGTGTGAACACACAAAAAAAGACACATTTATAATGGGCATATATGTATATATATCGCTCGTAAATCTCTCTAAGTAGAGAGTTGAACTGCACACACAAACTTTTTGATTAGACTATCAACGTCACACATGATAAAACCCACATTAAAAACTTTTCCCATATGGTTTGAATATTCTGGTTTGAGTTGTTTCTTATAAATGAGATGATCTAATTATCTAATTTATATTTTAATATAATTTTTTTCTCAAAATAGCTTACTGACCTGGACTAAAATGTAGGCTATGTGCACTTAATGTGTGTTTTATCACACTCTGTCGTTACCAAGTTTTCTTTAACTTGGATCTCATAAAGGTGTGTGTTTGCTTTAGCTACTCAAGGAAATGAAAATCTCTCTCTCTCTAAACTTATAAACACCCATCTCTTTTATGTCATTTTTTTTTTATTTCCTCTGCACAGTCCATCATCAGTGGCCAAAAGAAATCAAAGTGTCTTGACACTTTTTCCAAAAGTGTTCCACCAACAAATGCATGTGCGGTTGTACTTTGAAGATCAGGAGCAAATTGATGCAATCCACACTCACCTGACATCAATTCTGGGCAGCACACGACACACACACACACACACACACACACACACACACAAACAAACAAACAAAAATGTAATGTTTAATCTTTTTATCAGTGAGCAGGAGCACTTTGAAAGGAGGATAGAAAAACTATTAAAGAAGAGCCATATGGGAGTCATCTACAGGAGTCATCATAATTCATAAATGGTGTTAATAATAATAATTATTATTATTTTATTTTTTTAACAACAATATTATAGTCTTTCTTCTAAATGGCCCTTGTAATTTTAGAAAAGGAATAAATTGTGTTTGTCTTCATAAAATGCTATGTAGGACACTGTTTTATAGCTGTATATTATGACCAATAGAGAATAGTACAGCAGACATTTAATTGAGGATCCATATATATGATTACACGGTACTGTATGTCTAATGGGCTAAATATGGTTAATATCTAAATGCAACTTTATATAAATTCACAACAACATATTTCACTCAGTCTCCTGTATAACCTCCGGTGAATAAAACTATTCTACAGGTCATATATCATTATGTCATCTGATCCAACAATATAGATATTGTAACCCGTAGTGCAGATCTACACTGTAACGTTTATATTTAAATGAACAAAACACACAAAATTGGTCAAAGTCTATGGACAGGATGGTTATAAATGTGAGTTTTGAGTGTCGATATAATGATGTTATTTAACAGTATCCCCCTAATGGACACATCAGGAACAACAGGACCGGCTCCCTTCCACTCCATTCTGACGCCTCGGGAGTGTGAAGGAATGTTTAAATATAACCAGTGGTTTCAGTCCAGCCTCTTTTGAGGCGGAAAATAACGGGAAAGGGGAGGAGCTACACGCTAAAGTCTGTCGTTGTTTAAATCCTTTTTCATGCAGATTTACCCCAGGTAGCAAAATTTGTCTGGCCCACCTCTGGGCCTCATCCTTGCTTCAATTCTGGCCGTTATGGCTGGGTCCCCGGCCCAAAAATGGCCCAACACACTGAAAACGGACTCAAACAACTTCCTCTGGCCCAGATGTGGCCCACACCCTGTAAAATGACTCTTATTTATTGATATGGCCCAGGTCTGGCCCAGGCACTGTAAGACAGATCTGGCTGAGAGTCGGCTGGGTCCCCGGGCCAGATGTGGCCCAGAAACTGTGAAACAGTGGCAGTGAAACACAAATTCAACCATTTAAAAAGATTAAGGGTTTTTATTATAAAATTAACTAATACACTTTAATATAAACATGTATTAACAATGAACAAATACACTCTATTAACATTTATTTACAACACAATATTTAAACTACAAAATAACAAGTAAATTATATTTACTGTATATGATTAAAATAAAAACATCACTCTTTCACACACAAACTATCTTTCACTCTCTTTAACACTAAATAAATTCCTTTTGCAAATGTCAAGTCACCATTAAATATCTAGCGCTATATACAGTAATGACTGTTTCAAAGCAGCTTTACAGGGTTAAACAGGAAAATGATCAATGATGCAAACAGAGTTCAATTTGGCTGTAAAGCTGCTCTAAAAAGAAAATAATGTCATTGTTCAGCTGAATTCAGTTCAGTGTTGATTCAGTTCTGTTCAATAAGTGTATAAAGTATATCAATTATAAAAAGAGTTATTTTTCATTATTAAGCAGCTCTGCGGAAAACAGTGATGTCATCGTCCAGCTCAGTTCAGTTCTCATATAATGGTGTCAATGCAGGCAGATCAATAAGTGTCCCCAACTAAGCAAGCCAGAGGCGACAGTGGCAAGAAGCCAAGAACCCAAACTCCATCAGTGGGTGGGGGTGGGAGGGTGGGGGTGGGAGGGGGGGGGGGGGGCAGTTCTCTTCTGGTTAAACAACGAACATGGTGTGTGTTAGGATTCAGGTCGCTTCACAAGTCAGATTGTGGACTGATATCATTCAGAGTATTTTATTCAGCTCCTTTTGCTTGAAGATTGGAAAAGATTACATCAAGGTAAAAGCTGGCCATTGGGTCTGTGCGGAGAACTGGTCTGGTTCTCGTGGATCTGATCCGATGACTGTGCCGAGGACTGTTGTGTCAAAGGGGTCTTCACAGTGTTTGTGTCTAGGTCTCGTCTAGTTGTGATGTTCTCGTCTGGGATTCAGGGCTGTTGTGGTCATCTGAGGGTCCAGGTCCATCATCTGGTCCGGCTGACTACAGTAACCTTGGGATAAGACTGAGACAGAGAGACTAACATTAGCGTAGATGCCATTCTTCTTACGATGTACCAAACACATTCAGTGTTATGGGAAAAAGAGGCCGGTTCTGGTTGACCGAATTTATGCAGCTTAACAATCCGTTAACAGATGTGAATTTTAGAAATGTGAGAGTGTGTTATGTTTATGCTAGGTCAAAGAGGTGTGTGTTTTTAAATAGATTTAAACTTATCTTGTGTCTGCCCCTCGATCTGCTGCCAGTCCATGATCCCTCGACCTCCATCTCAGCAGCATTAGCTGTGAGGGTTTCTCTGAACTGCATCTTTTAAATAAAGGAATAGATATTGTGAGGTCAATATTAAATCTTAAGCATTAGTTTAAGCACATAGGTTTAACAAATGTTGTTGCCAGAGTTCACACAGCAGTTTAAAATAGGTAACACTTTACAATAAGGTCTCAATTGTTAAAATTAGGCTAGTAATGTGTTAACTAACATTACCAATGAACAATACATTTGTTCCAGTCTTTGTTGACATTAGTTAATAAAAATACAATAAAGAATTATAATAAAAATTAACAAATACAACTTTTGATTTTAATAATGCATTAGCAAATGTTAAAATGAAAATGAACTAAGATTAATAAATGCTCAAGTATTGTGCATTCTTAGTCCATCTTAACTAATGTAGTTAAACTTATATTAACGAATGAAACCTTATTGTAGTGTTACAAAAATATCTGTAAAAAGTGTTGGGTCAGATTCCAAACAGTGCATTCAGATGTTCGATCATAATCATATCCCCTCTGCAGTAAAATGTTAAGAACTAGCATTTTAATAACATTACACAGTGATATATAGCCTACACTTTAAATTTTTCTTTAACTCTAAAATGCTAACGCAGATTACGCTACATTCAAGAACACAAGACGTGCCAAAGACAATGAATTAAGAAGCTGCACTTATTTCGCAGCTTCTCTTATGTAGGCTATCTAACGTTACAACGCTTTTCCGTTTCGGAGTTCCCCACAGCAGTGTTAAAAGCAAATAAATCTTATTTTTTATTTCAGATTGTAGCCCACACGTCTCCGCGGGTGTAAGTTAGTACACTGTCAGTGTATTTCGAATCACAAATAAATGACTCTTTTGAGAGGTTAGTGAATCAAATCAGAAAGAGTCGCCTGTATAGAGAACTATGGCGCCCAAAGCGTAACGTCAGTCCGACTCCTATGAACTAATCACTCGTTGAAAAAGACGAATTGGCTGACTAAATTTGAGCACAAGAATACCGGTATAACTCAATATAATTTCATTAGCCAAAATCACAGTGCACTGGATACAGCACAGCAGTATTTCTAATCTAAAAAGAGACCGTAATTAGGCCTTCAACACTCTCCGGGACCGAATGGATATTCAAACGTTAACCTATTATCCTCGTAAACATCTGATCTAACGTTAGATATAAAACAAAACTATATTTATCTTGACAATTAATACATCAAACAGCACTAGAACAATAAATGAATTAAATTACTTATGCTGCGTTCACACCAAACGCGAATCTGCGTCAAAATTCGCGCCTGCCGCGTCTAGTTATACGCGTGACCACTTTGTGTGCATTCGCGCGTCAAGAGCGAAATTGACGCGCGTAAAATCAAAAGTTTGAAGCGAAATTTACGCGCGTCACGCGCGTCAGAGGCGAAAGTTTCGAAACCTGTTGGCGGCCATCTTTTTTTTGTTTATCGAGCATTAGCATTAATCGAGAGAATCACCGCTCGTATATGCTCTGGAGAGCAGAAACAGCTGCGTAGGGGACATCGTCGCTGTACTCGGGTCCACCAAACCCTCCGGAGGGTTTCAGGAGTTTCACAATTTGCTCCAGGAGGTAGGTTTGGTGGACCTAACGGTGAGGACGCTGACGAGGACAGCGTAGGCCGTATAAGCCTCGGTCTCGAGTGGTCGCTGCCTGACGAGCCCGCGCTGTACAGCCCGGCTCGAGGTTCACCCTCACCCGCACCTAATCTGTGATTTATTTTTGTTTTGATAATAAATGGAGCCAGCCTTCAAAAGTGAAACCTGTCCTGTGATTTTTGTTTGTTTTTATACACTAAATTGTGTTTGTTGTCTTTACATTAGATTAATAATGTTTCATATAATCTAGAATAGATATGGAATAAATAGCATTCAATACAAAATGAGTATCTCTCATATATTGAAATCGAGTTTTATGTTTTTATTTGCTTTATTGTGCATTTTAGTCATATTACAAAATAATTTATTGAGGCCAAACATAAAATAACATTATAAACTGTCACTTCACCACGTGACAGCAGCATGCAAGTAGGCTCCTGATTGGTTAACGCGGCGCGAATTGACGCAGAAGTTCAGATTTTTCAACTCGGGCGGCAGACGCGAATTCGCGTCAAACGCGTGAATGCACAAATAGCACTAATAAAATAATTCGCGCGTAACGCGCTTAACGCGCCAGACGCTCAATTCGCGTCATTCGCGCGCACTTGACGCGCGAATGAGGCGAATTCGCGTCTACCGCGCCGCGCTAAACGCCTCATTCGCGCCGCAGGAATTTTTTACGCGCGTAACGCGTCTTTGCATTGACTTAACATTGACGCACTCGCGCCTGACGCGCTATTCTACATTTTTTCAGATGTATGATTCCTCCAACATTATGAAGCTGCAGACTCGGAGCCTGCATCTACAGTCCCGCACCCAGAGTCCCGCATTCTCAGACCCCTCGTTTTTCGAGACAGCGCCTCCTGCTGTTCGGAAGATCGTATAACACCCTTATCCAAATGCCATTGAAAACATTAGGATGCAATATTACGGTCTCTTTTTATTTAAAGTTATCCAAATAAATATTTGCGTTCCCTGCTTAATGCATGTGCCAAAAAAAAAAAAAAATCATTGTGTTTTCAAACTAACTAATTACCCAGTATTTATTTTTTTAACGTGGGTGTAATTGAAAGAAAATTACTGATGTAAGGGATACAAATACAGATTGAACCCAGCAAGCAATTTTGTGTCTAATAGACGTCTAATAGCCGTCAAAACACAGCCCAGACGTCTAGGCTAAAACGAGGCTAATTTTGGGCTGTCAGTGAAAATCTAATAGACGTCTAAACATAGCCCAAGAATAGACAGCTATTGAATGACTACATATATACGTCAAATAGACGTCTAACCATAGCCCAAGAATAGACAGCTATTGAATGACTACATATATACGTCTAATAGACATCTAACCATAGCCCAAGAATAGACAATCAGACAGCTATTGAATGACTATATTTATACGTCTAATAGACGTCTAACCATAGCCCAAGAATAGACCAGTCATCAATTAGACAGCTATTAAACGACTACATATATATGTCTAATAGACAGGCAATATGGGTCTAGGCTAAAACAAGGCTGATTTTGGGCTGTCAGTGAAAATCTAATAGACGTCTAAACATAGCCCAAGAATAGACCTGTCATCAATTACACTACATATACATGTAATAGACAACAAAATGAGGCATAAGGATTCTTTTCACTCAAATATATCAGGTTCTCATAAATGAAAATCCATCCAAACTAATTGAATATAAAGGATTTATTTAGAACAACAACTCAACATAAAAATGAACAAATACAATTTTGGAAAATATGTAAAACAACTTAAGATACTAACATTTTTAAGAATTAATTGTTAGCTTTATATCCATAACCACCACCCCCTGCTCTCCCTGGTGCTTGTTTAAAATGACCAGAAATTGCATTGCAAAATTGGTCATCACTGCGTCTGCCAAATGAGAAAAAGAAAAAAATTATTGCTCAAGAAAAGCATTGTTGACAATCATTTTTAACTAATTACAGTCATTCACCTTTGCTAGGATGCACACTAGAGCTGGCCAATATAGAGTTAACGGAATATAGATTGAGACTATATAATTTTTATGAATATAGAAAATAATTTATATCAATATTATTAATAAATTAATATCAATAATTGAAAATGTTTGCCTTCATAATGGTGATGGACACGCTTCTGTTGAACACACACAAAAAATATATATTTTGAAGAATGTTGGTAACAAGACATTTAATGGTAGTCATTGACAAGTGTTCTGTATATTCAATTGCTGTACTTTGTTGACTGATTGCTGGATAATTTGCAATAAACAGTGTCTTTAAATCAAATAAAGTGGATTACATCACTCCAGTTGTGAGGTTTTTACACTGGCTATCTGTCTGTCAAAGAATTCATATCAAAATACTACAGTTAGTTATTAAATTAACATTTTAAGGCCAAAGTAAATTTATAATCTGATGCATTATGAACCATCCAGAGCAGACCTCTCAGGTCATCTACAGTAGCCAGCTACTTTTATATCCCCAAAGTCAAAACAAAACATGGAGAAGCAGCATTCAGTTTTTATGCACCATATATCTGAAACAAATTCACTGAAAACTTAATGTATGCTGCATACTTTAATTATTTTAAATCAAGTTTAAAGACTTTACTGTTTGCCAGCCACTACCTTTTATTAATCGGAAAGGAAAAAATATTTTTTTATAATTTCTTTTCATGTTGCACTATGTTGCTGTTAAGTTTTATGTATAGTATACTTTGAAAATTTGCATTAAATCAAAAACTATTATTTCTTACTCTAATCTAAAAACAAAAATATATTGGTATCTTTAATAATAATAAAAAATAGTAATGATAAGTTTCATAGTTTCATACTTACCACCTTGAATTTAGATAAATTTTGGATTAAGGGCACACAGTTGCAATAACACGTGCAGTAAACGTTAACTTGTTGGAGAAAAATAGTACTCTGCAATGGTAATGTTAAAATTCACGGTTTCTACACATTATAACAACTAACTAATTATAACAACTAACTAATTATAACAACTAACTAATTTAAACAATGACCATAACACGCATACTTACAAGATCGAAGTAGAAATTTGAAGGTTTTCAGAGTGTCGCTCGCCTGTTGCTCTCCGACAGCTGCCTCGTGTAAAATAAAATTGAAAATAGCGGAAATGTATATCGCGAGATCTGGCTAAAGTGATCTAGTCGCACAGTGCCAGTAGTCCCAGTAGTCATGTCTCAGTAGTGTTTCGATTGTGCCATCTAGCGGTTGAGAAATGCCATTGCATTTGATTTAATTTGAAATGATAGACAGTCATATCGTAGATTGTGTATGAATGTTATGTTTATGTGTGACAGCAAACATTAAGCTGTGTAAGCGAACACATTTTTAAGACTAATATTCTTATACTATATCGCTGGTCTGAATCAGGGCTATAGCCAAGCCGTCCGTAGACCAGATTGCTTTGATTTCGCCAGGTGGGCTAAAGCAGACCGCATATAGCCCGTCTTATTCGGAGCTAAATCGTGACTTCAGATCGACCATGTCGTGAAATGACACATTGAACCTTGTAGATATCATTACCAATGTGAACATGATGGAATATCAACCATTTCATGCACTGCCTGACAAAAAACTACAATTAATCAGTTTTGACTAAAAGTGGGCTACAATAGCCGGGTCTGACTCTGAATATGAGCTAAATCGTGGCTACGCACAGACTACACATATAACATGTAAAATAAAGCAAACCAAACAACTTGTAATCACATTTGACTTTGCTTACATGATGTAATATCATACATCTCACAAGTTATTTTGGAAAAAAATACATTTATCCAGATTAAATGTTATTTGGGCTAAAAGTGGGTTACACATAGCCAGACTATATCGGGTCTATATTTAACCGAGACGTTGAAATGACGGCTATTGCTTGCTGGGAACTATCTTCTGAAAAATATTATGTGATATTATATTGCTACAATGTTTTAGTTTGTTTTTGTACAATGTTTCAAATTCCATTTTTTCTTTCAGTTCAACCTATAATGGTCTAATTAACATTATACCATGCTAACATTACAAAACCTGTTTTTTGATATTTTGAATGTGAAGCAAAAATCAAATAATAGACAAAACACCAATAATAAACAATTCTGTACTTTATTTAACAATCACCTTG
Organism: Abramis brama; assembly: GCF_963993115.1. Taxonomy (NCBI): domain Eukaryota; kingdom Metazoa; phylum Chordata; class Actinopteri; order Cypriniformes; family Leuciscidae; genus Abramis; species Abramis brama. The sequence goes on from NC_139965.1 coordinate 6,219,800, forward strand.
ATCACCGTCATCTTGCTGTAAACAGGACAAAGCAAAGAAAAAAGGAAGAAAGAATTGTGTTAGTGACTTTACTTTTCATTAAATTTTTTTTTACTTGCATTAAAAAAAACTCCTCATTTATAAGTCGCTTTGGATAAAAGCGTCTGCTAAATGAATAAATGTAAAATGTAATGTAAATGCATAAGGTAAAATAATTACTTTCTGGTAGGGGCGTAGAATTTAGTAGGGACGCTAGGGACGTGTCCCTACCAATATCCAGTGACACTGATATATCCTTAGCAATAATTTCGATCAAAACTATATTTATATTGATGTCCCCGTCCCCACCAATTTCAAAATCAAACCTACGCCACTGCTTTCTGGTATAGGCAAATGTTGCTTATTTTCTCATTCTTTTTGCAATCACCCTGTCAAATTCCTCAACTTCACTAAAATAAAAGATGAATGCCATTGTCAAAAATATTGTGTGATAATAAATCATATTTTTATTGTTTTATTATTATAAATGGCTGGCAACAACTTCATATCACAGTTAAATTAATATTGATCAATTTTAATACTTACGTTTTATAAGAACTAATTTAAGTAGTCTACATAAATTATATAAAGTAAAATAATTACCAGCATTAATTAATTCAATTTATAGTTTTAGGAGAAAAGGTCAGATAATTAAAAAAAGGTAAATCTGATTAAATAATTAATGATGACATTCTTTGATATTAACACACTTAATGTATTTAATTGGTCTACTTTAATGTCAACTAAATTTAATCAAATTTTTACACTGGCTTGTCTACAAAAAGTCCAAGGTTAAAGGCTAACGTTAGCTATCAAAATATTTTCGGGGGGAAAAAGGCGAAAAAACATACATTAACGGCTCAAATTTTGTTACAAACTATCTTCACAAATATTAAATAGACTATTCATATGTTGGTGTATCGATGAGCTATAAAGTAGTTTGATTAAAAAAGAAATCATTGAATAAAATTGACCATACTCACGTTTCGTCTTAAGTTCTTCAAATGTTTATCCGATCCAATTTGATAGGAGGCGCTGTCTCGAAAAACGAGGGGTCTGAGAATGCGGGACTGTAGATGCAGCAGGCTCCGAGTCTGCAGCTTCATACTACTCGATTCCTCTCGAAAACGTTGGTCTGCGTCTGCAGGATCTTCCTCAGGATTTAAATTAACCGCCCAAACCTTTTTTCAAGCGGCTGAGTTCCTTAATTGTAGTAGTGGCCCGCTTGTGACAAAACGAACTCGGGCCGATTGTAAAAACACACAGCTATACCGAATATGGACCTGACACAAGTACAACTGCTTTCAGCCGAGCCTGGCCCATACAGAAAATGCCGTCAGTCAGCCAGATGTGTTATGCACAGTCGGCACGGATCTGGCCCATTACCTGTTCACCGGTGCCGACAGTGAGCCAACAGTGACGCATTTCAGCCGGAATCGGCCCGACTGTGCTTGCTATCTGGGACGCCTTGTTGATCTTTTATTTGTGTTACAAAAATGTTATTAAACTAAACTGGATCGACTGCTTCTGTGCAAGTTCAGTTTTATTTAGTTTGTACAGAGTTCATCTGTTGCACGAGCTCGAGCTTCTCCACTTTCATCGCGTCGATCATTGGGACGCAAAATACACAAACGATCCGATCAAGACTTTAACATGGCTGGACTCTTCAGTTTTCATTATTAAGTTGTAATTTGAGTTGTTATGGTAATTTAGAAGCGAAAGAAAATCGCTTGGCTGAAACGAAACCGAAACTAGACACACTGGGGCAAAACATTGTTTTTTAATAAGTTTATGATAACTAAAAACTTCTAAATACTGTAACATATGTGCAAAATGTCACACTTGCTGTTTTTTGATGATGATTTTACGCTCTAGCAGTGGCACAAATAGGTTTTTGATTGTGCGTCATAATGGGTGCACAGATTCCCCATCAGACATTATGTGCACGCGCGTCTCCATTTTTAGAACATCTGAACTCATAATAGACGACATTATCAAGTGCTTGCCATAACAGTATTAGTTTAGTGTTTTATGGCGACGCAGACTATATAGCACGATGTCCGTATGCTAGTGCTCTCCGATCCTTTTTTTTTTTTCAGTTACGAATATAACTTGTAGGCAAGGCTATTCAAATATAGAGACATAGGCCTGCATATAGTAGGCTACGTGGAGAAACGCAAACGCGAACACAAAACAGATGATTTTGTAGGCATTTCCTAATATTTATTGAAACAAACGATAGCCTATAAAGCCACAGCCAGTTAGATCAATCGTGTGTGAATAATTTTTTTAATGAACTTTTTGAGTTAATCAGGTTTTATCCGGATTTGTCTCATCCTGATTTGTGTCACCCTTCTCTCTGTAGGTTTTGAAGAGTCTGACAGCACATCTCTGACTGAGACTGTATTAAGAGACAGTAAAAATGCATCGCCTTCAGACTGACTCTGACTCCAGTGATGACAGGAACAGCATGGACAATCCTCCTCGAATGAGATGTGAGTCAGTAAATTACATTATGATTTTTTGAGCCACGTTTGGCTCAGCCAGATCTTTTAATCTTGGCATTATAGAACCACTTCAATCCTTAGTGAACTGAGGTTTATGTCATGTTGTGAATTCAAACAGATGCGTAAGCGGTTTTGAAAATGTTATACAATTTTAGTTGTACCAAAATACTTTCGGGTTTTATTAACAACAATCTATATTCTATAACCATTTCTGTTGACAAAACATCATTTATTAGTGGGAGTGGAGAAGAAGCTATATAAAATATATTATTCATAAAAAAGAATATAAGAATAATGAAGTATTACAAGCAGAAGACTTCTGTTTGTTATTCACAACTGGAAAAAGCCCCTCTACATGTCAATTCACTCTTTTTTTTTTTTTGTTATATTATGTGAAAATCTGATTAATTGTATATTCACATGTGTTATTTAATTTCAGCAACAGCGTCATCATCCAAACGCCGCCTGGAAGAACTTCCCGAGATTCTGTAAGAGGATGTTATTATGCATTACTGACTTGATTTTAACCATCAGAATTGATTATATTATGGAACAATTTTAATAAAAATACCCCTTGAACTAAAGAAACTCACCAAATCAGCTATGGTTACCATTTATTACAATTTTTGTATTATTGTAGGTGCAATATAACGAACTCTTAATATTTCTTTCCTCTAGAGCTGATGTTCATTCTCTCAGAGATGAATTTAATAAACTCTATGAGAGAGATTACCCTCAACTTCAGCGGTGCTTAGAGAAACTGCATAATATCATCAGAACATTTGAAAAAGATTTCAGAAGTGCAACTAAAGGAGCTAGAGATGGAGGAGTGGCGGTAATCGCTGGAAGTGTTAGTGTGATTGCAGGATTAGCTTTAGCTCCATTTACTGCTGGGGCTTCTCTTGTTGTCGCAGGAGCAGGAGCAGCTGTAGCTGCAGGCGGGGGGGTTTATGGAGGAATCAAGAGCTCTGAGAAAAAGCGCAAGATCACAAAAGTAAGAGAAGACATTGAATCTGAATTGAAGGAATTTCAGAATATAATCAACCCAATGTCTGAAAAGATTAAAGACATTAATGAGCGTATTGGGGGAATATTGAAAGACCTTGATAAACTAGAGAAAGACGCCAGTGATGTAAGTGAATATTTCGCCTCCACCAGTAAAACAATCAACATAAGAAGAGAAGAAATGACTGCGTTGAATGCGCAGATGTCTACAACTATGCGTTTAATTGGAACATCAGTAGCAATTTTTTCTTGCGTTGGGGTTTTTCTTGACCTTCTCTCAGTTATACCAAAAAATACCAGGACGCTCAATGACATTGACAAACTAGCAAAAATACCTATAAATGAACAAATAGATGAAAGTAAGATGAAGACAAAGGCTGGGAAATGTATTGTTAGAATGAGGAAAGTAGTTCATCAGCTACAGAACATCATGGAAGAAATTAAGAAAACAAAAGACGCAATGGCAAATTTTTATTACACAACCTGACTGACAAAACAATAGCGGGAGTGAACTGACATCACAGAAGAGCTGCTGCATCACTGGATTTAATAGAGTAAAACAAACGATTAACTATTTAAACTAAAGTCAATTGGACTCGATTCCTTACAACTTACCAAAGATCCAGTGATGAATGGATATTGACATGCAGCAGGAATCGTGTTTCCTGACATTTATATTTTCCTGATTTTAATGCTGGGGAAATATGTACATTTGCCTGTGAACGCTTTATATAAATACAATAGCGGTAGGTCAAAATCCAGGTGATTGTGGATAATGACTTATATCATTATATATATCGTCATATCTCCATATTACTTGGAAGGTTTTTTTTTTAAATAAACAAAAGCGATACAGTTACACAGAATATAAAATGGCAAATATTTAATCTTATTTAATTTTGTTTAGTTGTTAATACAGTGCATAACAAAAACAAATATACTGGAAATATCGCAGCGATCCATTGCTTCAATGTTCTGTGGCTTTTGGCAGTCAGTAAAAAAATACCTTTATTTTTTACGATTTATTTTCAAATCTATTTGTACAGTAAATTGCAAAGTTCTTCTTCTGTCATATGCATATCCTCTATGAACGGATAATAGATGTTGATAATAAATCCACCTGACAGCAAGAGCCCAACTACTGACTAACATGACATTAGATTGAGTGATTTGAGCATTTCATTGTCCTACAGTGTACATTCTTTCTCCGCCAGTGTTTTTCTTTTATTTCCAACCACAAACCAATTTCATGACCCCCAGAATATTTTATTTTATGAATATCTGAACATACAATATATCAAAATAAAGAACAAGGCCTCTGTTTAAAAAAACAAACAAACAAACAAACAAACAAAATCATCACTTGAATGCGGTAAGTTTAATAATAAAAAATAAAAAAACGACATTTTGAGGCTGAGAAAATCACATTATTTTCAAAGACTTCATCCAGATGGGATTCAGAACGAACTGGATGAAGTCTTTGAAAAGAATGTGGTTTTCTCAGCTTTTTAATCAAAATGTTGCTTTTATATATATATATATATATATATATATATATATATAAACGCTGGTGGGAGCTAAAAAGCTTTGATTTATATCCTGTTTAATGTTTGATGATCGTGTTAATTTGCATGTGCGCTTCAATCTCTTGGTTCTGCTTCTGTTTTGATCAGGAGATTCTGTACTCTTTCAGAAGATGTGTAATAGCGCCCCCTGCAGTATAACAGATAAAACAGATTCAGAAAATTCAGCCAATGACGGTGAAGCTGTGTGTCATGAATGATGTATAATCTTAGTTAATGTTAGCTTCTTCAAAAGTTAAGGATAAAGCTATAGAGGGATTCTGCCAAGTTTTTAAAATTTTGTGACATGCAGAAATTCAACTGTAAGATTTCATATATTTCTGTTGCTATGCATTATTGATCAAAATATGTTTGTTAATTTCATTTGTTATTTTGTTTATACATTTTTCATTTACTGAATTTTACATTAAATGTTACCAAATAAAACATGCATTTGATGTAATAATTCACTTGATTATCATGTAATTAAAGTACAAATGTAAATGCAACTAAAATATCTTGGTGGATATTTGCACTACACAGGGGACTCAAATGAATGAGCCGGATTTATAATGTTATTTTTTAACGAAATTGCACACAAAAAGAGGTCGACGTAAGCACAACTCTTTAGTTTGAGTCAACTTTGTAATGAATCAGTTGAATAAAGAATAAATCACAGTTTATTATAAAATAACTCCTAAATCGCTGCATGAATAGAAAGATAATTAGAATTAGAATAATATAAATGAAGTTCCAAGTGCCCAACCAATGAGAACACTGATCACCATAAAGGTGAGTTCAAACATAAATATTTGAGGAAAATCAACATCAATTTATGAAGTCAGCTTATGTGGTTCTCTCAAATCTTTCAGTTTAATTGACATTCAAGATTCAAGGTGATGTTGGGAAATCAGTGAATGCAAATTAAAGTAAGTATAACGTTTTATTAACCTGTATATTAATCTTTGCAAATCGCTTGCACTTTATGATGAATGTGGCTAATGTTTACACACATTACTGCATCGTAGGGTACATTACGGCATGTTTTCTATGTAACGACGTTCTCAAAACAACTCATAATCCTATACTGTATAATAATGAACAACGCGTTATGGTTAATGTGTTATAAAAACTGTGTACAACAAATTAATAGGTATCTTTCAACTACTGCTAGAAACAGTCAACACAGAGATAACGTTACGCAATACGCATCATTGAGAAGCCTAACATTTACAAAAATAGTTTTTCAGCATCAATCTTTCAACGAACTGATACTGGTACTTAGATACATAAGTAAAGCTAAACACATAGCGTTTGTATCTCACTATTCTACCGAGCCAGTACATACAAAAATAGATCAAAATGACATTACGTTAACCAACCATTCAGAAACGTCCTGTCCGAGCCGTAATGGTCGAACTTCTTCGGGCCGTCATCTTGTTCAGAGTCCGAATCAGGTTCAAATTGGTATGGTTGCAAAGACGTATCCCCAGAAACTCCCGTTGCCATTATTGTTCCAAAATATAACCTCAACTGTTGTCAGGGCAACGGTCCACGTGCGTTGCTTCAGAACGCCTCACAGAACAGAGGGGCGGGGTGAGCTAAGTTCATTATCATTTAAAGACACATGCACTGAAACGGCGTGCTGAAAACAGAGCTGTTTTTGACCAGGTAAAATGAGTGTTTTCTTACAATACTAATGAGAATTTTTAATTAAAGTATATTACAAACTTTTAATTTAGACCCTAAAGAAACATATTAGCTTGTACAAAAATGGCATTATATGACCCCTTTAAGTAAAGTTAACTAAAAAGTGTTAGTTAGAATCACTGTTGAATTTTATAGTGTAGTTTGAAACATTCAGTGGTTTTATTCACTCATGGTGACGAACTAGAAGGTCAAACCATCGAGGAAATTGTAAAGAAGAGTCCAAAAATGCAGGAGCTTGTTGATAAATGTGGAGGCCAGGCCACTGTCATCTCATTGTCAATAAATCCTGGAAAAATCGCTGGTGGGGTTACAGGAGCATGTTATGGATAATGCAGACACAGGAGAGGAAGACGGCAGGTGAATAGTGACTTTATTAAACAATGGTGTAGTGATGAGGAGAGCAGGTAAAGGAGAGTCCAAATGAAGATCTGGATGGAGAACCAGAGGAAAGGAAGACGCTGGAGACAGAGAGATCACTGAAGGACAAAGGGGAATAGTCCACACACAACAAACGAGGTCGGACGAAGAGCTGGAGTGGAGAGGATGGTGCCTAAGTGCAAATGTGACAGAGAAATAGAGTTCAGGTGAAAAACCTGCTGGAAACCATAGACAAGATGGTGAGAGAGAACGGCTGCTATGCTTGGTGACCACAGGAACACTGACTGGTGCTGTCCTGGGAATGGGCGTTCCAGTGGCATCGCTTGTGGCTTTAATGAAAGGTGTAAAACATATATCAGCAGATGTTTTTGACACTAAAGAATGTGAAAGGGTTGTTGAAACGGCAGAACAGCTTCCTTCTAACTTACTTCTTACATCTAAGGCTACGTTCACACTGCAGGGCTTAATGCTCAATTCCGATTTTTTTTAAAAATTAGATTTTTTTGTAAGACCGGTTCACATTTCCAATTAAATGCGACCTTTTGTGATGATCTGTGTGAACGTGAAATGACCCAGAAGTGACCCGCATGCGCAGAAGAGTACTCAACGGTCAACGACGTCACTTGTTGTTTGCGGAAGTAGCTAAACTTTAACTAACTGTGATTCTCTCTCTCTCACACACACACACACACACAAGCGCGCGCAGCGACCTACACAAGAGCCAGACAGCAGCCGCTGACCTATCTAATATCAGATTCAGCACAAATAAGTTAACATAACGTATATATAATGGCCGTGGGCTTTTATTTATATATTTTTTTTAATTAACGGGCTCGTCGAGGTCGACCTGTTCGGCAGATTTACCTCAGCTCGACGAATATGCAGTCCGTTTTCAAACCGACGACTACTTCAACGCAGAATTATGACGTTTTTCGCGTATCAATGACGTGCGGGTCGGATACATGCGACCTGGCCGTTCAGACTGAAGTTGCATTTCAAAAGATCGGATATGTATCGGATTTGGGACCACATACCCAAGTGGCCTAGGTCGCATTTGAAAAGATCGGGTCTGTGTCGTTCAGACTGTCATGAAAAGATCAGATACAGGTCACATAGGGGCAAAAAAATCGGAATTGGGTCGTTTCAGCCTGCAGTGTGAACGTAGCCTAAGTTTCAAAAGTGTTTTCATTAGTCATGCATGACAATTAACAGGACATGTAATGAATACACAAGCAACTAATACACACAAGAAGAAATGCACCGCTATTGCAAAATTCACTGAAATTCTTGTCATTATCTCATAATGGAAATATCACTTGTTATATTTTCAGCTATAGTTAGGAGGAATCAATGCTCTCTAAAATATCTGCAGTATTTGGATGTTATTAAATGTTAGTAAATGTCTGAAAACATTGACGTATGTGCAACCGCATTATGTTTTATACATATATTTATACATATATTTTTATATATGTAAATCTGTTATTCGAACTGATTAAATTATACACAGAAAGCAACATGAAAACACTCTTTATAATTATGATTACTGAATCCGTCTCAGCACAAGATCAACTGTACAAAAGCTCCCATAATAATGAATGAAGCTCTGCAAATAGTGTCTCTAAACCTCAATGATCGTTTTCATATTTGTACTTTTACTTAAAGGGCACCTATTATGCAAAATTCACTTTTACATTTGAACATAAATGTGTGTTGGCAGTGTGTGAGCAAAACCATGATAAAAATCCACACAGTGCTTTTTTAAAAATCCCCATAAATCATAAGCACTGTCTCAGAATGAGCTGTTCTCAGATTCTATGCAGTGTGACGTCACTTTGCACAGGCCCCTCCCACGACTGTTGATTGACACTGCATCAGCTCGTAGAATATTTTGATGCACGATTTGCCGAGATGAGATAACCTTTGACCTTTTCAAAATGGCGTAGAGCAGCTCAAGAGTCATGAATACTGTTAGCGGATAGTTTTTGTAGCCTATACAATGTTGTGTCATTAACAATTGTAATATAATGCGTTAAAACTCAATTTTCAACTTCGCCATAATTTCCTTGGTTCATATTTAATAATTTATATATTAATAATAAATATATTTTTTTTTTTATAATTAATTATGTTTTAATCATCAGAAAGCACCACATTTAGGTTTTTTTTTTTGTAAAGATAAAAAAGATACTTTACTGACACAGACCTTACATGTACTACATTACAACAACAAAAGCACTTGAACACAACACACTGTTACAAGTGGAAAATATCATCTTTCCCATAGCACAATGCTCCATAATAGTAGATAAAAGCAGATGACAAATAAGTTATAACCATAATTAAACTACACTATACCTGTTCTATCTCTATACAGCATATATTCTCTGGCTCTGTGCGCATTATTGTCCGACTCCGAGTCGAAATGAACACCGTTACTGAGAGTTTCTGTTCTGATATTATCAGATGAGATTGTCCTGGCTCTGATCGCGAGCTCGTGAGGCTCCGCCCCCCTGTGTCGTGCAGCAGCAGTTAATTTGCATTTAAAGGTATACACACTAAAACAGCACGTTTTTCTGAGCTCCAAAAAATGACAATTTAAACATGCTGTAAAAAATGACAATTTAAACATGCTGTAAAAAATGATCTGTTGGGTATTTTGAGCTGAAACTTCACATACACACTCTGGGGACATCAGAGACTTATTTTACATCTTGTGAAAAGAGTCATAATAGGTGCCCTTTAAACAGAGTGTTTTACTGCTAAATAAATACATGGTAAATCAATAAATTGACTTTTATTTTTATAACAAAAGTCTGCCTCCTGGGACATTGATTTATAACGCTGACCAAGAACACACAGAAGTCTTCTGTCTGATTTTAAGTATTTTAAAGTGCTTATAATTTAGGTCAGATTTGACTATTACCTAACCTGAGAATAATAAAAATAAGGTAAAGGTGTCAAATTATGCACCGTAAAACAGTATTTGTCCATTCAAGAGCAAGAAGACACGAAAGAGAACAGTGCCGTCATTTGACAAATTGAAATGCATACAATTTTAATTTCTGCAAAGATATCGAGTGAGAAAACAACAACCAAAATGCTGTTGACAACAGCACCAACCTTATAGTTCACCCAAAAGTAAAAATGATACACACACACACACACACACACACACAAATATATAAAATAATTATAAGGGTGTAATGGTTTAGGGGCTCCGTAGTTTTGTGACAAGATGAGCAAGTTTAAGAAGCGGAGGGAAATGTTTTTAACCTTGTGAAATAATGTCATGGCATCATAGATAAGAAATTTCAGGTTGCTTTTGGGTAAGATATGGAACTACAAATCAAAAGTGAAAGCAAAAAATAAGTGTGTGTGCAAGTCTCTCCACTAGTCTCCACCCTCACAATGACAGCAGGGTATATAATGGACATGAGCCTGTGTGTCGCTATAAAATATATATACATATCACTGTAAGAACTTCTACAAGTGAGGAAACTCTTAAAGGTGAGCAAGATATTCTGATATTTTTTAGACATAATACAAATTGTGTCATAATATTAAAGCACATATTGGATTTAGTGTTTCAGTGTTAGTAGTAAGTGTTGCTGCAGCTGGGCTAATCCAAATTAAAATTAACCCAAAATTAACTCATTATAGTTCATTAAGTGTTTAAACAAGCAAGAAATTTGTTTAATTTCAAGATCTGAGGTGAATTATCCATTGTTGCTTTTACAGAGCAAGCTGGAGCACTAAATGATGTTCAAAGTCACATTAACACGCTTTTAACATTAAATAAAGCACATAAACAATACCTGAGATTATCATCGCCACACTTTGTTTGTTGTTCAAGTGCGACGTCACAGAAAAATAGAAACTGTTTCTAAAATAGAATAGAAAGTGTAAACCTCCTCTACGCTCTGCATTACTCAGAGTGCATTATCTCTGTGATACACTGTAGTATCTCAGTCCACTCTTCAAACATACGAGTAATGCAACAATTCCAAAGCATTACAATACAATTCGGCAGTGGTAATACTGTACAACATAAGTAAATGTTTGGTAACATTTTATAATAACTGCACGCTATTAATAGTTAAGCATTAGTAAACAGTTAATTCATCATTAATAAAGCATTAAAAGGCATTAAGCAGCTTATAAATACAGCTATAAATGCTTTATTCTTGATTTATACGCATATCTATAATGTGTTTAATACTTGTATTTTCATACTTTATTAATGATCGATTTATCATTTTTAAATGAAGTATAGCATTATGTACAAACCAGTTACATTATTTACCATTATTTACAAAGCAGTTATTTAGGTGTTGTCAGTGGTTCATAAGATAATTTAAGTGTAAGTAAATGTAGTAAATGCAGGTAGTTATAAAGCATTTAGTAGTGGTCAGTTAACTATGTTTGTTATATAAAGTTATCTATGTTATCTAAAGTGAGGACTTAGATTTAAAGACTCAGTTTTCTTCTAAACAGAAAAAAGAAAGAAACACACAGTGATGCAGAACATAGAAATATTAACAGCCTTTAAATCTCCTTTATAAATGCTTTACAAGGCATAACTAGTCCTCACTTTAGATGAGCTCACAAACATAGTTAACTGACCACTACTAAATGCTTTATAACTACCTGAATTAACCCTGAATTACAGTAGAAATGCATGTTAATAAAGCATTTATTAACACAATAAGTAACTATTACTATATGTCTGAATAATAAGTGTATAAATGTACATTGAAATAGTTTAATCATTTGCTTACACTAAGTGATCTTATGAACCACTGACAACACCTAAACAACTGCTTTGTAAATAATGCAATACTTCATTTAGAAATGATAAATTGATCATTAATAAAGTATGAAAACACAATTATTAAACACATTATAGATATGCTTATAAATCAAGAATAAAGCATTTATAACTGTATTTATTAACTGCTTATTAATGTCTATTAATGCTTTATAAATGATGAATTAACTGTTTACTAATGCTTAACTAATGATTAATAGCGTGCAGTTATTATAAAGTGTTACCAAATGCACTCAAATAACGATCAGCTCCTACACACCAACACAAACTTCACGAGGGCTGAAATCCACAACATTATGTTGCACACTGTGTAAATAATAACATCAAATAATAATCACAAGAAAAACACGAGACATTTAAAAGAAATGAAGTGTATAACATTTCTTATCTCTCAATGAACAGGCCGACACCACATGGTGTGACGTCAAATCAGCTCGGACATTACATACAAGATAACTTTTTTTTGCTCTGCCCAAATGGTGAGAGCGTGCGCGCATCGTATCGTACTCAACACACACACACAGGTCTAGAATTAAGTTAATGTTAACAGCTCTGATAATCAATGAGCTTTATCTGGATCTTAAATGTTTGTTGTTTTTAATCATCAACGAACACCACTAACCACTCGGTGAGTTGCACAGTTTTGAAAACGAACGTTAAGGGTTGCTTTAAGGACATGTTTGTGCATGCCCGTAGCCAGCCACTCTGAAGCGGTCAAAGGCGATTCTAGAAGAGTCAAAAAGTCGAGACAGGAAAAAATTGAAGACCGGAAGTACGTCTTTCAGTAGGGATACGGCTCTTCCGGTTAGCTTTTTACAATGGCGGAGTCCGATATATACCGCTGGACCAAATCTCTCCGCAACCTGCCTGAAGTCACATATGACGATGTGGTTCGGATGGTAAATGAAAACTCTCAAGTGGAAAAGCGTGAAAGCCGAGGAATGGCTGTCTACGTCCTGACGCAGAGCAACCCGGTACACTACAACAACAGCTGCGCGTGTTCGCCAGTAAGGTAAACGTTTCTATGGTAACAGCGAGTTGGACCAATCAGCAGACGTTGCTGCTACGCTTAGGATTGTGGGTAGTGTAGTTTTTCTTCATAAGATCGCGAATAAAACATGTTTTTCTTAAAACAAGGTTGATTTCATACAAACTTATAGCTTCTACAGGAGCAAAAACCTTTGTTTCACACCCTCATAGCTCGTGGTCAGTCTACCTCGGATGGTTTAGACATTATAGCCGATAATCTAAATCCTTATGGAGAAATACTGTTGACCGCAAGTTCTGAATCCCTACTCCGCGTTCCGGAAGCAGGAAGTGTGACATAGGCCTATTGTCAACATTTATGTGTCCACCACTCTACTTCATCCAAAACAAACCAGAAAAGAGACTCAAAGTGCTAAATACCGGACTTATCCTTTAAATAAAGGTGACTGTGAGAACTTAATTGAACATACTCTCATACAGAACTGTCTATAGTAATCACACTTTTATTGTTGTTCAAATTTAATTTTAAACAATTTTATTGCTGTTTTAACAAATTTTACATAAAAGCACCAAAGTCATGCATTAATGCAGAGAGCTAGCCTAGAAATCCAGACCCAAATGTGAAAGATTAAGTGTCTGGCATTGAGTAATGAAAATCGGCCAACTCGAGGGGCGGCACCAAGCATGTGTTTGCCAATCTCACTGCACGCAATTGGATAACACTACGATCAATCACTGATGTGATTGGGCTGTCACTAGCGCGTTGTCATCTGTTTAACTCGCCTCTGGCCCGCCTATATCAGATACACCGATGTGATTGGTGCAGCTCGGCTACAAGGGCATAATGAGCATCATTACTCAATGCCAGAGTAAACTCGCTGAGCAAATTAAAACTGTGCTCACGTGAGATCTCTGGATTTCCAGCAGAGAGCTGTGAAAGATGTGCAAAAAATGCATAAAAGTGCATAAATCACAAATATATCACATGCAATGGATTGTCATATAATGGCTCACACAACCTACTTGGCTACAACCTTTGGCTTTGGACCTACCTATTTGCATTACAATTGTGTACAAAAAAACCAACAACCTGATTTGGACCTGAGGCTGTATAAATAATTTTTGTCTGTATGTGTATGAGAGAGAAACTCTGGCCTCCTTTTGTGGCTTCTTTTATTTTCTATAAAATGTCAATAGAGCAAAGATAAATAAATGTATATGTTGTGTGTGTGTGTGGCACAGACGGCCAGGACTGGGACTATTGAAGTATGGGCAACAGCAACAGAAAAGGTCCAGACAAATCTACTGAGAGGTAAGAAGTTCCTCCTTTTGAGAATTGCATTAATACTTGCAGTGACATTAAAGTATTTATTTATTTATTTTTTTATGTTTTTAAATCTTACTATCCAATGCATTTTACTGCATTCTAAAACATTACAGGCCTATTGTATACTTTTGACTCCACTACTTATTATAAACACACATCATTCCTCAGGATAAAAATCAAACTTGTCAAAACTAAACTGAACAAAGATAATTTAGACTCCAGTTTCAAAAGACTCATAATTCAGTTCATGTTTATTTTGAGCCCCATAAGCAGCATGCTGAATTTGTGTTTGCAACCTGAATGAAATATAATATAGTATAAAATAATGTTTATAATTTTGAGATTTTTATGCTTTCTAGGATATTTGACTTGATTTTAAGCAATTTAGAAAAACAACAATAATGTAACAATAATGTTAATAGTGTCCTGAATATTATTTCTGACATTGCAGATATTCAGCTCAGCACTGTACATGCATAATGAAAGGTAAGAACAGTGTTAATAAAATAATGATACAATCAAATCTGTTTAATATGTATTAACATGCTATAGGTTTTTTTAACAGTATCCAAAACACGTTTTACTTAACAGAGTGTCTTTTTCAAATAGCGTCTAAACCTGCAAGAAAAATAGTTCTTCTTGGAAAAACAGGAGATGGCAAAAACAGCAGTGGAAATACAATTCTCAGTGAACAAATATTCACAACTGAATGTTCACCAGAATCTTTAACAGCTGAATGTAAATCAGGAGTAGCGATGGTTGATGGAAGAACAGTCACAGTTACTGACACACCTGGAGTCTTTGACACACATCTTAGTGAGAAAGTCGTCAATTATGAGATTATTAAATCCTATACTGAATGTGCTCCTGCTGTTGATGCCTTTGTCATCGTTCTAAAAGTTGGAAAGTACACAAGACAGGAAGTAGAGATTCTGGATAAAATATCTGAATATTGTGGAGAGGCTATCTTTAAACATGCAGTGGTTTTATTCACTCATGGTGAAGATCTAGAAGATCAAAGCATCGAGGGATTTGTGAAGAAGAGTCTAAAACTGCAGGAGCTTGTTGACAAATGTGGAGGCCGCTGTCACGTCATTGACAATAAACACTGGAATGACTCTCGATTAGGCTACAGGAACAACAGGGTTCATGTGAAAAATATGCTGGAGACCATCGACAAGATGGTGAAAGAGAACGGCTGCTACACCAATGAGCTGCTGTCAAGTGTAGAGGAAGACATTCAAGACGAGATGAATGGTATGGACACTATTCGTTTGACTCCAGAAAAGAAGCGAGAGGCGGCAAAGAAGATTGTTCATAATAAATATCTCATTAGGCTTGCTGGAGTGGCTACAGGGACTCTGGTTGGTGCTTTACTGGGCATCGGTGTCGCAGTGGCATGTGTCGTGCCTTTACTGAAAGCGGCTAAAGCAATAAACACAACTGTTAAAGCTGTAAGCAAATTAGCAGGAGGAGCTACAACAGGAGCAGCAGCTGGTACAGGAATCGCTGTCGGCGCCATATTCGGAACTGTAGCTCTTGCAGGAGCGATCGGAGGAGGAATCACTGGATACAAAGCAGCAGGAGAAGCTGATTCTGTGCTTGATGCCATTAAGATGTCAGCCAAAGCTAACCGTGAGAATGCAAAAGAGGCTATTAGAAAGGCAGAACAAATTCCTTCTAAAGTTTATAAGAAGCTTCAATAGAATTATTTATTATGAATGGCATACAACAAACTGCTGTTGTAAATTCAATATCTCCATTTATATTTTATAGAACATTCTACATGCATTGTGTACTCCGACTGAAATAATTTCCCTGCGAAAATTTGAGCAGTTATTTCTTTGCTTTTTTGAAGTTTTCCTGTTTTAAAATGTTTAAAATTCCAATGTTCAACCACTGCAAAAACACAATGTTTGAAACAGCATTACTAAACATACAATCTAAAAATCTTTCAGTGATTGCTTGATTTGGACATATACCAAACTAAATGACTAAAAATCCAACAGTTAATTTTATCTAAAATGTACACGTGTTATTCATTCTCATATCCATTTTCATGAACATTTTGAATCGCACAAACAAATTGTATGTTTAAGATATGCTTAATGTTTCTGTTACATTTCAATTAACATATTCAAGGACAATTTTCTTTTTTTTTTATATTGATCAGTTTTAATATACTCAGTATATCCTCAATATTCTTCATCTTAAACAACAATGACATTTCAACACAAGTTGGACACAATTAATAATACAAACAGGGAAATCTGTTTTCCCAGAATTCCTTGACAGAGATTGTATAAGGAGAGTAAATGAGAGTTATTTTGTGTATTTTTGCGCAGGATTATTATCTGTTATTGTTTAATGTGGGATCTGGTATTGATTAAGCTGCATGCTTCATTTGAAAAGCAATAGTGCAGTGATAGTTACACATGTATGCATGCGTTTTTAGTTTTTAGTGGATTACTCGATTACTCGTTACCTCAACTTTTTAGTGTACTCATTTTTAGTGGTCATGGTACTAAATGTAGTTATTCAGATTTACTTAAAATTTTACTTACAATTGCTAAATTCATAAGGTATAAGGTAACATAAGGTTTAAGGTTTATATGATCTTGCTAACCTTTCTGAGCCTGTTTGGGTTAAATTGATTTTGCGTGTGCCTGTAATTACTAGTGACTGTTTCATTTAGTTCATGTCCCAAACACATTTGTAATCTGTCTCTCTCTTTTTTTTTTTGCATTGTGGATACATCATTTGTCTTCAATAAACTCTTTGTTTTGACTGTGTCTCTCTGTCTCCTTCGTGGTCATTATGATCTCTACTGGACCAAACTGTTCATCTCCAAAATCCTCTAAAAGGTCAATAGAATAAAAATATTCATAAAATGTCCACTTCCAATATTCTAATAACATTTCAATTTTTCTGAAATTAAACAAAGCAATAGTCACAACTCTATTGCACAACTCTATAAACATCAGCAGTTTCCATGAGGACATCTTTTGAAATGATGCTATTATCAAGCTCATTTGATCAAACAAGATTAATGTTTTCAAGAAACACGAAGCAACTAACAACACAAATTGATCAGACTTACTGCTGATTTCTCACTTATGTTAAAGGGGTTTCTCAAAACTCTAACAGGATGGAAAGTGCTGAATAAAAATATTCTCAGGAAACCATGTTTGATTCTAAAAAATGACCCAGTTTTCAAAGTCGAGGATGAACTAAATAAATAAGATTAAAAAAGTTTTATTGTAGGCTATCACAATTTAGTTGTCTACAAACTAACTGAAAGCATTTAAGCAGAAGTCTTTAGATCAATATTTGTCAGATCATCAGAAACAAATTCTGTCAAATGTGTCCAATCACAGGTGCATCACCATAATGATGACTTCAAACCAAATCATTATTTTCAATAAAACATCAACATCTAAACATCTATTAATTCTCAATAAGATCTTCTACAGACGTCTGACAGAAATAAAGTCAATCTGGTTAGTAGTACAGTAAGTGAAGATGGTAATGCTGTTAGTGGAGTTGTTTAATTAGTAAGGTAGGAAGGGGGGGGGGGGGGGGGGGGGTTCACCTGCACCCAAAAGGTATTTTTTTAACCCAGTTTTTTTCCGTAAGGTGTCTAGAAAATGAATTTTGATGTTCCCCACACAAATTATTGTCCCATATGTGATTTTTTGTATCATCTTTTGTGTCCGTGCTTGATTTTCGGCTGTGAAAAATGATAACTTTAAATCTACATAGAATCTGAACAATACATCCTACAGCCACTACCATGACTACCATGTGATGTGGCCCTTCTTCTTCGTGGTACAATCAAGAAGACATACAGAGAGTCAAATTCTCTTCCTTGGCCTACCACAGCTGATGATCTGTTCATGTCCTCGGATGACCTCCTCCCATCTAATCTCATGAGGTTCCTGACCCTCATGATTTCTGGTGATGCTGACTTGGAGAAGAGTGAGAAGACAAGATGCCTTGTGCTGTCCATAAGTCAGGTATGACAACTCTTCACTTTGATATATTTTTTGCCTTTAAATATTGCATATGTTTTATTTTGTTTACACTATAGTTGCTTGAACACGTCAATGCTAATTGCTTTCTTTATTTCAGGACATCTGCCGTGCTGTGACAAAGGGAGAGTGGAAGTTGCCTAAGCATATCCTCCTCTGTACCACTATACGTCACCTTTATCGCAGTAAACTACTGACTACTATTCTCAGTAGGCTAGGTCACTGTGAAACTTACGACTTGACTTGGAACTTGAGACCGCTCTAACCAAGGCCCTCAATGAGGTTTCCATCTCTCTCGGTCCACAAATTATTACTGGTGAGGGAAACTATGTGTTTCATCTCGAGTGGGACACTCTGAACAAAATTATGACAAACATTCATGGCTCAAATGTGGTGAACTGGATCAGTGGACGTTACAAGTACCTTTAGAGGCAAAGGGAAGGTTGGGCCTCTGAAAAAGCTACAGAGTAATCCAAAAAATACCATGCAGCCTTCAAGTGAGTATTGATACATTGTGACTTTGTACTACTATAATTATTTATGTCCTCAGAAAACTTGGTGATCAGTGGTCTGTGGAGCCAGATGTGGTGGAGGACATCGAGGCATTTACATGTAATGTATGGCCAGGCCCGCGAAAAATCTGTGAACAACATGCGCAGCATCACGCTGAAAAAAATGACTGGAGAGGATGAGACGCTTACCACCAGATCCAAGGTGGATCTGTCCCGGCTCTGCAGAGACAACCTGGTCCCACACATCAACCATGTCAACCACCATCTGGCCATCTACAAGAGAGCAGCCACACCGATATTCTGGTGTCCCAAGCCCCATGATCCTGGGCAAGGCTGGGAAAAGACTGAAGAGGGTACCCTGGAACCAGTGTGGTCTTGTGGACTTATCCTCCCCACTTTACTCACTGACTTGCTGGAGGAAACAGTCGATAATAGGCATAATTGCCCTTGACCTTTTGGCCTTTGATTAGAATCACTTTTTTCTATTCAGTTTATTCTAATGTGGATTTGTTATATCCTATAATATATATGCACGTATTTGACTATATGAGTGGTTTTCTGTTTTGTTTCAATAAATATAATACCAATATAACGGCTTGAATAGTAACTCCTTATTATGGAAGATGTTCATTTGGACCAACATGTGACAATATTTCAAGTAGGGATCATCAACATTTGCTTATTAGACATCTTAAAGACTGTAAAAATACAAAAGTTAGAAAACATAATATCAATAGGGTCCATAGGGAAGGAGTTCAGTGATCCAATGTCACAGATTTTTAAAAAATTTTTGCGTTTATTTGAGTTTTAATGCACCATACATCATCTAATCATGACAATCCTCATATCTATTCCTCATGCAAAAACGAAGAGAAAATGGGATGGATTGTGTCTGTAGGATGTATTGTTCAGATTCTATGTAGATTTAAAGTTTTCATTTTTCACAGCCGAAAATCAAGCACGGACAGAAAAGATGATACAAAGAAAATCACATACGAGACAATAATTTGCGTGGGGAACATCAAAATTACTTTACTAGACACCTTAAGGATTACAAAAAACTAGGTTAAAAATATACCTTTCATTTTTCAATATTTTCTAAATATTATTCCTCTGGTGATATCCTTGATAGGAAAACTTACTGATAGAAACACAATCATCCATGGTTTCTCTGATCATCTTGTTCTTTTGAAGAGAGTCAGGGCACAATAAGCGAGGCAGTGCCTCCTCAAAAATGAGAGAGAAAATGAATTTTGGAATTAAAGAGTATAATGCATAAATCATACACATTGTTTACTTGATTAGAAATTTAATAAAGTGATGCATTTGGCAATTTTGTATGCAATATGAAAGTTTGAATGCATTTAAAGTATGAACCAATGTATTATTTTCTTACACTTCATAAGAACTGTCCTGTCAGGTGTTTCACTGTGTGAAAGTTAAAATTACATTACAATCTACGCAATCATTAAAGACATTTCTCCTTATAAAAAACCTTTTTGGCATAAAGGGTTCTTTAACATTAAGTCAAGAACTCTTGAGTTTTATCTAAAACTTCACTGAACCTTTTTTTTAAGATTTTTTTTTAAAACAACCTAATTAAAGAGATTTAAATGTCTTATGTTTGAAATTATTTCTTTATTTACATTTTTAGTTTAATTGATAAAACATGCTTTCATTTTAAAAAAAAGAAACTGAAATCAGCAGGAAGTTATGCAAACATGGAAATGAAATCCTGTTTACATTGATCACATCCTGCATGGTCACTAATGAATGTCTGATTATACTGTATCATGTGAATCTGAACAGCACCACCTGTTTACTCCACCTCCTTTTCAAATAAGAAGCCTGATATTAAATTAAAATCGTAAAGGATTCTCTCTTTGTTTATTGTAACTCCATCCATTCTCCAAACCACTTGTCCTATATAAAGACCAGATAACGTTAAACAAACATTCTTTTAATGTTACTGGAAGATCATTTGTTCATAACTTTGAGAGAACCTTGACAGAACGTTAGTAAAAGTTATGAGAATGTTCCCTGTTAGCTGGGTACCAGCTTCTGTTAGGAATGCTCATTCTTACTATTGTTTTAAGAAACTTCAAGACATTTTTTTTTGTCAAGTTTTTAATGTGTAATTATTACTGTGATTTTTGATATTATACACGGTATTATTTGTAGTACTTTGTGTATAAGAAAGGTGCATTACAAATAACATGTATTATTAAAACAAACACAGTCCAAATGATTCTTATTAATGCTTTAATTGACCGTTAATTTGAATGACAAATACATTTATATTTTCCAGAAAATTTACATCCCTAGTTGCAATTACACTGCAGAGAGAAAATATACATATAAAATCACAGACACTCACAAAGACTGGCATACACAAAAAGACAACATTTTGGCCTTACATGTTTCCTTTTTAATCCTAGTTCTCAAAACATTAAGAAATAAAAACTCTACTCTAAATAGAAAAAGTTGCTTAATGCTTAAACACTGGAGAATAGCAAGTGCATCAAGATAGAAATAAAGATAACCAAACTAGAAATTACTTTATCATGAAAACCCAGAATATATTTAAGAGACAGTACTCACAGTGCTTCACTTTTTCCACATTTTTTCACTTGTTCCAAAATGGATAAAATTCATTATTTTCCTCAATTCTACAAACAATACCCCATAATAACAATGCGAAAGAAGTTTGTTTGAACTCTTTGCAAATTTATTAAAAATAAAAAAAATAAAAACACACACACAAAAATCACATGTACATAAGTATTCACAGCCTTTGCTCAATACTTTGTTGAAGCACCTTTGGCACCAATTACAGCCTCAAGTCTTTTTAAATATGATGCTACAAGCTTGGC
This sequence comes from Abramis brama, assembly GCF_963993115.1. NCBI lineage: Eukaryota > Metazoa > Chordata > Actinopteri > Cypriniformes > Leuciscidae > Abramis > Abramis brama. The sequence continues at coordinate 6,241,541 of NC_139965.1, forward strand.
ACACCTATTTTTGGGCAGTTTCTCCCATTCTTCTTTGCAGAACCTCTCAAGCTCCATCAGGTTGGATGGGGAGCGTCGTTGCACAGCAATTTTCAGATTTCTCCAGAGATGTTCAATCGGGTTCACGTCTGGGCTCTGGCTGGGCCACTGAAGGACATTCACAGAGTCGTCCCGTAGCCACACTTTTGTTATCTTGACTGTGTACTTAGGGTTGTTGTCCTGTTGGAAGATGAACCGTCGCCCCAGTCTCTGGAGCAGGTTTTCATCAAGGATGTCTCTGTACATTGCTGCATTCATCTTTCCCTCGATCCTGACTAGTCTCCCAGTTCCTGCCGCTGAAAAACATCCCCACAGCATGATGCTGCCACCACCAGGCTTCACTGTAGGGATGGTTTTGGCCAGGTGATGAGCGGTGCCTGGTTTTCTCCAGACATGACGCTTGCCATTCAGGCCAAAGAGTTCAATCTTTGTTTTATCAGACCAGAGAATTCTGTTTCTCGTGGTCTGAGAGTCCTTCAGGTGCCTTTTGGCAAACTCCAGGTGGGCTGTCATGTACCTTTAACTGAGGATTGGCTTCCGTCTGGCCACTCTACCATACAGGCCTGATTGGTGCAGAGCTGGAGAGATGGTTGTTCTTCTGGAAGGTTCTCCTCTCTCCACTAGTTATGACACTGAAGCTTCAATGTGCGTATCACACATGCGACACAATTTCTAGTGAAGCCCCGTATCGGGGTGTGTATTGGTTTACTAGAGTCACTTGATCGACGACAAATGAAGCCTCACTTTCTGTCCAATCACGTGCACGTTTCACTTTGGGTGTCAGAAGGCTCGAACCCCAGATCTTATTTAAAGAGTCATTGTTGGCTCAGTCTGGTTGATGAGTTTGTGAGGAGAGAAAATGAATTTATTTAATGAACAAATAAAACACAAACATGTAAGACTTATTTGTACACATAACATTGAAACTATGGAGTGTATTGTGGTTGCTTCATCTGCCAGAGCTTCTAACACAGGCTTCTGGCTGCTTTATTTTAAATAAGCATCAGATGGCGCTGTTCTCGACACTCTCGTAGCTTTGAATCTTTTCCCGGATCAGTCAGGGGAAAGCCTCAGTGATTCATGAGGCTTCATTTCCCCATCCCTACTCTCCACAGAGAAACACTGGAGCTCTGCCAGAGTGACTATCGGGTTCTTGGTCTCCTCCCTGACTAAGGCCCTTCTCCCCCGATCGCTGAGTTTGGCCGGGCGGATGGCTCTAGGAAGAGTGCTGGTGGTTCCAAACTTCTTCCATTTACAGATGATGGAGGCCACTGTGCTCATTGGGACCTTCAATATTCCAAAAAAATTTCTGTACCATTCCCCAGATCTGTGCCTCAATATAGATAATTCATTGGACTTTATGGATTGGTTTATGCTCTACATGCACTGTTAACTGTGGGACCTTATATAGACAGGTGTGTGCCTTTCCAAATCATGTCCAATCAACTGAATTCACCACAGGTGGACTCCAATCAAGTTGTAGAAACATCTCAAGGATGATCAGTGGAAACAGGAGGCTCCTGAGCTCAGTTTTGAGTGTCATTGCAAAGGCTGTGAATACTCATGTACAAGTGATTTTTGTTTTTTTTTATATACATTTGCAAAGATTGCAAACATACTTCTTACACGTTGTCATTATGGGGTATTGTTTGTAGAATTTTGAGGAAAATAATGAATTTAATTCATCTTGGAATAAGACTGTAACATAACAAAATGTGGAAGAAGTGAAGTGCTGTGAATACTTTCCAGATGCACTGTATGTCTATGATGAAATAACATACTGAGCATTATAAACTCTCGTAATTCCTAGTAATCTGTGTTTATCTGCCCAGTTCTAGGTTTTGCAGTTCGACATTTAATTCATCAATAATCTTTGTTAGCTCCTCTTTTGTCTCCCTTATTTTTTTCACAAATCTCATGATCTCAGACTGCAGCTCTTGCACATTTCTTGTGTCGTTAGTTGACCCAGGGGTTTGGTTGCTTTCAGACTCTGTATTGGTTGCTGCAATTTCTGATTCTTGTTGAGTTGCTATTGAAGCATAATCTCTGCGGAGGTTGTGAATTTCTTTGGCGTCGAGGGTAATGAAGAGGATGTCAACAGCTACAAATAGTCCAGTCAAAACCCCTGTTGCTGCTTCAGCCACACGAACGACTCTTGCAGTCTGAGCTGCAACTCTCCCAACACTTGAGACTTGAGTTAAACGGACAAGCTCCGCAATCCCTCCCAGACCTCGTCCAAGTCGAGCCCCGACATTTGTCAAATCTGCCCCAGATTGTGCATTGGACCACGATTCCCTGTTTTCAGAAAACACGTTTTGAGTTTCCACTGCTATTTGGATGTTTTGGATGCAGCTGCTTGTGGAGGTAATTTTTTCTTGTATCTCTGTAATGATTATTTTGATCTTTTGGTGGTCTGTGCGCTGGTTAACCATCTTCGTTATGTTGCTTGCACCAGATGTTACACCACCAGCTACCGCTACACCGATTCCCACTCCTGTTACTATCAGAGAAGCTCCAAGAGTGAATGGAGAGAGAATAAGCCCAACTATAGATGTGATTCCTCCAGCCAATCCTGCTACACCTCCTGCAAGGCTGCCTACGGTTGTGTTGTAGTGGACCTTCTCCAAACCATCAGCCAGCTCTTCAAGAACATTTAGACTGTTATAAAGCTCTTTAATAGTTTGTGTGCTCTGAAAAAAATCAAGTTTAATGAAATAAAAATTTAGTTTGACGGTTCAGTGTTTTGTTTAATTTTATTGTGCCCTCGTCTAAAACATGGTTACTTTATGACTTTAGGAAAACATATGAAAAGTTACATTTTAATTACTCAACTCACCTTTTCATAAAGGTGTTTAATGATAAAGGGCTTCATCAAGATCTCACTGACAGACGGGCGGTTCGCTGGATCGGTCTGAAGTGTGTCTTTTACCAGCTGACGAAGGTCCTCAGAGAAGGTTCTAGGAAGAGCTTCATAGGAGCAGGTGAGTATCTTTGAAATAATCTCAACTGTGCTTATTCCTGTAAACTAAAGACAGACAAAAATATGAGGTCACTAGTTGTCACAATACAGATTGTATCAAAGCAGTTTTAAAGAAAAAACACGTTTCAAGTTTTTCCTTAGCCCTTGTCAAGATCCAAATTAGACTACAGTGTTTGATTACTGTAATCAAGGGGTTTTCAAAGTGTGGTGCGTGCCTCCCCCTGACATAGATTTTTTTTTAATGGATCGTTCACCAAAAAATGAAAGATCTGTCATTTACTCACTCTTGTGTCATTCCAAATTCATGAGACTTTCGTTCGTCTTCGAAACACAAATGAAGACATCTTTAATGAAATCAGTGATTTCTGTCCCTCCAATGACAGCTACGTGTAGCAAGTGGCTCAATTTTAGCGACTACGCCACCCCAGGTTAACGGGGAAAACAACCCAAATAAAGCACACAAATACGTTCCACCTAGAAAAGGCAAGAGGCATGGGCTTCCGTGCAAAAATGTTTATTTAAAGCTAAAAGTTGATCAATAATTTAAAATCAGTAGTTCACATGGGTCATGATTGAATTGGACAAAGCGACAAAATTAAACCTTCAAGGTTCACAATAAACCCTCACAAGATTCACAATAAACCATCACAAGATTCACAATAAACTTTCACAGGGGCTGAGGCTTCCGGTCAGGAGCAGGCTAGTGTGCTGGCAGCAGGTCTACCATAAGAAGCACGCCAACCCAACGTACACCCACCAAATTCACTGCAAATAACCAATGGTAGTGACACGGCAATGAAACTGCAATAACACTCTTAGTGAAGCAAAACCTGCGGTGAAACCGACAACCAGCCCGCTCCTGGAAGTCCTCAGCTCCTAAAGAAAAAAAGAAAAATAGATAATCAAACTAAATTTAAATAAACAAAGAAAACAGAAACATTCAAAGTCAATTTGTTGACTCTAACATGACGAAAACCAACAAGAAAATAAACAATTTACAATGCATCCCAAAATAAACAAAATATAAATACTCTAAACACTCACATTCACATTAAAAAAAAAAACACATTCACATTCAAGAGAAACAAACAGATCTACTGTGACCGCGGCAGAAACTTACACCAAATACAGCGTTAACAGTAATAACATTACACCTAAAAATAATTCCAAGCAAACACAATCACTCAGAATCAAATAACAAAAAAAATAATCTTTCAAGCCCGCATAAACATGTTTGACTTAAATGTAATGGTGTGTAGAAAGCAGCAGCGTGGCTTTAAAGAGTGAGTGGCGGAGAGAGAGAGCGCGCGCGCTGTTTAATGCGACTACTCACTTAACCCACTTTAGCATCCGTGAAGATCTTCAAAACAATAAACAAGGGTTACGACTAACAAAGTTATCGACCAGTTACCCACCTGATAATACAATAAAGTACTATCCCAGTTTACCTACCAGAGAATACGATCGTTACACTTCAACATATACCGTAAGAGAATCATGTAACAGCCTTGTTGATTGCAACAGGTGGTGTTCCGATCAGTTAAGCTGCAATGCCACACCGATGGAAGCCCTGAAGGCACACCGTACTGAAACAAATTGTCACAACCCAAGTCAGGACAAAAATAAAACTTCCCACTACGCCCCAAGATGGTACCAAGCCTACCTGGGAGTAAGCAGCCACCCACGCGCACAAACCCTCAGCCACCCAACGGCACACTCAATCCATAGTTGCGACAGGAAGGGGCGGGCTTTCAACCATGACACACACCAGGAGGCATGAATGAACGGTTTATATGCCCCAATGGGCGAATGCTCATTGGCCACCTACCAAATTGTACTGACGTCACACAACTTCACTACATACGCTACTACCACTTTGACGTTTCAAAAAGTTCATAAGGCTACGTTCAGACTGCAGGTTAATGTGGCCCAAATCCAGATCTGTTTTCATATGACAGTGTGAACAAAATCAGATGTTTTCGATTTTGATTTATGACACAACAATATGTGGTCCAAAATCAGATACAGGTCTGATGTTTTGCAATGGATCCTGATCGGAAATATTGCGACAAAAATGCGATTCCATCCTATCATTCCTGAAAGAGCTGTTGGATGGCAGATGCACATCACAAAGATACATCCATGCTCAAAGTATACATGGCAGCTATCGTGGTGTACCACGCTCCTATAGCTGGCCAATCGCTTGGGAAACTCAACCCAGTGGTCAGATTTCTCAGGGGGGCCAGGAGGCTAAATCCGCCTCTTCCCAACATGGCCCCTTCCTGAGACCTGACTAATGTCCTGAGGGAACTAGATAATCGGTGACCTGCAGGCTCTTTCAGTGGACGATTCCTGCCTCGAGTTTGCGCCCAACGACAGTATAGTTGTCCTTAAAGTGGAGGTCTCCTACAACAAGTTTAGATGCATCAAAGGTTAAAAAAAGGTTTAATTTTCTCATAATATACAGGGTGGGCCATTTATATGGATACACAGTAATAACATGGGAATGGTTGGTGATATTAAAGTCCTGTTTGTGGCACATTAGTATATGTCATGGTCACCACCAATCTTGAGGAGTTTGCCCCCTCACATATACTAATGTGCCACAAACAGGACTTTAATATCACCAACCATTCCCATGTTATTACGGTGTATCCATATAAATGGCCCACCCTGTACATTGAACATCACCACATTTTTCAATTATTCTCTAATGACTTGATGGATGAATAAGTATCTCTAAATCTAAATCCCTCCTTTCCGTGAGCCTACTCTGCTCTGATTGGTCTGTTGTGATTCTACCGCTTACAGCGCCTGTCGGAAGCTAAACACACATTACCATAACAACTTCAGCTCCGTCCGGAGGCTTTCTAAAGCTCAGCGATTGTACACACAGTAAAGACAGCAACAATGTCCAATGGTGAAACATTGAAATAACTAGTTATTCCACCTGAAACTCCATCGCATTGTCGACTTGAGCAGGACGTTTCTCAGTAATATACTTATTATTTTGAGGACGTGGTGGAAATTTAATGTTTTATATTTTGCAAATTCCTATATTCAGAGAATCTTTTATTAGAATGTATGTATGTGTATGACCTTTGTATATGTGGCTGGACAATAAGAAATGTGTGACTAATGTATACCGTGACAGGAGGGCCTCTATTCAAGGATGCAATATGATGAACAAGTCAAAGAATGTTTCATTTATGGGTGGAAATATTTTCCTTGGCCTAGAAAGATAACATTTTGGAACTCAAAACTATAAAGGATGAAGGATGCCCTCCCATCAATGTCTCACTCTGCAGCCACTCTGTGTGACTGTACGACTGCTGGCCTTTTCTTGCAAGAAAATAAACCTCAAAAACAATTGGAAATGTTTGTCTCTTATTCAGTGATAGAAAATTGTTTGCCACCACAAGGAACATTATGAGATGTTGCAACTATACACAACAAGAACTCCAGTGTTAAATGAACTCTCCTGGGAGTTTAAATGGCTCCAGAATCAAGAGTATTAAAGTGTTAAAATATGAGTGTTAAATTAACACTTAAGAGTGTTAAAGTTAATGAGATAATTAAGTGATTAATTGAGTGATGATTGAGCATTATTGAAGACATCTGATGTTAACAAGCAGAATCACCAAAGGAGAAAATATTTTTTTAAGCCACCATTATGGAGATCAGTGTTTGCTTTATTAACATTAGATTTTGTTTGGCTGCTGTAACCAGGGGGTCAGGGATTCATATTAGTTTGAAGGTACCCCCGGGCGCCGCCATTGGCTAGCGGACCCCCACCTGCTGTTAGCATCCCATTGACTCCCATTCATTTTGGCGTCACTTTGACAGCGAATAACTTCACTTCTGGGGCGTTTAAAGACTCCATTTGTCCATTATTTATTTCTAAAGAAACACGAAAAGGTATAAAAGGCTTCATTACCTTGTAGCTTACGTTATGGCCCCGTAGAAGCAATTTTTGTAAAAGTAGGCTAACGATTGCGTCATAGCCACACGACTCTCTGTCGCACAGTAAGAAATTACCGTATGGACAGGAGGAGAAGCTCGCGGGCAATCGGAAGGACGTGGAGGCAAAATGACAAAGTAATTAATCAGAACACCTACTAAAAGTTTCTCCTGTTCCTAGCTCATGGACATCTCCTATTCACACTCTCCGTCTCTGCAAGTTTCGGAAGGGAATGATTCAGAATTCTCTCAGCACAGCCACTAGAAGACAGACGGGTTGCTCACGTCACATCTACGTCGTCAAGCTCAGTTTGAGTCTGCGCAGTACGCTGGACCCCCAGGAAGTAAGAGTTTCTAATTGGCTTCACTTTGTCTCCGTTGAATCCAATGGGGTCGCTGTGTCCATTTCTTTTACTGTCTATGGCTGTAACTGAGTTATAACTGCCAGATGAACTAAGAGAAAAGGTGATCAGGTGAAGTTATTATGCTTGGGCATAATCATCATTTGACCTGAATCACTAAACTCATTTAGAGAAATAGGTTTATGTTGTTGATTACAGCAGCCCTTTGATTCTATAGCATATGATTTTCAGCATTTTCAATATAATCAATAATATTTCTTAAAAGTTTTTCTGATCAAAATACTTTTTTTTTTTTTTTTTAACACAGACATCAATAATCAGCATGTGAATCTCAACAATGGTGACAATAATAAAGCATGTTGCAGTGTATTCTGGGTGCCACCAATCAAATCTCATTCATGGCTCCCATCATGCATTGCAGTATCAATAAAATGTTATCTTAATTGTATTAGTAATTTCCTTTTCCTAATTGAATATTCTTTTTGTCACCATTGTTGAGTTTCATACAATGAGTCTTGATGTCTGTGTGTGCCTAAAATAAGGATTTTTTTATTTTTTTTTATCAGAACAACTTATTTAAAAATTCTTTGGATTACTGCATATTGTCACTGGATCTTATGCTGTAGAATCACTGTGATGCTGTAATCAACAATATACGTTAAAGTCAGAGATTAGGCTCTATATGAGTTCAAGGATTCAGGTCAAATGATGATTATGTTAAAACATAACCAACGACACTTGATCACCTTTTCTTTTTGTTCATCTGTCTGTTATTACTCAGTTACAACAGAAAAACAAAATCTTAAAATTGTTAAAAATGTAAGGGTCAACTGGCCAACTAAAGCAAACACTGATCTCCATATTGGTGACTTCAAATTGTGATTTTTTTCTCCTTTAGTGATTCTGCTTGTTAACATCAGGTGTCTTCAATAATGCTCAATCATTACTTAATTAATCACTTCATTGTCTAATTAACTTTAACACTCTTGAGTGTTAATTTAACACTCATATTTTAACACTTTAACACTCTTGAGTCTGGAGCCATATTACTCCAAGGAGAGTTCATTTAACACTGGAGTTTTTGCTGTGTAATTCCTTATTAACAAGCCATCAACAAACCTGTGTGTATATTTCAAATTTATTGAGGTGCACATGCAGGAACTGTATGTGAATGACTGATGTAACAAATGTTTGTAAAACAAATCTTGCGTCATCCTTTATCTTTACACTAAGTAGTAAGAAAGACAGACAATCTGCATTAATGGGGACAGTTTTAGGTCATAGTGGCCCACAGCTGCTAAGCAGAAGTATTCAGCAAGACAGTAATAACGTGAGTTAGCTGGTTAGCCAGAAACGAACACAATATAAAATACGGTAGAAAATATATACATCAATAATTACTCATACTTACAGGTTGTGATTCTGAGGAGCAAGCTGGTCTAAATAAATTGGGCACTGACCCATCTTTCAAGAGCAAGCATTTTGCAAATCCCGCGTTGAAATTGGACAAGCAGTCGTAGGTTAAGTTGTTCTTGGGTTGGACAATGTACAACTTAAAGGCAGGGTAGGCAGGATTTTTCTAAAAAACTTTTTTCCCAAATTTGTTTAAACTGTCTTATTATACCAATACATAATTAAAATGTAAGTACTCTGAAAAAGAGAGTATAAAAATCGAGTGTCTGTAGTCCTCTAACGACAGTTGTAAACACAGCTCATTATTTCCATTCACTCCCACCCCCTCCCTTCTGAGCTCCTTCCAAAGCCACACCCCCAAAACACATGACCGCACGATGCCGACCGTTCAGCTGGAGGACACGTTTGCCAGCGCATGCAGTGACATCATGTCAGAATCACATGTAATAAAATACCTAACTTCATCATTATGAATATAAACAACGTTACACTCCGGTGACAAGTAGCCTACCTTTCTACCTTACTAGTTCCTTTTTTTTGCATTGTTTGCCTCTGACTGTATATACTGGGAATTTTGACTGCTCTTTCTCTGCCATAATTGTGATTCTTCCTAGCTTCCGTGCCTCTTCGCCTCCTCGAGTCAAACGGGTGAGCGCATGTGGGCGGCTCCTGTAGCGGCAGGGGTGGTAGCCATGGTAGCGAGGGAGAGTGACAGTCGCCCAGCCAATCATTTCATTCATTCTGAATGGAAATAAGTAGCTGTGTTTATTGCGTCCTGAGAGGACTACAGACACTCGATTTTTATACTCTCTTTTTCAGAGTACTTACATTTTAATTATGTATTGGTATATAAAGACAGTTTAAACAAATTTGGAAAAAAAATGTTTAGAAAAAAACTGCCGACCCTACCTTTAAACCAGCATTATGCATATGTATCTTCAGTGGGATTTGAATTACAAAAGACTTGTATAGACGGTTCAGAGTCGAGTCTATCTTTTGGGAGTCCAGACCTTTATTTATCATGCTCTTTCGACTTTACAAATTTAGAGAACGTTTACATTCACAAACACACACTGCATGAAAGGGAATAGATGAAAAACTATAATAGGGACACTTGAGGATACGTCCCTAAGGTACTTTCTCCCCTCTACTGAGGGAGAACAGAATCCACACCAGCTTTGCCCTCTTCGGGCCCTTAGGGTGTACATAGAGCGCTTTAGCCAATTCAGGCAGTCGGCGCAGCTGTTGGTAAATGCCAATCTAAAGGGCTGCCAATCCCGGAGCACAGACTGTCCCACTGGATAGTTGACGTTATAACGCTACCTCACAAGTCCTTAAACTTGCAGTGCCCTATTAAGTTGTGGGCTACTCCACCAGAGGAATGGCCTCCTCTTGGGCCTGGCCTAGTGGAATATCCATCACTGATATCTGTGTGGAGGCTGGTTGGTCCTTGCAGAAACCATATAGAAAATGACATTTCCGGTTACTGATGTAAGTCGGCACTGCTGCTTAATTGTGTTTTAACACAATTTTGTACCATACCATACAAATGAGTGGCACAAAAAACAGGAGTGTTGAATAATTATGACATAACTACGTATATTACAAAAAATCTTATATAATGACATTATCACCTTTGCCACTAAACTGTTATAGATAAAAAAAAACGAATTCGTAAATTATTAAAGAGTGCATTATTACAGGGGTTGATTAATTTTTTATTGCAATATATAATTTATTGTTTTATGAAAGCTTAACATTGAACCAAACATACATTCAAACCAAAATATATTCAGACACCTTCAACATTTCTTACATTATCACAGTTTATTCGCTATAGTTTAGAAAATGGTAATAAAATATGAGAAGAACTCAGATTTAAACTGTGTTCAAATTCATCTTGATAATGTCAGGTAACTTTGAGCAAAACATGGTCAGGTCAAAGTGTCTGAAACATTTTTGGTACCAAACATTTTTATACATTTTACTGGTAGTCACTGTATGAAGAATGTTTGGGTATAATATGTCACAGTTTACTTTATTTTGCTATCCTCATTTACATAAATGAACTATAGTGTCCTGCACCCACTAGTAAAAAAATATCACAAATCTGGTGTCTGAATCATTTTTGTTTGACTGTATCTGATCGAAGAATATCTTACCGCACACTTCCGCATGCACATCTCATAGATGACACATCCCAGACTCCAAATTTCACTGCGAAAAAGCGAAGGTTAGATTTTCAGTGTTCATTCATGGAAAATGTATAATAATAATAATATAAACATTGATAATGTAATATTTTATTACGATTTCTCATCATAAGGGTTGCCATTCAAATTCTCAGGTGCAACATATGAGACAGCTTCAGTTTCTGCTGTCTGTGCATTAGTGGAGCTGATAAAAACAGAAATACATGATTCAGATCATAATGCACACACACACACACACACATATGGACAATTCCTTTTATTACGTGTTATTTAATGTACAAGTCATGTCTTGAATCAAAGGAGCACATACAGTACCATTCACGAATTTTTCCAAACTCTCCAAGACGAATGGTTCCACACGCAGTGAAAAATATGCTCTGCCATAAGAAAACACACATTGATTATGTTATATCTGCAATATTAGTTTGAAATAATAAATGGTGATTATTCTCATGCTTAATTGATTATTAATATGAATATTTTGTGACTTTCCTAAATTAATATAATGTTAATATATAAAAATGCATTTAGCAAATAGAGGTGAATATTATTTCATGCCAACTTTAACTGTATTGGATTTATACCTTGGGCTGCAGGTTTTTATGTAGGATCTGTTGATCATGCAGGTGCTTTAATGCCATGCAGATCTTCACAGTCCAGTCCAGAATCTGTAAAGACATAAAATATTAAATTAAAAAAGTGGAAAATATGATTGCAGTAGTTTATAGTAATTATAGCAATTTAAGCATGTTCCTTCTTAAAGGGATAGTTCACTTTGAAATTAAATTTGGGTATGTTTTAGCTTACCTCAAGGGCATCCAAGATGTAGGTGTCTTTGTTTCCGCAGTAGTTTCAATTTTGATATTTTTAGGTCAAACCGTTCTTGTCTGTCAGTCATATAATGCAGGTCTATGGTCACTGTCTCAAAGAGCATGCACAGAGAAGTCCAAATTAAACAATTTCCCATCGTAAGTACACATTGATGGCCTAAGACACGAAACGAGTGGTTTGTGTGAGAAAACGAACAGTATTTATATCGTTTTTACCTCTTGTACACAGCCACGTCCAAGTGATCTGAGGGCGCGCGCGCTTCCTGGTGTGTGACGTGTGCGCGCGTTCTGGCTTAGTCTGCGCAAGCGCCGGAAAGTGTACAAGAGGTAAAAACGATATAAATACTGTTCGTTTTCTCACACAACCCACTCGTTTGGTGTCTTAGGCCATCAATGTGTACTTACGATGGGGAATTGTTTAATTTGGACTCTGTGCATGCTCTTTGAGGGGGTGACCATAGACCTGCATTATATGACTGACAGACAAGAACGGTTTGACCTAAAAATATCAAAATTGAAACTACTGCGGAAACAAAGACACCTACATCTTGGATGCCCTTGAGGTAAGATAAAACATACCAAAATTTAATTTCAAAGTGAACTATCCCTTTAATTAATGCCACAGCTACACCAAGCTCTCCCTCAACTTCCACACATTCATCATTCACAAACTGTTCACTCTCCTCTGAGTTTAATCACACTCTACACATTATTACCACACTCAGCAGTGACTGGCCTCATACCTATGGCGTTATATATGTGCCTCATTCCTGAGCGAGTAATTGTAAGTTTTGAGCACAGAGAACTATATTTTGCAAGCACATTACATTATATTTTGAACAGAAATTAACAATCGCAAAAAAAAAATGTGTTTGAGCAAAGCAAAAAATGATTCCGTGCTCAATAAATGTATTTGCTTGTTTGCTATTATCCATATTAACGTGCAATAATAACCCCACTCACGCAGTTTACTCAGGTGCTCTCTCACAAACTTATTCTCTGCGCTCCTGTCAAGTCCCTCTCTCTCTCTCTCAACCTCTTAATTCTGTGCGCGCTCAACTCTTGACACACACGCTCGCTCAACTCGCAACAGCGTTACAAGTGTGCCGCAAAATCAACCAATCGGAAAATGAAAGGTCAATTGTGATTGGCTGTTGGTCTCCAATCAAATCGCTAGTAGAACCAAAGCCTGTCTTGTAGAACTATCCATATATATCCATATATCCATATAATCCTTTATTATTTGATATCTATGGAACTATCTACAGCAGTGGTTCCCAAACCTGTCCTGGAGGACCCCCAACACTGCACATTTTCTTTGTCTCCCAAATCAAACACACCTGATTCAACTCATCAGCTCATTAACCCATGTGATAATGAGCTGATGAGTTGAATCAGGTGTGTTTGATTAGGGAGACAAAGAAAATGTGCAGTGTTGGGGGCAGTGGCGTCATGCCCATTCAAAGTGAGGGGGCACGTGCCCCCTCAGATTTTTCCTCCCTGATAATTTTTTTGTCACAACTTTATTCCTATTATGCTCCATAATATACCAGAGCCTATAACGACTCAAATGTATTCTTCTGGATGTGTAATAAACTATTTTTTACAGTCTATGGTAATAAATCGGTCAGCATCAGCCCGCCCCTTTTTCCTATGGTGTCTGTGTATATAAAATCTAGAGAGCTACGCGCGTTGCGCTCTAGAATCTTTGCTGTGTATATTCAAGCAACTTACTCGTCTCGCTAGCAATGTTTTACAGATGGTTTTGAAGTGGTAAGTGGGCAAAGCAACAAATCGGCATTGAATTAGTTATCAGATGATATTAAAAGGTAGTGGGATTATAATTTGTGGTTGACCTGGAAATTTAAACTTGATCAAAAAGTTATGGATTTGAAATTAGCTGCGAATTCAGAGCATTAACTTAAGTTGTGTCAGTGTAACGTTATCGATAGCTAGCCTAGTCTAACCGTAAACTAGTTGGCTAACGTTACTGCCATACAAAGCCATAGTAACGTTATCTGATCGGTTTTGAAACATCTGTTCTGTTTTGTCTTGTGTCAAAGTCTCAAGGTGGTTCAATTGTTTTCAGTTTCATAAAACGAGGGTGTTAAATTTGTTGTAGGCTAACTGCAAAATCCAACCTAACGTTATCAAGGCATCGACTTGATGTTTCTCCCATAGACTGTTATTAATAATATAATAATGAGCAGTGTAACTACAGTATTTTAATGATTTTACTAAAGTAATGTTACAATATTAACCATTTTCAAATAAACAGGGTAGTGTTAACCTTATTCAGCACTGAAATCTGGCAAACTTCTTTCAAAGTCCTTCATCACATATTAATATTAAAATAACTTAATTTCAGAGCACCTCAAAGTCAGACCTCAGCACCTTTATGTACCTTTAATGTAAGATCGTTCTTAGGTCACATACCAATTTAAAATCATAACATAAAAACTGCAATGGTACTGTTTTTAAAATCATGTGTAGTAGGCCTAAGTGTACAGTAAGTGTGTGTGTAAACATGCTTTAATAAAGTAGACTTCAAAAGCTTTTGAATTTGAGCTTACAGTTCTTTCATCAACCTGTCTTTTACATAAACTTACAAAATAGATACTTTAACTTAGTCCTCAGATAGAGGAGGGTTGCTGCTAGCTCCGTTAAGGTATTTCTGTCCCTCCCAAACTGCTTTGAAATGGTATGTTTAGCAGCCAGAATTTAAAAATTTTCAGGGGGAGAAACCCCCTGACCCCTCCTAACATGATCCATATCACCCGTCAGAAAACAATTGCAACGTCTCAGATTGTGCCCCCCCAGAATTTTGGCTTGCGTGACACCCCTGGTTGGGGATCCTCCAGGACAGGTTTGGGAACCACTGATCTACAGCATCCAGGAAGCTTACTGAAAAAAAAAAAATCGAAAAAAATAACTGACTACACCGAGACTAATGGATTAAAACACATTTGGGTAAGTAATTTTTTTTTAATTATTATTAACTTAAAAGTGTCTTGTTAGTTTTGTGTATTATAAATTATAATACATTATACATTAAATACATTAAATTATAATACATTATAATACATTATAATGGTGGTTTTCTTTAGATCACAGACATTACAGACATTAGCCAGTTGGAGGGCAAATTTTGTTTAATTGTTCGGAAAATGTCAGTTTTAAGAGTGAGGTCATTGTGTGAGGTGATTGACAGCTATAGGCTATGTGACAGAGGAATATTATGACACTCCTCCAGAGATTCAGCTTATAATTTATAATGCTGTTGTGTTGTTTAACTTACAATATTATATCTCCTATTGTGACTAAAGTGGTGTGACATTTAGGTGTTGCTGTTCTGATGACATTCTGTGCTAGCATTAGAATGCAAGTCAAACTAACTTTAGTCACAATAGGAGATATAATATTGTAAGTTAAGCAACACAACAGCATTATAATACACAAAACTAACAAGGCACTTTTAAGTTAATAATAATAAAAAAAATACTTACCAAAATGTGTTTTAATCCATTAGTCTCGCTGTAGTGTTATTTTTTTCGATTTTTTTTTCAGTAAGCTTCCGGGATGCTGTAGATAGTTCCATAGATATCATATAATAAAGGATTATATATGGATATATGGATATATATGGATAGTTCTACAAGACAGGCTTTGGTTCTACTAGCGATTTGATTGGAGACCAACAGCCAATCACAATTGACCTTTCATTTTCCGATTGGTTGATTTTGCGGCACACTTGTAACGCTGTTGCGAGTTGAGCGAGCGTGTGTGTCAAGAGTTGAGCGCGCACAGAATTAAGAGGTTGAGAGAGAGAGAGAGGGACTTGACAGGAGCGCAGAGAATAAGTTTGTGAGAGAGCACCTGAGTAAACTGCGTGAGTGGGGTTATTATTGCACGTTAATATGGATAATAGCAAACAAGCAAATACATTTATTGAGCACGGAATCATTTTTTGCTTTGCTCAAACACATTTTTTTTTTGCGATTGTTAATTTCTGTTCAAAATATAATGTAATGTGCTTGCAAAATATAGTTCTCTGTGCTCAAAACTTACAATTACTCGCTCAGGAATGAGGCACATATATAACGCCATACATACCCAGCACACTCTCATTGCTCCAACGTCGATGTCAAGTTTTGGTTAGAATAAACCAGAAAAGGCAGTACACTTACTACAAGTAGACAATCATTTGATATTTTTTTCTCTTGCTTTTCTTGCCATAACAAACACAGTTACAGCATCCAGAGAAAAACTAATGTAGAAAAGTCAAGAGTCAAACTACACAACTAAAGGAAACTCTGATCACCATAATAGTGACTTCAAACCAAAGTATTATTTTCAATAAAACACCAACAACAAAACCTCAAAACCTTAATTCTCAATAAGAACTTCTGTAGTCGTCTGACAGAAATAAGGTCACTCTGGTTAGTAATAAGTGAAGCTGCAATGCTGTTTGTGGAGTTGTTTAATCCTCCTCTGCTGAGATCTTGAGAGATGTAATGTGTTGCCATGCATTTTACCCTCTTTTTGCAGTGCTGTGCTAAAATTCAACATCTGACTGACATTGGAGCTTGACTTAAAACAATCGTTGGGTTTCGACGTCAACCCGACTTTCATTTTCAACCTCAGTCTGACTGACTTTGGATTAGTTGAAGGTCAACGTCTTTACAACATCATTTTTATTTCTTGACTGAGAAGCTGTTTCACTAAAATATATGCAGAGGCGGACAGAGTACACAGCTTCATTACTTGAGTAAAAGTACAGATACCCCTTGCTAAATTTTACTCAAGTACAAGTAAAGGTACTACAGTCAGATGTCTACTTAAAGGGATACTTCAGGATTTAGCATTAAGCTTTGTATTAGTAGAAAACCTGTAGTATTTTCGAATTACCATGCTTTCCACCCTCATATCCCCCTGAGAGGAGAGATTTATGTATTTTTTGTCTGGAAAAAATCCTCAGATGACGCAAAAATCTTCATATTGCGTCATCAGAGGATTTTCTGTCCAGAGGCTAAAGACTACAGCCAGTAGATGGCGTTGTTCCGCATGTTTTCAGCCCGCCCATACAGGGTGGGATCTCACTCACAGAATGTACACACAGTCAGCCGTCTTTCTTTGGAAGCTAAGCTAGCAGGCTCTTGTTCTGTGGAGAAAGCTGAGTAGTAGGAGAAAGCTGAGAAAGTAGGGGTTACCATCCTCCATTTCCCGGACTTGTCCGGCGGGCGAGATCGTTCAAAATGTACGGGATTCAGCTTTTGCGTTCTGCGGTCGCCATTCATTGTTTACATGCACACCTTTTGTTTCAATCTAACTGAATTCATTCCGATTAGTGAATCTGAATGTAGTGTTTACATAAATGTTAAACAAGTGATCGGTTGATGTGCGTTTTAACATTGCTAAGAAAATTCCCGCACCTCCTTTGCGAGACCGGCGCGTCTCAGTAATGACGCCACCGGCCTCGTGCCGTTCTCCCGCGGCCGTCAGCCTCGTCCTGCTCGCCACAGTAAACATGATGAATGCCGACTGTAGAACGCAAAAGCCGAATCCCGGACATTTTGGGCGATCCCGAAATCCCAGGCAGACTCGTCACGGAGACTCACTGGTAGCCTAACCTTGTTTTAAACTGCGCTCTCTTACCAGTAGGCGTGGCCTCCTAGGGCAGCGAAGCAAGTGCATTCTGGGAGTTGTTGTCTTTCATCCACATGAGCCAAAAATACATTTTCTGGCTTTTCTCTGTCTAGAAAGCTCCAAATTAAAAAAAATTCTTCACATTTCTTCTACATAAATGACCTATTTTAAATACACATTCATCTTTCCAGAGGTGAAGTATCCCTTTAAGTAAAAGTACTGAAGTACTTGTTTTTAAAAGTACTTGAGTATCAAGAGTACAAGAGTACATTTTCTAAATATTGCATTACTACTGCCACAGTGCTTACATTGGTAAACACAGCAAACACTTGAAGCGGAAACTATCATTAACTTGTTCAGAAAATTGAAATAGTCTGGCGAGGTGGGGCACGGGTTGGCACATTCCCGGGATGGACCTGCTGCGTCTTCATCCATTGTTTCGTCCATGGTTTCGTCTCTTATCTAAATCTGACCATGAAGGTGATTGCTGATAGGCTGTCCCAATCAGTGGCGCCTGCACAATCCTGCACAATCCAATCACGTTTGAGAGGGAAACAACAAATTGAGGGTTTCGGAGATTTTTCTTTTTTCCTTTTTTTAGAAGAAGTAACGGGTACTCACGGTTATGGATAGAAATGTAGTGGAGTAAAGAGTACAATATTTGCCTCTCAAATGTACTTGAGTATAGTCATGAGTACTCCCCAAAAATGATACTCGAGTAAAGTACAGATCCCTCAAAATTGTACTTAACCCTCCTATTACCTTTGGGGTCAATTTGACCCCATTCAGTGTTTAACGTCTCTAAATACATACTTAAAAAAAATTTTTTTGCTTCATATTTAAAGACTTTTCCTAATTTAACGGGGACAACTGGGTAAACATAAAATTAACATGATGATAGGTTTTCAATGTTCTGTACGTACTTTTGTAGCATCGGTGTTCTTTGGGGTCAATTTGACCCCAGGCTCATTTTGCTGTATAAAACATATAAGAAATATCACATTTTTTGTTGTTCACACATTGGTGATTAGGCACAAATCCCACATTAATTTTGGATGATATTGAGGTCATTATAAGTTGAGATTTTATGATCTTCAAAAACCTTCCCTCTGCTTTAGGGCCCTAACCCGACATTACCATATAGGCCTACTTGAAGTATTGCGAGAACCACTAATAGTTCACACGATATATGAAGGGGGGAATCATAATTCTCACAAGAAATTAGATATTTCCAGTGCCAATTATATATTTCCAGGGAAGGGATAACATAATTCTTGCAAGAACTTTGATATTTTGTGCCGTGGGGGAGGGGAAAACATAATATAGGGGAGGAGCAAATGTATGAAAGCTTCCACAGAAGCCTTATAAACCATTTCTCTTTGTGCTTTGTGAGCTCTCTCTCAATTGAAAATTACCTCTTAGCAAAGTTTTTTGGGGGGGGGTTTGGGTTCTATACGGACCTGTTCGCCAGCAAGACACCAGTCGACCCGCCCTAAATGCAGGACGATGCCATACCAGCCATGCCGTCAGTGTTGACCAGTGAGGTCAGGCATGCGATCCAGAACATCCAGAAAGACAGGGCGCCAGGGCTGGACGGAATCGAGGCCGAGCTGCTCAAAGAGGGTGGACCGATGCTTTGGGCAGCATTGGCCAGCCGTTTCAGCCGCTACATGGCGCAGAGAAGAACACCAGATCAATGGAAGACGGCCAAGACAGTGCTGTTGTACAAGAAGGGTGACCGCAAACAGCTGAGGAATTATCGGCCAATCTGGCTCCTGCCGACCGTGTACAAGGTTTTCACCAAGGTGCTGTACAACCGACTAGCCAGGCAGTTGGACAAACAACAGCCACCCGAACAGGCCGGCTTCCGGTCTGGCTACAGCACAATGGACCACATCCACGTGCTGAACCAACAGCTCGAATGCTGCCGGAAGTACAAGATGCCCTTGGTACTGGCCTTCGTAGACTACGAGAAAGCCTTCTACAGCATAGAGATCAATGCCGTACTGCTCGCTCTACAACAACAGGGCATCTCCTACGAGTACGTGGACCATTTTACATCATTTCAAAAAGCTTTATCACAAAACCCCAAATTTCACTGTTTTTGTCCTTGGCACCAAATTATCAGCTAACATCATTTTACTAATCATATAATCAGCACATGATTGCTATAAGGAAGGAAGAAGTGCTTCCAATCATTGTGTTCTTCTGTTAGCAATGGTTTCCTCCAAAGAAAGATGGAGGGTCATCTTTGCATCAAAATGGCCTCCATTTACCAGATCATCAAGAGCTTCAAGAATAGAGGTTCGGCTGCAGTGAAGAAGGCTTTAGGATGTCCCAGAGTGTCCAGCAAGTACCAGGAACTTCTCCTCCAGAGGAATCAGCTAGGGAATCGTGTCACCACCAGTGCAGAACTGCTCAATATTGGCAGCAGGTGGGTGTGAGAGCATCTGCACACACAGCGAGGCCAAGACTTTT
The DNA here is from genome assembly GCF_963993115.1 of Abramis brama. Classification (NCBI taxonomy): domain Eukaryota; kingdom Metazoa; phylum Chordata; class Actinopteri; order Cypriniformes; family Leuciscidae; genus Abramis; species Abramis brama. Next base: position 6,261,462 of record NC_139965.1, read on the forward strand.
GGACAACGACCTGGTGTCAAGAAGGGCAGCAAAGAAGCCACTTCTCTCCAATAAAAACATCAAATATTGGCTGAAATTCTGCAGGAAGTACAAGATTTGGACAGCAGAAGACTGGTGCAAAGTTAATGTATCTGATTAGAACATCTGGAAAATCGATTGTCCAGAGAAGAAAAGGTGAACGCTACCATGAGTCCTGTGTCGTGCCAACAGTGAGGCATCCTGAGACTATCAATGGGAGTGTCATATTGACCCCAAACCTATCCTTGATAAAATATATTGTATAATATAATAAATAAAAAGCTATTAAAACACCAAAAATATATATAATTTTTGAATTTTCGATAAATCAGTGACATTTTATAGTGATTTGCTAATTTGTCCATAGTCGTGCAATAGGTATTCTGGATGTATAAGGGGTGGGGGTGGGGGTGGGGGGTTGGTGGTGTTTTATTTAAAGGGCTATTTAAGTAGTCAACAAAGAAACATAAAGTACCTGACTTAAACCTTTGGGGAAAAAATCAAATTGTGGGGGTTTAAATTGCTGGGGTCAAATTGACCCCAGTGGGTAAAAGATGTTGGTAGATTTGAGGGTAACAGGAGGGTTAAGTACTGTACTCAAGTAAATGTACTCAGTTACTGTCCGGCTCTGAATATATGGTTCAATAGGGAAGACTATTACAACTTTAATTTCTTGCCAACTTTAAAGATTCAAATAAGAAATACAACCTAACAACATATAAACACTGCAACAAAATCCCAATATTAGTTTATATTTACAGATAACATGTTAAATTTGTAGATAAATGCTTTAATTTTGGGGGGAAATGGGGAAAACTGTTAGTTTAACAGTTAGTTCTCAAAATCATGGTAACGGGTTAAATTTCACCATCTGTAAATCTACAAACATACCTCAGAATTTATAACTGTTCCCTCCAATTTAAGTTTTGTTATCTCTGCCAGTTCTCCACCCTCGCAGTGATCCAGTAAAAGGTAGAAGCAGTCACGATCTGAAAGCAGATTCATTCATCACAGTGTGCTTTAAAATTATTTATTAATATTTACACCTACGTGTGAATACTGTATAGCCCTGGATGTAGATTAAGACGTGTTAACAAAGTGTGACTTTTAAAGTTTCTTTTAACCTCTGATGATTTTCTTGTGATGGACGATGTGTGGATGATTGAGCTTTTGGAGAAAGTTTGATAGATCATCCTAAAAACAGACACAGGCTGTGTATCAGAATTTCTGTCTTTCAATTTAAATATCAAGTATCCATCTTACCTGGTTAGCATTCAGCTCTTTAATGACAAACTGATCACCACCTTTATTTTTCACCAGCATCATCTTGTCTTGTTCACTCACTAGTTCATAACCTTGATCTTTTAGAACTGACTGTTTGCTCCCCATCTTTGAAAGTTTCTGTAACTGTTTAAGAAAAGCATTGGTAAGAAGATTCACAGACATTATTATTATTATATTTTTATTAAACAGGTCATGCATTTAATTTTTTAAAGACCATAACAAACAAATTGTTGATGGTGTCAGACCAGTTTAAAATGGAACACCAGAATAAGTTTTTATGATTAAACTGTAAAATTAATTCAGCTATTGGTACTCAGATGCAGTAATGAATACTTCAATAATGTTGGTACACAAAAAAAGCCTTTTTTTTATTCATTTAATTTAATTAATAGTAAAATTCCATCAAATTGAATTGAATAATCCATACGTAATTTAATTGAATAATTGAGTAAGGATTGATGGAATTTCACTATTAATTAAATTGCGAAAATCTTAAAAATAAAGGCTTAAATTGTTTTTGAGTGTAGCTGAAAGAAAAGTGGCAAGTCATTCATCTATTTTTTAAATTACTTCTCCCTCCTGATCTCTCTCTAATTATAAATAGTGATTTTAAAATTCAGAGACAGTTTAATTTGAAGTTAAAATATAGCTGCGAGCAGCGATTACGGGCCCAAGCCGGTGGCACCGCAACCCCGATGCCTTTAGTTACCTAAAGGCACCGGGGTGGCGGTGCCGCCGGCTTGGGCCCTCCATCGCTGCTCGCAGCTATATTTATATATATATATATATATATATATATATACAGTATATATATAACAAAAGATATATACATTATATATATATCAGACAAGTAATATTCTCTGTCTTGTCACTTCACAAAAAAATGGTACAAATTGTACTACTGACTATTTAAACAAAGCAGTGTAATTTTGATAAGTTAGGTTGACTATTTTATAATTATATTTTATTAGGGCTATAATGAACAGGCTGCGATGTCAAGATTGCAATGCTGGTGTGTGTGTGTGTGTGTGTGTGTGTGTCGTGGGCGTGATTGAACAGTGGAGACATAAAAATATACTTTATGGTGCTAACTTTAAAATTGAAATAAAATGCTCACGGCTGCACGGGAATTCATTCCTACTTCCATAGGAATTCATTGAAAAAGCTCGCTCTGCTCCCAACCATAATCAATGTCAGTGCGGACGAACATATTTTACTTTCGTTTTTAAGTTAGCGATTCAAAAGCCCCCAGCAGTGTCACACGTCGATTAACCGGTGGGAAATTTTTTATCACAGTCACATCCCTAATATATTTATATATAAATACAATAGGCCTACCTGAAAGAGAATTTTACTTGCCCGACCAGAGTATATCCTGATTAGAACGTCAATAACAAAAAAATAACTTGGGAATCACTAAAACGAGAGATTATTCTAATTTCATTGCATTCATTTTAAGTTGCAATCAGCAGTTAATAATAAATGTATTACTGATCAATGGTAACAAGGTTGCACTGCTGAGGCTCATGCAGCTTCTCCAGGAGAATTGTAAACAAATGAGCGCAGCACACAAAAAAGCAACCCAGTTAACAACATACTGACTATAAAAATTACAAATATGGAGTTTTTATATATTTTATAACATATGATAGAGTTAAGCAACCTCACTTGACGAGTAGGCAACTATTTCCTGAATACAATCACGATTGAAACTGTGACATTGATTTCATACAACAGGTTAATAAACAGTTACAATTAAGTCACTTACATTTTAGATGCAATATTGACTGTTTTTGTTCTGTTTCAGCAGCAAAAATAGTTAAAGATCACAGTAGAACCATCGCGCATCTCACAGCAACTTGTTTTCTCATTACTGAATGATTCAGCATTTTGAACGAATCGGTTGACTCAAAGATTCAATGACCAATCCATAAACATCTGTCTCAATCATGAATGACTCAGTCATTCGAACGAATCGTTTGAACGAATTAATTAATGACTCGCTCATTAAGACGATCGCCTGGCGACACCTAATGGCGGTTTAGTGTTATGTTTAAAAGTATCATTCTTTCCAACGTGTGTGCACCATTATCAATGTCTGTGCGGACGTCTTTACTTTCACTTTTATATTAGCGATTTAAAAGCACCCGCTCGTGTCACACATCGATTAACCAATGGGAAAATATCCTCACAGTCATATACCTAATAAATTTATATTTAAATACAATAGGCCTACCTAGTAAAACGTTTTATATACTGTTTTGATATGCTTTTGGACACAAGAGGGCAGTATAGCCCTATGTTTGCTTTTTTTGTTGAACCAAATAGCACTAAATAGCCTGTTCATAACTTTTTCATACTTCTTGAATTGCAAAAACAGAATAAAATGGGTTTAGTTCTAATATTTGTATAATTTTATATAAAAATAAATGGTGCATAATTACATTTTTAGAAGTTATGAGATGTTTCCTGCTTCCTTTTTGACATTAATTTAATCCCTCGCCATAGCAAAACCGTTTGAGATATTCAATATCCGTTCACAATTTAGCATCTTTAATGTATTTTCATCATGTTGAAAAAGTTTGGTAGGAATAAAATAAATATTTTAAGAGGAGTGGCTAAAAATTCAGAGGCTGATTTTGCAAAAAAATCCACATTCAGACCAAAATATCTGACTTCCTCATGGCCGGAGCTAATGAATGTAAATTAGAAAGTTGTCCGGCTTGATGAGAACAATATACAAACTATTTTTTTTTTACTGTAGTTAAAACTAACCCCCCCACTTTTGTCAAAAGCATGTTGAAAGTGACACACTTCCTGCTGCCAGTTGGTGGCGCTATAACTTTGACTCACAATAGTTACATCCATCTGATCGGCCTCTTACCACGAACACACTGGTGAAGTTTCATCAAGATCAGTTAATGTATGCAGAAGTTATACCACTTCGTGTTTCTCTTTTCTCGCCATAAATTAGTTTCCTCGCCACGGCCAAACCGTTCGAGATATCAAAAATCCATCCGCAATTTAGCATCCTCAATGTCTTGACTTCATGCACACCGAGTTTGGTGGGGATTGGATGAATTCTCTAGGAGGAGTACTTCGCATTCCACAGCGAGCGTTTTCCAAACAACCCATAATAGCCGACTTCCTGTTGGGCTGGCGTAAAACTTGACCTGGGGAAAGTTGTTCGGCACGATGAGATCTATATGTGTACCGAGTTTCATATTAATTCATGCAAGCGTGTTTGATATATGGACCAAGTTTTAGAACCCTGTTCAAGGGGGCGCTGTTGAGCCCCCCAGCCACGCCCGGGTACCAGCTTCTGCCCGTCCCTGATGGCAGGGGGTTCTGACTTGTGTGCAAAGTTTCAAGAGTTTTTGAGCACGTTAAGGACCCCAAAAGCCCCTGAAACCTTGATTAACAATATAAAAGCAATAGTCAAATCCCCCCTCCCCTCACACACACAGAGACACAGAGAGAGGGAGAGAAAATTCTTTAGAAAATCCACATTCAAACCAAAATATCTCTCTTCCTGTTGGTCGGAGATAGTTAATGTCAATTAGAAAGTTGTCCGTCTTGATGAGAACAATACACATACCAAGTTTTGTTGCTGTTGATAAAACTAACCCCCCCACTTATGACTAAAGGTGGCGCTACTGAGCCCCTCACCACGCCCGTTTCTGAAACTTTGCACATGTCTACGGGCTAATAAATGTGATGTGTCTGTCGAGTTTCATCCAATTTCAAGTATGTTAAGAGTCTCAAAAGCATCAAAAAAGAATATTAAAGTTTGATGCGTTGCCACGGCAACAGTATCTAAGATATCTATAATCCTTTCACAGGTCTACATCTGCCGTGTGTTTACATTATACACATAAAGTTTGAAGCAAATCGGGTAAAAATAAGAGGGTGATTTCAAAGCATTTTGAAAGTGACACACTTCCTGCTGCCAGTTGGTGGCGCTATAATTTTGACTCACAATAGTCACATCCATGTGATCGGCCTTTTACCACGAACACACTGCTGAAGTTTCATCAAGATCAGTTAATGTATGCAGGAGTTATAACACACTTCCTGTTTTCATTATTCGCCATAAATTCGTTTCCTCGCCACGGCCAAACCGTTCGAGATATCAAAAATCCGTCCGCAATTTAGCATCCTCAATGTCTTGACTTCATGCTGACCGAGTTTGCAGGCGATTGGATCAATTCCCTAGGAGGAGTACATTAAATTCCACAGCATGCGTTTCCAAACAACCCATAATAGCCGACTTCCTGTTGGGCTGGCGTAAAACTTAGAGCACGAAAGTTGTTCGGCCCGATGAGATCTATATGTGTTCTGAGTTTCATATTATTACATGCAAGTGTGTTTGATTTATGGACAAGTGTTCGGATCCCGTTCCAGGGGGCGCTGTCGAGCCCCCCTGCCACGCCCGGGTACCAGCTTCAGCCCGGCCCTGATGGCCGCGGGTTCTGACCCGTGTGCAAAGTTTCAAGAGTTTTCGAGCATGTTAAGGGCCCCAAAAGTGCCCGGAACCTTGACAAAATAATAATAATAATAATAAATATAGCTGCGAGCAGCGATTGCGGGCCCAAGCCGGTGGCATCACCACCCTGGTGCCTTTAGTTACACTAAAGGCACCGGGGTGGCGGTGTCACCGGCTTGGGCCCTCCATCGCTGCTCGCAGCTATATTTATATATATATATATATATATATATATATCGGACAAGTAATATTCTCTGTCTTGTCACTTTAAAATATATATATATATATATATATATATATATATATATATATATATATATATATATATATATAAAATTCAGAGGCCGATTTTGCAAATAAATCCACATTCAAAGCAAAATATCTGACTTCCTGTTGGTCAGAGCTAATGACTGTAAATGAAAAACTTGTCCGGCTCGATGAGACCAATATATGTACTGATTTTTGTAACTGTGGGTAAAAGTAACCCCCTCATTTTGTCAAAAGCATTTTGAAAGTGACACAGTTCCTGTTGCCAGTTGGTGGCGCTATAACTTTGACTCACAATAGTTGCATCCATCTGACCGGCCTCTTACCACGAACACACTGCTGAAGTTTCATCAAGATCAGTTAATGTATGCAGAAGTTATAACACTTCGTGTCTCTCTTTTCTCGCCATAAATTCGTTTCCTCGCCACGGCCAAACCGTTCGAGATATCAAAAATCCGTCCGCACTTTAGCATCCTCAATGTCTTGACTTCATGCACACCGAGTTTGGTGGGGATGGGATGAATTTTCTAGAAGGAGTATTTCACATTCCACAGCAAGCGTTTTCCAAACAACCCATAATAGCTGACTTCCTGTTGGGCTGGCGTGAAACTTGACAGAGGGAAAGTTGTTCGGCCCGATGAGATCTATATGTGTACCGAGTTTCATATTAATTCATGCAAGCGTGTTTGATATATGGACCAAGTTTTCAGACCCCGTTCAAGGGGGCGCTGTTGAGCCCCCCTGCCACGCCCGTTTCTGAAACTTTTCACATGTCTACTGGCTAATAAATGGGATGTATCTGTCAAGTTTCATCCAATTTCAAGCATGCTAAGAGTCTCAAACGCATCCGAAAAAAATATTAAAGTTTGATGCGTTGCCACGGCAACAGTATCTAAGATATCAATAATCCTTTCACAGGTCTACATCTGCCGTGTGTCTACATTATACACATAAAGCTTGAAGCAAATCGGGTAAACATAAGAGGGTGACTTCAAAGAATTTTGAAAGTGACACTCTTCCTGCTGCCAGTTGGTGGCGCTATAACTTTGACTCACAATAGTCACATCAATGTGATCGGCCTCTGAAAACGAACACACTGCTGAAGTTTTATCAAGATCAGTTAATGTATGCAGAAGTTATAACACACTTCCTGTTTCTCTTTTCTCGCCATAAATTCGTTTCCTCGTCATGGCCAAACCGTTCGAGATATCAAAAATCCGTCCGCAATTTAGCATCCTCAATGTCTTGACTTCACGCTGACCGAGTTTGGTGGGGATCGGATGAATTCTGTAGGAGGAGTACATTAAATTCCACAGCATGAGTTTTTCAAACAACGCATAATAGCTGACTTCCTGTTGGGCGGAGCTAATAACATAGAGCGCGGAAGTTGTTCGGCCCGATGAGATCTATATGTGTTCCGAGTTTCATATTAATTCATCCAAGCGTGTTTGATATATGGACCAAGTTTTCGGACCCCATTCAAGGGGGCGCTGTTGAGCCCCCCTGCCACGCCCGGGTACCAGCTTCAGCCCGGCCCTGATGGCCGCGGGTTCTGACCTGTGTGCAAAGTTTCAAGAGTTTTCGAGCATGTTAAGGCCCCCAAAAGTGCCCGAGAAGTAGAAAAAAAATAATAATAATAAAAATAATCCTAACGAAAACAATAGGGCCTTCGCCCTTTCAGGGCTTGGGCCCTAAATATAGCTGCGAGCAGCGATTACGGGCCCAAGCCGGTGCCGCCGGCTTGGGCCCTCCATCGCTGCTCGCAGCTATATTTATATATATATATATATATATATATATATATATATATACTGTATATATATATATATATATATATATATATATATATATATATATACAGTATATATATAACAAAAGATATATACATTATATATATATCAGACAAGTAATATTCTCTGTCTTGTCACTTCACAAAAAAATGGTACAAATTGTACTACTGACTATTTAAACAGAGCAGTGTAATTTTGATAAGTTAGGTTGACTATTTTATAATTATATTTTATTAGGGCTATAATGAACAGGCTGCGATGTCAAGATTGCAATGCTGGTGTGTGTGTGTGTGTGTGTGTGTGTGTGTGTGTGTGTGTGTGTCGTGGGCGTGATTTAACAGTGGAGACATAAAAATATACTTTATGGTGCTAACTTTAAAATTGAAATAAAATGCTCACGGCTGCACGGGAATTCATTCCTACTTCCATAGGAATTCATTGAAAAAGCTCGCTCTGCTCCCAACCATAATCAATGTCAGTGCGGACGAACATATTTTACTTTCGTTTTTAAGTTAGCGATTCAAAAGCCCCCAGCGGTGTCACACGTCGATTAACCGGTGGTAAAATTATATTCTCACTGTCACATACATAGTATAGGCCGCCTACCTGAAAGAGAGTTTAGCTTGCCCGACCATAGTAGCCTGATTAGAACGTCAATGACAAAAAAATAACTTGGGAATCACTAAAACGAGAGATTATTCTAATTATATTACATTAATTTTAAGTTGCAATCAACAGTTGGTAATAAATGTATTACTGATCAATGGTAACAAGGTTGCGCTGCTGAGGCTCGTGCAGCTTCTCCAGGAGAAACGTAAACAACTGAGCGCAGCACACAAAAAAGAAACCCAGTTAACAACATACTGACTATAAAAATTACAAATATGGAGTTTTTATATATTTTATAACATATGATAAGAGCAACCTCACTTGACGAGTAGGCTGTGTTTCCTGAATACAATCACGATTGAAACTGCGACATTGATTTCATCAACAGGTTAATAAACAGTTACAATTAAGTCACTTACATTTAAGATGCAATATTGACTGTTTTTGTTCTGTTTCAGCAGCAAAAATAGTTAAACCAAGATCACAGCAGAACCATCGCGCATCTCACAGCAACTTGTTTTCTCATTTCTGAATGATTCAGCATTTTGAACGAATCGGTTGACTCAAAGATTCAATGACCAATCCATAAACATCTGTCTCAATCATGAATGACTCAGTCATTCGAACGAATCGTTTGAACGAATTAATTAATGACTCGCTCATTAAGACGATCGCCTGGCGACACCTAATGGCGGTTTAGTGTTATGTTTAAAAGTATCATTCTTTCCAACGTGTGTGCACCATTATCAATGTCTGTGCGGACGTCTTTACTTTCACTTTTATATTAGCGATTTAAAAGCACCCGCTCGTGTCACACATCGATTAACCAATGGGAAAATATCCTCACAGTCATATACCTAATAAATTTATATTTAAATACAATAGGCCTACCTAGTAAAACGTTTTATATTCTATTTGGATATCCTTTTGGACACAAGAGGGCAGTATAGCCCTATGTTTGCTTTTTTGTTAAACCAAATAGCACTAAATAGCCTGTTCATAACTTTTTCATACTTCTTGAATTGCAAAAACAGAATAAAATGGGTTTAGTTCTAATATTTGTATAATTTTATATAAAAATAAATGGTGTATAATTACATTTTTAGAAGTTATGAGATGTTTCCTGCTTCCTTTTTGACATTAATTTAATCCCTCGCCATAGCAAAACCGTTTGAGATATTCAATATCCGTTCACAATTTGGCATCTTTAATGTATTTTCATCATGTTGAAAAAGTTTGGTGGGAATAAAATAAATATTTTAAGAGGAGTGGCTAAAAATTCAGAGGCTGATTTTGCAAAAAAATCCACATTCAGACCAAAATATCTGACTTCCTCATGGCCGGAGCTAATGAATGTAAATTAGAAAGTTGTCCGGCTTGATGAGAACAATATACAAACTATTTTTTTTTACTGTAGTTAAAACTAACCCCCCCACTTTTGTCAAAAGCATGTTGAAAGTGACACACTTCCTGCTGCCAGTTGGTGGCGCTATAACTTTGACTCACAATAGTTACATCCATCTGATCGGCCTCTTACCACGAACACACTGGTGAAGTTTCATCAAGATCAGTTAATGTATGCAGAAGTTATACCACTTCGTGTTTCTCTTTTCTCGCCATAAATTCGTTTCCTCGCCACGGCCAAACCGTTCGAGATATCAAAAATCCGTCCGCAATTTAGCATCCTCAATGTCTTGACTTCATGCACACCGAGTTTGGTGGGGATTGGATGAATTCTCTAGGAGGAGTACTTCGCATTCCACAGCGAGCGTTTTCCAAACAACCCATAATAGCCGACTTCCTGTTGGGCTGGCGTAAAACTTGACCGGGGGAAAGTTGTTCGGCCCAATGAGATCTATATGTGTACCGAGTTTCATATTAATTCATGCAAGCGTGTTTGATCTATGGACCAAGTTTTGGGACCCCGTTCAAGGGGGCGCTGTTGAGCCCCCCTGCCACGCCCGGGTACCAGCTTCAGCCCGTCCCTGATGGCAGGGGGTTCTGACTTTTGTGCAAAGTTTCAAGAGTTTTTGAGCACGTTAAGGACCCCAAAAGCCCCTGAAACCTTGATTAACAATATAAAAGCAATAGTCAAATCCCCCCCTCCCCTCACACACACAGAGACACAGAGAGAGGGAGAGAAAATTCTTCAGAAAATCCACATTCAAACCAAAATATCTCTCTTCCTGTTGGTTCGAGATAGTTAATGTAAATTAGAAAGTTGTCCGTCTTGATGAGATCAATACACATACCAAGTTTTGTTGCTGTTGATAAAACTAACCCCCCCACTTATGACTAAAGGTGGCGCTACTGAGCCCCTCACCACGCCCGTTTCTGAAACTTTGCACATGTCTATGGGCTAATAAATGTGATGTGTCTGTCGAGTTTCATCCAATTTCAAGTATGTTAAGAGTCTCAAAAGCATCAAAAAAGAATATTAAAGTTTGAAGCGTTGCCATGGCAACAGTATTAAAGATATAAAAAATCCTTTCACAGGTCTACATCTGCCGTGTGTCTACATTATACACATAAAATTTGAAGCACATCGGGTAAAAATAAGAGGGTGATTTCAAAGCATTTTGAAAGTGACACACTTCCTGCTGCCAGTTGGTGGCGCTATAATTTTGACTCACAATAGTCACATCCATGTGATCGGCCTTTTACCACGAACACACTGCTGAAGTTTCATCAAGATCAGTTAATGTATGCAGGAGTTATAACACACTTCCTGTTTTCATTATTCGCCATAAATTTGTTTCCTCGCCACGGCCAAACCGTTCGAGATATCAAAAATCCGTCCGCAATTTAGCATCCTCAATGTCTTGACTTCATGCTGACCGAGTTTGGAGGCGATTGGATCAATTCCCTAGGAGGAGCACATTCAATTCCACAGCATGCGTTTCCAAACAACCCATAATAGCCGACTTCCTGTTGGGCTGGCGTAAAACTTAGAGCACGAAAGTTGTTCGGCCCGATGAGATCTATATGTGTTCTGAGTTTCATATTATTACATGCAAGTGTGTTTGATTTATGGACAAGTGTTCGGATCCCGTTCCAGGGGGCGCTGTCGAGCCCCCCTGCCACGCCCGGGTACCAGCTTCAGCCCGGCCCTGATGGCCGCGGGTTCTGACCAATGTGCAAAGTTTCAAGAGTTTTCGAGCATGTTAAGGGCCCCAAAAGTGCCCGGAACCTTGACAAAATAATAATAATAATAATAATAATAATAATAATAATAATAATAAATATAGCTGCGAGCAGCGATTACGGGCCCAAGCCGGTGGCACCGCCACCCCGATGCCTTTAGTTACCTAAAGGCACCGGGGTGGCGGTGCCGCCGGCTTGGGCCCTCCATCGCTGCTCGCAGCTATATTTATATATATATATATATATATATATATATATATATATATATATACAGTATATATATAACAAAAGATATATACATTATATATCAGACAAGTAATATTCTCTGTCTTGTCACTTCACAAAAAAATGGTACAAATTGTACTACTGACTATTTAAACAGAGCAGTGTAATTTTGATAAGTTAGGTTGACTATTTTATAATTATATTTTATTAGGGCTATAATGAACAGGCTGCGATGTCAAGATTGCAATGCTGGTGTGTGTGTGTGTGTGTGTGTGTGTGTGTGTGTGTGTCGTGGGCGTGATTGAACAGTGGAGACATAAAAATATACTTTATGGTGCTAACTTTAAAACTGAAATAAAATGCTCACGGCTGCACGGGAATTCATTCCTACTTCCATAGGAATTCATTGAAAAAGCTCGCTCTGCTCCCAACCATAATCAATGTCAGTGCGGACGAACATATTTTACTTTCGTTTTTAAGTTAGCGATTCAAAAGCCCCCAGCGGTGTCACACGTCAATTAACCGGTGGTAAAATTATATTCTCACTGTCACATACATAGTATAGGCCGCCTACCTGAAAGAGAGTTTAGCTTGCCCGACCATAGTAGCCTGATTAGAACGTCAATGACAAAAAAATAACTTGGGAATCACTAAAACGAGAGATTATTCTAATTATATTACATTAATTTTAAGTTGCAATCAACAGTTGATAATAAATGTATTACTGATCAATGGTAACAAGGTTGCGCTGCTGAGGCTCTTGCAGCTTCTCCAGGAGAAACGTAAACAACTGAGCGCAGCACACAAAAAAGAAACCCAGTTAACAACATACTGACTATAAAAATTACAAATATGGAGTTTTTATATATTTTATAACATATGATAAGAGCAACCTCACTTGACGAGTAGGCTGTGTTTCCTATCACGATTGAAAATGCGACATTGATTTCATCAACAGGTTAATAAACAGTTACAATTAAGTCACTTACATTTAAGATGCAATATTGACTGTTTTTGTTCTGTTTCAGCAGCAAAAATAGTTAAACCAAGATCACAGCAGAACAATCGCGCATCTCACAGCAACTTGTTTTCTCATTTCTGAATGATTCAGCATTTTGAACGAATCGGTTGACTCAAAGATTCAATGACCAATCCATAAACATCTGTCTCAATCATGAATGACTCAGTCATTCGAACAAATCGTCTGAACGAATTAATTAATGACTCGCTCATTAAGACGATCGCCTGGCGACACCTAATGGCGGTTTAGTGTTATGTTTAAAATATCATTCTTTCCAACGTGTGTGCACCATTATCAATGTCTGTGCGGACGTCTTTACTTTCACTTTTATATTAGCGATTTAAAAGCACCCGCTCGTGTCACACATCGATTAACCAATGGGAAAATATCCTCACAGTCATATACATAATAAATTTATATTTAAATACAATAGGCCTACCTAGTAAAACGTTTTATATACTATTTGGATATCCTTTTGGACACAAGAGGGCAGTATAGCCCTATGTTTGCTTTTTTGTTGAACCAAATAGCACTAAATAGCCTGTTCATAACTTTTTCATACTTCTTGAATTGCAAAAACAGAATAAAATGGGTTTAGTTCTAATATTTGTATAATTTTATATAAAAATAAATGGTGTATAATTACATTTTTAGAAGTTATGAGATGTTTCCTGCTTCCTTTTTGACATTAATTTAATCCCTCGCCATAGCAAAACCGTTTGAGATATTCAATATCCGTTCACAATTTAGCATCTTTAATGTATTTTCATCATGTTGAAAAATTTTGGTGGGAATAAAATAAATATTTTAAGAGGAGTGGCTAAAAATTCAGAGGCTGATTTTGCAAAAAAATCCACATTCAGACCAAAATATCTGACTTCCTCATGGCCGGAGCTAATGAATGTAAATTAGAAAGTTGTCCGGCTTGATGAGAACAATATACAAACTATTTTTTTTTACTGTAGTTAAAACTAACCCCCCCACTTTTGTCAAAAGCATGTTGAAAGTGACACACTTCCTGCTGCCAGGTGGTGGCGCTATAACTTTGACTCACAATAGTTACATCCATCTGATCGGCCTCTTACCACAAACACACTGCTGAAGTTTCATCAAGATCAGTTAATGTATGCAGAAGTTATAACACTTCGTGTCTCTCTTTTCTCGCCATAAATTCATTTCCTCGCCACGGCCAAACCGTTCAAGATATCAAAGATCCGTCCGCAATTTAGCATCCTCAATGTCTTGACTTCATGCACACCGAGTTTGGTGGGGATGGGATGAATTTTCTAGGAGGAATATTTCACATTCCACAGCAAGCATTTTCCAAACAACCCATAATAGCTGACTTCCTGTTGGGCTGGCGTGAAACTTGACAGAGGGAAAGTTGTTCGGCCCGATGAGATCTATATGTGTACAGAGTTTCATATTAATTCATGCAAGCGTGTTTGATTTATGGACCAAGTTTTCAGACCCCGTTCAAGGGGGCGCTGTTGAGCCCCCCTGCCACGCCCGTTTCTGAAACTTTTCACATGTCTACTGGCTAATAAATGGGATGTATCTGTCGAGTTTCATCCAATTTCAAGCATGTTAAGAGTCTCAAACGCATCCGAAAAGAATATTAAAGTTTGATGCGTTGCCACGGCAACAGTATCGAAGATATCAATAATCCTTTCACGGGTCTACATCTGCCCTGTGTCTACATTATACACATAAAGTTTGAAGCAAATCGGGTAAACATAAGAGGGTGACTTCAAAGAATTTTGAAAGTGACACTCTTTCTGCTGCCAGTTGGTGGCGCTATAACTTTGACTCACAATAGTCACATCAATGTGATCGGCCTCTGAAAACGAACACACTGCTGAAGTTTTATCAAGATCAGTTAATGTATGTAGAAGTTATAACACACTTCCTGTTTCTCTTTACTCGCCATAAATTCGTTTCCTCGCCACGGCCAAACCGTTCGAGATATCAAAAATCCGTCCGCAATTTAGCATCCTCAATGTCTTGACTTCACGCTGACCGAGTTTGGTGGGGATCGGATGAATTCTGTAGGAGGAGTACATTAAATTCCACAGCATGAGTTTTTCAAACAACGCATAATAGCTGACTTCCTGTTGGGCGGAGCTAATAACATAGAGTGCGGAAGTTGTTCGGCCCGATGAGATCTATATGTGTTCCGAGTTTCATATTAATTCATCCAAGCCTGTTTGATATATGGACCAAGTTTTCTGACCCCATTCAAGGGGGCGCTGTTGAGCCCCCCTGCCACGCCCGGGTACCAGCTTCAGCCCGGCCCTGATGGCCGCGGGTTCTGACCTGTGTGCAAAGTTTCAAGAGTTTTCGAGCATGTTAAGGCCCCCAAAAGTGCCCGAGAAGTAGAAAAAAAATAATAAATATAGCTGCGAGCAGCGATTACGGGCCCAAGCCGGTGGCACCGCAACCCCGGTGCACTAAAGGCACTGGGGTGGCGGTACCGCCGGCTTTGGCCCTCCATCGCTGCTCGCAGCTATATTTATATATATATATATATATATATATACATACACACACATACATACATTTATTTGATTAAAAATACAAACAAAAACTGTAATATTGTGAAATATTATTCCAATTTAAAACAGCTGTTTTCAATTTTAAAATATTTTACATAGTAATTAATTTCTGTGATCAAAGTTGAGTTTTCAGCATCATTACTCCAGTCTTCAGTGTCACATGATCCTTCAGAAATCATTCTAATATGATGATTGATGCTCAATAAATATTCATTATTATTTTCAATGTTGAAAACAGTTGTGTACAGATTTTTTTTTTCAAAATGCTTTGATGAATGTAAAGTTCAAAAGAACAGCATTTATTTCAAATATATATTTTTTAACATTATAAATGTTTTTACTGTAACTGTTGATCAGTTTAACTCATCCTTCATAAATAAAAGTATTGATTTATTTTATTTCTTTCCCCCAAAAATAAAATTTAAATTATTACTAACCCCAAACTTTTGAGCGGTAGTGTTATGTTACAAAAGCTTTAGATTTCAGATAAATGCTGTTCTTTTGAACTTTCTATTTATCAAAGACTGTACACAACTGTTTTCGACATTTAAAATAATAATGAATGTTTCTTGAGCATCAATCATCATATTAGAATAATTTCTGAAGGATCATGTGACAGTGACTCCGCTTTGATCACAGGAATAAATAATAGTTTAAAATATATTAAAATAGAAAGCACCTGTTTTAAATTGGAATAATATTTTACAATATTACTGTTTTTGTTTGTATTTTTAATCAAATAAATGCAGCCTTGGTGAGCAGAAGAAACTTCTCTGTTATGTGCGCGCCACAGACTGCACGCACGTCCGCTTAGAGTTCCGCCTTTTGCGTTCCGTCAATATTACGTTATTAGAAAAATATTTTTTTAGAGAATCAATTTTTTGACATTTGTGAATCGATTCAGAATCGTCCACGTCCGCATCGCGATGCACCTAAGAATCAGTTTTTTCTCCCACCCCTAGATTTCATACAACAGGTTAATAAACAGTTACAATTAAGTCACTTACATTTTAGATGCAGTATTGACTGTTTTTGTTCTGTTTCAGCAGCGAAAATAGTTAAAGATCACAGCAGAACCATCATGCATCACGTGTTTTCTCATAACTGAACGATTCAGCATTTTTAAGGAATCGGTTGACTCAAAGTTTGAATGATCAATCCATAAACATCTGTCTTAATCATTATCGACTCATTCGAACAAATCGTTTGAACGACTGAATCAATGACTCGCTTATTAAGATGGATGCCTGGCGACACCTAATGGCGGTTTAGTGTTGTTTAAAAGCATCATTCTTTCCAACGTGTGTGTGATTTGTGTGTGCAACATTATCAATGTCAGTGTGGAAGTCTGTATTTTTCTTTCACTTTTATATTAGCAATTTAAAAGCACCTGCTTGTGTCACACGTCGAATAACCGGTGGGAAAATATCCTCAGACACATACCTAATAAATGTATCTTTAAATAGAATATTGGCCTACCTGGTAAAAAGTTTTATATACTATTTTGATGTGCTTTTGGACACAAGAGGGCAGTATAGGCCTATGTATGACTTGTTTTTTTTTTTACTTTACTGTTTTTAATTTTAGAATAAAATTAGAATAATATTCTTTTTAAAAACAGGATAAAATGGGTTTAGTTGTGATATTTGTATATTTTTATATAGAAATAAATGGGATATAATTACATTTTTAGAAGATTTTAGGCTTTTAGTGTTTCAATTTTGGACATTATTTTAATCCCTCGCCATAGCAAAACCGTTTGAGATATTTATTATCCGTTCACAATTTAGCATATTTAATGTATTTTCATCACGTTGAAAAAGTCTGGTGGGAATAAAATAAATAGTGTAAAAAATTCAGAGGCTGATTTTGCAAAAAAAATCCACATTCAGACCAAAATATCTGACTTCCTGATGGCCTGAGCTAATGAATGTAAATTAGAAAGTTGTCCGGCTTGATGAGAACAATATACAAACTATTTTTTTTTTACTGTACTTAAAACTAACCCCCCCACTTTTGTCAAAAGCATGTTGAAAGTGACATACTTCCTGCTGCCAGTTGGTGGCGCTATAACTTTGACTCACAATAGTTACATCCATCTGATCAGCCTCTTACCACGAACACACTGCTGAAGTTTCATCAAGATCAGTTAATGTATGCAGAAGTTATTCCACTTCGTGTTTCTCTTTACTCGCCATAAATTCGATTCCTCGCCACGGCCAAACCGTTCGAGATATCAAAAATCCGTCCGCAATTTAGCATCCTCAAAGTCTTGACTACATGCACACCGAGTTTGGAGGGGACACGGTGAATTTTCTAGGAGGAGTATTTCACATTCCACAGCAAGCGTTTTCCAAACAACCCATAATAGCCGACTTCCTGTTGGGCTGGCGTAAAACTTGACCGGGGGAAAGTTGTTCGGCACGATGAGATCTATATGTGTACCGAGTTTCATATTAATTCATGCAAGCGTGTTTGATATATGGACCAAGTTTTAGAACCCCGTTCAAGGGGGCGCTGTTGAGCCCCCCAGCCACGCCCGGGTACCAGCTTCTGCCCGTCCCTGATGGCAGGGGGTTCTGACTTGTGTGCAAAGTTTCAAGAGTTTTTGAGCACGTTAAGGACCCCAAAAGCCCCTGAAACCTTGATTAACAATATAAAAGCAATAGTCAAACCCCCCCCTCCCCTCACACACACAGAGACACAGAGAGAGGGAGAGAAAATTCTTCAGAAAATCCACATTCAAACCAAAATATCTCTCTTCCTGTTGGTCGGAGATAGTTAATGTCAATTAGAAAGTTGTCCGTCTTGATGAGAACAATACACATACCAAGTTTTGTTGCTGTTGATAAAACTACCCCCCCCACTTATGACTAAAGGTGGCGCTACTGAGCCCCTCACCACGCCCGTTTCTGAAACTTTGCACATGTCTACTGGCTAATAAATGTGATGTGTCTGTCGAGTTTCATCCAATTTCAAGTATGTTAAGAGTCTCAAAAGCATCAAAAAAGAATATTAAAGTTTGATGCGTTGCCACGGCAACAGTATCTAAGATATCTATAATCCTTTCACAGGTCTACATCTGCCGTGTGTTTACATTATACACATAAAGTTTGAAGCAAATCGGGTAAAAATAAGAGAGTGATTTCAAAGCATTTTGAAAGTGACACACTTCCTGCTGCCAGTTGGTGGCGCTATAATTTTGACTCACAATAGTCACATCCATGTGATCGGCCTTTTACCACGAACACACTGCTGAAGTTTCATCAAGATCAGTTAATGTATGCAGGAGTTATAACACACTTCCTGTTTTCATTATTCGCCATAAATTCGTTTCCTCGCCACGGCCAAACCGTTCGAGATATCAAAAATCCGTCCGCAATTTAGCATCCTCAATGTCTTGACTTCATGCTGACCGAGTTTGGAGGCGATTGGATCAATTCCCTAGGAGGAGTACATTAAATTCCACAGCATGCGTTTCCAAACAACCCATAATAGCCGACTTCCTGTTGGGCTGGCGTAAAACTTAGAGCACGAAAGTTGTTCGGCCCGATGAGATCTATATGTGTTCTGAGTTTCATATTATTACATGCAAGTGTGTTTGATTTATGGACAAGTGTTCGGATCCCGTTCCAGGGGGCGCTGTCGAGCCCCCCTGCCACGCCCGGGTACCAGCTTCAGCCAGGCCCTGATGGCCGCGGGTTCTGACCCGTGTGCAAAGTTTCAAGAGTTTTCGAGCATGTTAAGGGCCCCAAAAGTGCCCGTAACCTTGACAAAATAATAATAATAATAATAAATATAGCTGCGAGCAGCGATTACGGGCCCAAGCCGGTGGCACCGCAACCCCGGTGCCTTTAGTTACCTAAAGGCACCGGGGTGGCGGTACCGCCGGCTTTGGCCCTCCATCGCTGCTCGCAGCTATATTTATATATATATATATATATATATATATATATATATATATATATATATATACATACACACACATACATATATATATATATATATATATATATATATATATATATATATATATATATTATTGTTCAAAAGTTTGGGGTCAGTAAGATTTTTAATGTTTTTAGGAGAAGTCTCTTCTGCTCACCAAGGCTGCATTTATTGATTAAAAATACAAACAAAAACAGTAATATTGTGAAATATTATTCCAATTTAAAACAGCTGTTTTCAATTTTTAAATATTTTACATAGTAATTCATTTCTGTGATCAAAGTTGAGTTTTCAGCATCATTACTCCACTCTTCAGTGTCACATGATCCTTCAGAAATCATACTAATATGATGATTGATGCTCAATAAATATTCATTATTATTTTCAATGTTGAAAACAGTTGTGTACAGATTTTTTTTTTTTTCAAAATGCTTTGATGAATGTAAAGTTCAAAAGAACAGCATATATTTCAAATATATATATTTTTAACATTATAAATGTCTTTACTGTAACTGTTGATCAGTTTAACTCATCCTTCATAAATAAAAGTACTGATTTATTTTATTTATTTCCCCAAAAAATAAAATTTTAATTATTACTAACCCAAAACTTTTGAGCGGTAGTGTTTAACGTTACAAAAGCTTTAGATTTCAGATAAATGCTGTTCTTTTGAACTTTCTATTCATCAAAGACTGTACACAACTGTTTTCGACATTTAAAATAATAATGAATGTTTCTTGAGTATCAATCATCATATTAGAATAATTTCTGAAGGATCATGTGACAGTGACGACTGGAGTAATGATGCTGAAAACTCAGCTTTGATCACAGGAATAAATAACAGTTTAAAATATATTAAAATAGAAAGCAGCTGTTTTAAATTGGAATAATATTTTACAATATTACTGTTTTTGTTTGTATTTTTAATCAAATAAATGCAGCCTTGGTGAGCAGAAGAAACTTCTCTGTTATGTGCGCGCCACAGACTGCACGCACGTCCGCTTACGGCGCTGATCCACTTGTCCGTGCGACACTTCTGTCGCGCCGCGCTCCACTATATTCCTATGGGTGACGTCAAGCGACTTTGTCGCACCCGCAAAGCATTCCGGGAAGGCGGCGCTTCATTTGAAAAAATGCTGCGCGTCAAAAAGCTGGCCGATGCCCATCTTTATGCAAATGAAGTCCGTTAAACGCGACGCGTCTATCCAATAGAAGTAGAGCATATGGAGACGGAGGGAAGTCTCTCGCAGGTCCTCTGTTCTAATACGCTACATTTCCCGCTCGGTCAAAACCACGCCCATAGCGGTTAACGCCCATCAACGTACCAATGTGGGGAGGCGTCGCGACACCACGCGACAGTCGTGTCGGACAAGTGGATCAGCGCCGTTAGAGTTCCGCCTTTTGCCTTCCGTCAATATTACGTTATTAGAAAAATATTTTTTTAGAGAATCGATTTTTTGACATTTGTGAATCGATTCAGAATCGTCCACGTCCGCATCGCGATGCATCTAAGAATAAATTTTTTCTCCCACCCCTAGATTTCATACAACAGGTTAATAAACAGTTACAATTAAGTCACTTACATTTTAGATGCAATGTTGACTGTTTTTGTTCTGTTTCAGCAGCGAAAATAGTTAAACAAAGATCACGGCAGAACCATCACGCATCACGTGTTTTCTCATAACTGAACGATTCAGCATTTTTAACGAATCGGTTGACTCAAAGATTGAATGATCAATCCATAAACATCTGTCTTAATCATGATCGACTCATTCGAACGAATCGTTTGAACGAATGAATCAATGACTCGCTTATTAAGATGGATGCCTGGCGACACCTAATGGCGGTTTAGTGTTGTTTAAAAGCATCATTCTTTCCCACATGTGTGTGATTTGTGTGTGCAACATTATCATTATTTTTCTTACACTATTATATTAGCGATTTAAAAGCACCCACTCGTGTCACACGTCGATTAACCGGTGGGAAAATATCCTCAGACACATACCTAATACATGTATATTTAAATACAATATTGGCCTACCTGGTAAAAAGTTTTATATACTATTTTGATGTCCTTTTGGACACAAGAGGGCAGTATAGCCCTATGTTTGCTTTTTTGTTGAACCAAATAGCACTAAATAGCCTGTTTTAACTTTTTCATTCTTCTTGAATTGCAAAAACAGAATAAAATGGGTTTAGTTGTGATATTTGTATACTTTTATATAGAAATAAATGGTATATAATTACATTTTTAGAAGATTTTTAGTGTTTCCTTTTTGGACATTATTTAATCCCTCGCCATAGCAAAACCGTTTGAGATATTTATTATCCATTCACAATTTAGCATATTTAATGTATTTTCATCATGTTGAAAAAGTTTGGTACGAATAAAATAAATAGTTTAAGAGGAGTGGCTAAAAATTCAGAGGCTGATTTTGCAAAAAAATCCACATTCAGACCAAAATATCTGACTTCCTGATGGCCAGAGCTATTGAATGTAAATTAGAAAGTTGTCCGGCTTGATGAGAACAATATACAAACTATTTTTTCTTTACTGTAGTTAAAACTAACCCCCCCACTTTTGTCAAAAGCATGTTGAAAGTGACACACTTCCTGCTGCCAGTTGGTGGCGCTATAACTTTGACTCACAATAGCTACATCCATCTGATCGGCCTCTTACCACGAACACACTGCTGAAGTTTCATCAAGATCAGTTAATGTATGCAGAAGTTATTCCACTTCCGTGTTTCTCTTTTCTCGCCATAAATTCGATTCCTCGCCACAGCCAAACCGTTCGAGATATCAAAAATCCGTCCGCAATTTAGCATCCTCAATGTCTTGACTACATCCACACCGAGTTTGAAGGGGGCACGGTGAATTTTCTAGGAGGAGTATTTCACATTCCACAGCAAGCGTTTTCCAAACAACCCATAATAGCCGACTTCCTGTTGGGCTGGCGTAAAACTTGACCGGGGTAAAGTTGTTCGGCCCGATGAGATCTATATGTGTACCGAGTTTCATATTAATTCATGCGAGCGTGTTTGATATATGGATCAAGTTTTAGAACCCCGTTCAAGGGGGCGCTGTTGAGCCCCCCAGCCACGCCCGGGTACCAGCTTCAGCCCGGCCCTGATGGCCGTGGGTTCTGACCTGTGTGCAAAGTTTCAAGAGTTTTTGAGCACGTTAAGGACCCCAAAAGCCCCTGAAACCTTGATTAACAATATAAAAGCAATAGTCAAATCCCCCCCTCCCCTCACACACACACAGACACAGAGAGGGAGAGAAAATTCTTCAGAAAATCCACATTCAAACCAAAATATCTCTCTTCCTGTTGGTCAGAGATGGTTCATGTAAATTAGAAAGTTGTCCGTCTTGATGAGAACAATACACATACCAAGTTTTGTTGCTGTTGATAAAACTAACACCCCCACTTATGACTAAAGGTGGCGCTACTGAGCCCCTCACCACGCCCGTTTCTGAAACTTTGCACATGTCTACTGGATAATAAATGTGATGTGTCTGTCGAGTTTCATGCAATTTCAAGTATGTTAAGAGTCTCAAAAGCATAAAAAAAGAATATTAAAGTTTGATGCGTTGCCACGGCAACAGTATCTAAGATATCAATAATCCTTTCACAGGTTTACATCTGCCGTGTGTCTACATTGTACACATAAAGTTTGAAGCAAATCTGGTAAAAATAAGACAGTGATTTCAAAGCATTTTAATAGTGATGTACTTCCTGCTGCCTGTTGGTGGCGCTATAACTTTGACTCACAATAGTCACATCTGTGCGATCGGCCTCTTACAACGAACACACTGCTGAAGTTTCATCAAGATCAGTTAATGTATGCAGAAGTTATAACACACTTCCTGTTTCATTTTTTCGCCATAAATTCGTTTCCTCGCCACGGCCAAACCGTTCGAGATATCAAAAATCCGTCCGCAATTTAGCATCCTCAATGTCTTGACTTCATGCACACCGAGTTTGGAGGCGAATCGATGAATTCCCTAGGAGGAGTACATTAAATTCCACAGCATGCGTTTCCAAACAACCCTAAATAGCCGACTTCCTGTTGGGCTGGCGTAAAACTTAGAGCACGAAAGTTGTTCGGCCCGATGAGTTCTATATGTGTACCGAGTTTCATATTATTACATGCAAGCGTGTCTGATTTATGGACAAGTGTTCGGATCCCGTTCCAGGGGGCGCTGTCGAGCCCCCCTGCCACGCCCGGGTACCAGCTTCAGTCCGGCCCTGATGGCCGCGGGTTCTGACCTGTGTGCAAAATTTCAAGAGTTTTCGAGCATGTTAAGGGCCCCAAAAGTGGCCGAAAGGTTGACAAAATAATAATAATAATAATAATAATAATCCTACCGAAAACAATAGGGCCTTCGCCCTTTCAGGGCTTGGGCCCTAATAATAATAATAATCCTACCGAAAACAATAGGGCCTTCGCCCTTTCAGGGCTTGGGCCCTAATAATAAAAATAATCCTAACGAAAACAATAGGGCCTTCGCCCTTTCAGGGCTTGGGCCCTAATAATAATCCTACCGAAAACAATAGGGCCTTCGCCCTTTCAGGGCTTGGGCCCTAATTAAAGTCCATCCTCTGCTTGGAGACAGCCTTTCCCTTCTGCTGGCCTCCATATTAGTCAGGGGGCCAATTCTGAAAAGGGCTTCCGTTAAGACTTTTGCGGACATGTTTTGGTACAAGCTGTCAACCTATTTTTTTAGTTAGAAAACACCCATAGGTAAGATATTAGGGTGGTTGTCAAGCTGAATTTTTTTTTTTTGTGACTTGTACAAGCAATTTCAGGCCAATTTTTTGGTTTCCTGCTCAACACGACATGCCAACAGTAAACGTTGAATATCTCCACAACCACAAGGACCATATTCATAAAAATGGTATCAAATGAAAGCCAACACTCATGGGATGTCTGCTGAAGTGTCAGAACATTTGGACATTTATTGTACAGTGTAAGAGACAACAGAACTAGAACATGAAAAAAACAATCTCTGCCTAAAGAGAACCAGTTTTTAAAGTGAATATCAGCTTGGAAACATAACCTAGTATCCCAAAACCTCTATCAATCAGTACCCATATCTATGGGAATGAGTCAAGCCAAGTTTAAAGCTTGTAGGGAGAGACAGTGCAATGCTGCACAAGTTATAATACTTTAATGTCAAGGCGGAAATTTAGAACTGTAGATGATGGTCTATGGTGCTATTTGACTTAGTGTACCAGGTTGTAACACAAATTATATTTAATTCACATATCACTATAGTTATTAATTCCATCCTAACAAAACTGCTTTCTCACTTCTTTAGGGTTAGGGGTTAGTAACTAGTTAGTAGTAATAACTATGTAATAGTCGTATGGCAAAGGTATGTTTTTCCCCATCAAAGCAGTGGCTCTCAGGTTGGCAGAGGTTGGCTCTCAGGTTGTCATTCTCATCCCTTTGAGACTGAATGGATTGAATAAGCAAGGTCAAGCTAAGCGCAATGCAAATAATGGTGTGTGTTTATTATATTGCAAAAATATTGCACAATATTATACTACAAAAATCTCCAGAAAGAGCACAAAGACACCACTTCCTGAAAAATCACTTCAATCAAAGGGCTGTATTTTCCATATTTGTCTTGACAAATGAAACATTTTTCCCAATCAATATCTCTTCCTATTTGTTTTTCTTTGGACACTAGGCTTACAGCTCCCTCTGGATCCATGTTATCTCATCTGAAGGCAAAGAAATTTTTCACTACACTAGTCTGATTGGTTTCTGAGTGGATCACTACAATGTCCTCTGACATAAGCTGAGGGCTTTGCTATCTAACAAACTTATAAACACTTTTAGCTATAGCAGACTGTAAAATAGGCTGCTGTGCAGCAAATAAATTAAAAACATAATATTTCCATTACACATCTGCACAAAACTTAATTTACCTATTAGTAAGTAAGCTAGTAATTATGAAAGTAAATTAGCCTAGCTATACACTCACCTAAAGGATTATTAGGAACACCTGTTCAATTTATCATTAATGCAATTATCTAATCAACCAATCACATGGCAGTTGATTCGATGCATTTAGGGGTGTGGTCCTGGTCAAGACAATCTCATGAACTCCAAACTGAATGTCAGAATGGGAAAAAAAGGTGATTTAAGCAATTTTGAGTGTGGCATGGTTGTTGGTGCCAGACAGGCCGGTCTGAGTATTTCACAATCTGCTCAGTTACTGGGATTTTCACGCACAACCATTTCTAGGGTTTACAAAGAATGGTGTGAAAAGGGAAAAACATCCAGTAAGCGGCAGTCCTGTGGGCGAAAATGCCTTGTTGATGCTAGAGGTCAGAGGAGAATGGGCCGTCTGATTCAAGCTGATAGAAGAGCAACTTTGACTGAAATAACCACTTGTTACAACCGAGGTATGCAGCAAAGCTTTTGTGAAGCCACAACACGCACAACCTTGAGGCGGATGGGCTACAACAGCAGAAGACCCCACCGGGTACCACTCATCTCCACTACAAATAGGAAAAAAGAGGCTACAATTTGCACGAGCTCACCAAAATTGGACAGTTGAAGACTGGAAACATGTTGCCTGGTCTGATGAGTCTCGATTTCTGTTGAGACATTCAGATGGTAGAGTCAGAATTTGGCGTAAACAGAATGAGAACATGGATCCATCATGCCTTGTTACCACTGTGCAGGCTGGTGGTGGTGGTGTAATGGTGTGGGGGATGTTTTCTTTGCACACTTTAGGCCCCTTAGTGCCAATTGGGCATTGTTTAAATGCCACGGCCTACCTGAGCATTGTTTCTGACCATGTCCATCCCTTTATGACCACCATGTACCGATCCTCTGATGGCTACTTCCAGCAGGATAATGCACCATGTCACAAAGCTCGAATCATTTCAAATTGGTTTCTTGAACATGACAATGAGTTCACTGTACTAAAATGGCCCCCACAGTCACCAGATCTCAACCCAATAGAGCATCTTTGGGATGTGGTGGAACGGGAGCTTTGTGCCCTGGATGTGCATCCCACAAATCTCCATCAACTGCAAGATGCTATCCTATCAATATGGGCCAACATTTCTAAAGAATGCTTTCAGCACCTTGTTGAATCAATGCCACGTAGAATTAAGGCAGTTCTGAAGGCGAAAGGGGGTCAAACACAGTATTAGTATGGTGCTCCTAATAATCCTTTAGGTGATCCTTTGTATATCTGGTAAGTATATAGCTAGTTGGAACACAGTTTAGCTTACCTGTTTCTGGCAACATTTGATGGCAGAATGGTAGAATCTTGAGGTAAATGTTTGTGTAGACAAATAGATCAAGTTAATCTGTTGTGTGATTGTGTGATTCACTCCTTTATAAAGTTTTGTTCAGACTGTACTGTTGACACCTGCTGTGATCATCTTCTCTGGATCTGCTGCCTCAATCTGCTGCCAAATCACAGCTGTGCTGACACAACAGTGCCCCTTGTGGTGTGATACTCTTGTGGTATTTATTGATTATTATTTTTTAATGATCATGCTTGCACATAAGTTGGATTATATTGCACATTTGCCCAAAATTACAGTAGGTAACATGGAAGAAAATGGAAGCACTTTGGGAAAAAAATCCGCTTTTACCACTTTTAAGAATATAGTGTTAAAATGGACAAAAAAGCATTTTCTAAGCTGACAACCTGGCTAGAACACATGTTGAGGGGTTAAATATTAATACTGGATAGGTTGTAAAAGTGTCCAACAAAGTTTTAATATCAGTTTTGGCCCCCTGACTATATCAGACAAAGAGCTGATCTGCCCACATATAACCGCAAGGAGCGGACGGGACAGAGAAAAGGGCTAGGTTTGCCTCCTCCAGGGGCAACGCTTGCAGGTTCACCACCTGATCCCGAAAGGGAGTGGAACGTACCCAGGCCGGGGTCTCAGGAGGTCATGAGAGTTGGGCGTCCTGAATTCCAGGCACGATTTGTCGACCGAAAATGCGTGCAGGTCCCCTACTCTCTCGATGGAGACCAAAGCAAGCAGGAGAACTGTTTTTATAGACAGGACTTTTAACTCTGCTGCCTGCAATGGCTCAAAGGGAGGTCTCTGCAGTGCAGTCAGCACCAGAGATAAGTCCCAAGGGGGTATAGAGGCGAGGCGAGGTGGTTTCAGTGACATTCCATTTGTTGTACTGCCTGGAAACGCCCAATCCATATGTGTAACTTCCACATGATACGGGCAGGATGTGGCTTCCGCAGCATTCCTTGACCCTTGAAAGGGCACGCTTCCCAGTGTTATCCAATACACTGTTAGACCTTACCAGGTTTTTTTTTTTACAGTAAAATAATGGCAACACTGTTGCCAGTAATTTACTGTTAATTGTACAGTTCTTTACTGTAATCTACAGCATGTAAAAATCCTGTAAAAATTCACTAAATTAAAACTCGAGTTAACTAATTTCACTTACAGAAACCGACTGTTTTAAATTGACCAACTGTCATTTTAAATGTATTAACTAAAATTTATAATGCACTTATAGACCAATTTCGAGCCGACGTCACAGTTACGTCACAGCGTTAGCTGGTGGCAAAACAAAGGGAAAACGTACTCGGTTACTAACGTAACCTCGGTTCTCTCTAGAAGAGGGAACGAGTACTGCGTTTTTATCAAAACGCTACGGGAAAAGTCTCTTTTCACGAAATACTGAAGCAAAAAATTATCCTTAATTTTCATACATGTAAAGCGCGTTGCAGCAGTAGTCAACTATGGCGAGACGGCTTGCTCGCTCATTGGCTGCTCTGCGGCAACTGCATAAGCCTATCGAGCGAGGCCTGAGGTGACGTCAGGCCAATGAGGGCGCTTCGCGCCCTCCTTGCCATTTCCCGCCGAGACGGGTGTGGCTAACCTCTATAAAAGGAGCTCGAAAAGGCTGATTCACTTGATTTTCATAGCCGAAGCGAACCAGAGTGAACCGTACGCACGGCAGAGAACGCAGTACTCGTTCCCTCTTCTAGAGAGAACCGAGGTTACGTTAGTAACCGAGTACGTTCTCTTACGAGAGTCCTCTCGTACTGCGTTTTTATCAAAACGCTACGGGAACCCCTTGTAAAACGCCGTGCGTGCTGGGATAAAAACACCGATCACTGGAAGCTAAGCCAGATGTACAGTGCATAATCACCAGATAGACTCACAAAGAATCCGGGAATAAGGGATGGGGGACCTTAATTCCCTAAACTGTAACGTCCGCAGACGTAAACATGACCTCACAGAGAGAGTCTAGAGACAAGAGGGGATTCCCTCCGTCCTTATATGGTCGCGCCAGCAGACGCGAATATGACATCACATAGACAGGGTGGGGAACCTGAACTGAATGTGGGAAATGTGGGTCTTACACAATTCTGCCCATAAGACAGTCGGTAGCGCGTTGCGCATGCGATTTCAGTGTTCTATTTAGACAGCTGAATCGACTACACCGATAGTAGCTTAGCCTGCAAGGCGGGAACTTCTAGGTTGTAAAACCTGATAAATGTAGACGGCGAGGCTCAGCCTGCCGCCGTACATGTATCCTGTAAGGAAATCCCGCTGGACCAAGCCCACGAGGAGGCAACGCCCCTCGTGGAGTGCGCTCTGACTCCCAACGGGCACTGAATGCCCTTGACAGTATAAGCCAGCGCTATGGCGTCAACTATCCATCTGGATAAGCTCTGTTTCGAAACAGCCATTCCCTTGGAACGTCCACTGAACGAGACAAAAAGCTGCTCAGTCTGTCTGAAGACAGCGGAGCGGGACACGTAAGCTCTTAAAGCCCTAACAGGGCAAAGAAAACTTGAGTCCCCTTCCTCACTTGACCCCGGCAGGGCAGACAGGGAGATAACCTGAGCCCGAAACGGCGTGTTGAGGGACTTTGGCACATAGCCATGCTTAGGTTTGAGTATGACTTTAGAGTCATTAGGTCCAAACTCTAAGCACGCTGGGCTCACGGAGAGCGCGTGCAGGTCGCCTATGCGCTTCACCGAAGCGAGAGCCATCAAAAACACTGTTTTGAAAGACAAATGTTTGAGGCTAATAGATTGGATAGGCTCGAAAGGGGCACCTTTCATGGCCGTCAAGACTGTAGAAAGGTCCCACATAGGAACTGAAGGAGGTCTGGGTGGATTCAGCCTCCTAGCTCCCCTGAGGAAGCGGATGACTAAATCGTTCCTTCCTAGTGACTGACCCAGCTTTGTTCCGGAGAACGCTGTAATAGCCGCCACGTAAACTTTGAGCGTGGAAGGGGATCTGCCCTTATCCAACAGCTCCTGTAGGAAAGAGAGAACCTCCGTCACCTCACAATCGAGAGGTGATAGGCTCCGAGCTGTACACCAGCCGGAGAAAACCGACCACTTTGAGGCATAAAGCCGCCGAGTCGACGGCGCTCTGGCCTGAGTGATGGTATTTATCACTCCCTCTGCGAGGTCAACGGATATCCGTTGAGCGCCCACGCATGAAGGGACCACAGCTCCGGGTGTGGGTGCCAAATCGAGCCCCCGGCCTGCGAGAGGAGATCTCTCCTCAATGGCACTGGCCATGGAGCGAAGTCTGCTAGCTGCATCAGGACTGGAAACCATGTTTGGTTCCTCCAGAACGGTGCTACAAGCAGCACTGGGCATTCTGTTTCCCTGACCCGCTCTAACACCTGTGGCAGGAGGGAGACGGGGGGGAAAGCGTATAACGGGCAGCGCGGCCACATCTGGGACAGCGCGCTGTCGTTCTTGGAAAAGAACACGGGGCAATGAGCGTTTTCGCGGGACGCGAATAGGTCCACCTCCGCTCTGCCGAATCTCTCCCACAACAGCCGGACTGTTTGTGGGTGTAGAGACCATTCGCCCAGGGGAATGTTGTTCCTGGACAGTCTGTCTGGGCCCACATTCTGGAGCCCAGGCACATGCACTGCTCTCAGCGAGCGCAAATTGTGCTGAGCCCATATTAGGAGGCGTTTCGCCAGCCTGTACAGGGATGTGGATTTCAGACCGCCCTGGCGATTTATATAGGACACCACGGCCGTGTTGTCCGAACGGACTACGACGTGTTGGTCCTTGATATGGGGACAAAAACGCGTCAGCGCATTGTGCACTGCCAGCATTTCCAGGCAGTTGATGTGTTGGAGCTTTTCTCGTTCCGACCACAGGCCGAAGAACGGTCTGCCCTCGAGCAGCGCTCCCCATCCCGAGGTGGATGCATCTGTCGACACCATCCTCACTCTCGAGGAAGTCCCCAGGCTTACACCTGATTGGTACCAGCCGTCCGCCAACCAAGGTATCAGGGCTGTCACACAGCTTTGATTGATCTTGAGGCGTAACCGGCCGGACACCCACGCTCCGCGCGGTACTCGCGCTTTCAAC
This sequence comes from Abramis brama, assembly GCF_963993115.1. Lineage (NCBI taxonomy): Eukaryota > Metazoa > Chordata > Actinopteri > Cypriniformes > Leuciscidae > Abramis > Abramis brama. Next base: position 6,292,179 of record NC_139965.1, read on the forward strand.
CAGAACTGCAGCGGGCGCATGCGGAGCAAGCCCAGCTGGAGAACTGATGATGCTGAGGCCATGAGACCCAGCATCCTTTGAAACTTCCTGAGCGGGGTGAAAGCGCCGCGGCGGAAAGACTTCGCCGCGCGCTGCACATTCGCGCTGCACTGTGGCGACAGCCGCGCCGTCATAGACTGCGAGTCCAGAACGATACCCAGAAACGAAATCGTTTGACTGGGGTTCAGTGAACTCTTCGCCCAATTGACCGTGATACCAAGATTCTCGAGGTGATCGAGTAAAATGGTTCTGTGCTCCACGAGCTGAGATCGTGATTGAGCTAGGATCAACCAGTCGTCCAAATAGTTCAGCACTCGCATGCCTCTGAGTCTGAGAGGAGCGAGCGCTGCGTCCATGCATTTCGTAAATGTACGAGGTGCCAGGGACAAGCCGAAAGGCAGGACTGTATACTGGTATGTCTGACCCTCGAAGGCGAATCTCAAGTATCGCCTGTGATGTGACGCTATCTGTATTTGAAAATACGCATCCTTCAGATCTATCGACATGAACCAGTCTTCTCGGCGAACATGCGCGAGAATTTTGCTGGTCGTGAGCATTTTGAAACTGCGTTTCACTAATACTCTGTTTAGCCGTCTTAGATCCAGAATGGGTCTGATACCGCCGTCCTTTTTGGGGACTAGAAAGTATCTGCTGTATAGCCCCCCTTCGCTTTGAGCTCGGGGAAAACGCTCTATCGCCCCTTTGCTTATCAGTTTTGATATTTCGGCGCGAAGTAGGTGTGCTACTTCTGAAACCACCGTAGTCTGGACGCGCGCTGTGAAGCGGGGAGGGCGTCGACAAAACTGTAGCGAGAAGCCTCTCTTTATAATGCCTAGCACCCAGTCCGAAACCCCTGGAAGCGCTGCCCATGCTTCTGCATGGCTGGCTAAGGGCTGGATGCGAAGCGCGCTCTGCTCGCCGTGCGACAGAGGTGCTTCGGGGCGCAATAACGTAGGCATTATGCCTGTGGCATTCGAGGCGGGGGGCGCGCTTATTACAGCGGGCAGAGCGCTCGTCCTCGACCTTACTACAGCGCTTGACTGAGTGAGGGAGGGCTGAGCGGGTCCCGTGGGACTCATGTCTGCGAGTAAATGTGGGCGGGAAGCGGGCACATTCACTGCTTTGGGCGCACTGTCTGACTGAGCAGAGCGAGCGCGCACAGGTCTCGTTTTTACAGAGAGCCTGTGGCCTGTGAGACATAGTGTTTGTGCAGGCACTTTCACTATGTTGGAAGCGCAATCGACCTGAGTCGATTTTATGTGCGCGAGCCCTAAGTGTAGGGCTGTGCTTGTGTGTAGAGATGGGCACTGAGGAGTGGGCATCGACACTACACTTATAGCACCATCGGCCGTGGCCGGGACACCAGAAAATACACTCTTTTCGGGATATATCTGGGTAGCCGTAAAAACGGCTTTTGTGTGCAGGCAAGCGGGCGGCTGAGCAGGCTTGCATCTTGCAGAAAACGCTGGAACAGTCGCAAGTCTTGGGACTGAAACAGCGGCGCGCTTGGGTGAGAGACCGGCCGCAGCGGGACTCACACACCTGCGCTTTCCTAGGCGAGCTAGGACTTCTTCGGGGCTTCCGGCTTCACCACAATCCTCGATCGCGGCCCGCGCGGAGCGGGGCGTCGGCTGGTAGAGCGAGAGCGGGGCCCGGAGCTGCGCTGCTGTCGCTGCTGTCGCTGCTGTGAGGATGCGGCCGAAGGCGGGGGCTGAGGCTGAGAGCTCCGCGGAGTCTGTTTTTCACGACCCGCTGCAGAACCAGAGCGCTTCGGGAGGAAGTGCTTGAAGGCTTGAGACGCTTTCTGGGCTTCAGTAAATCTCTCCACGAACTCGGAGAGAGAAGAACCGAAAAGGCCAGCGGAAGACAGCGGGGCGTTGAGAAACGCGTTGCGCTCGGAATCAGCCATCTTCGTGAGCGTCAGCCATAGATGCCTCTCAGCAACAGTGGCGGAAGCCATACACTTTCCCATGGCTTGTGCAGCAGACTTGGTAGCGCGGAGTGTTAGATCTGAAGCGCTCCTCAAATCCGCGATGCAGATAGCCTCAGGTCCCATCTCGTCCAACTTACGGAGGAGATCACCCTGAAATATCTGCAGTGTAGCCATGGTGTGTAGCGCTGACGCGGCCTGCCCAGCGGCGGAGAAAATTCGCGCGAGCAGCGTCGACGTCATGCGGCAGGCTTTTGAAGGCAACACCGGTTTAGTCCGCCGTCCAGCAGAGGGCGGGCAAAGGTGGGTTGCTATCGCCTGTTCCACCGGCGGAAGTGAAAGGTAGCCTCGGTCTTTCGCATTATCCAGGGAGGAAAATGCTGGTGACACAGACGAGCGCGTTCGCGCAGAGAAGGGCGCGTTCCAGGCCTTCGCAACTTCTTCATGCAGCTCAGGAAGAAAAGGAGCGGGCTTTGAATCCGGAGAAGTGCGCTCACCAGGGAGGAAGCTACCATCCAGCCGGGTGCGAGAGGGGAGCTCCGGAGCAGACCACTCGAGGCCGAGGCTCGCCGCGGCCAGCGCGAGTACTCGCATGAGCTCTCTCTCGATGTTGGCTCTCGTAGTGGGCTTGCGGGCAGCAGGCGCGAGATCCTCAGAGCTCGCCCAGTCCTCGCTGCCTGAAGCTAGCAGAGAGCAGGAATCCTTTTCCCCCGACGCGGCCTCGGAACCGACTTCCTGTGATGAAGCGGCGGCAGACTGCGGGCGCTGAGCATCAGGAAGTGATTTGGGAGAAGCCGGTGAAGCAGGCGGGCGAACCGGCGAGCTTAGTCGGGCTGGAGCAGGTTCCGGGACCCGCTGCGAGCGGCGCTTCTTACGGCGCGGCAGCGCGGCGGGGAATGCAGGCTCTGAGAAGAATGCCAGGCGAGTCCGCAGAGTCACCATAGGCAAAAGCTCGCAGTGAGGGCAGCCGCCGTCAGCGAGCGCGAGCGCTGCATGGTCCTCACCCAAACAGGAGACGCAGATGACATGGCGGTCTCCCTCGGTGAGTGGGGCTCGGCACGAGCCGCATGAAGGCATCTTTAAAAAGACGCAGCTCTTTTAGGGGGTGAGTGTCGCAAGGCGAACACACACACACACACACACAAGAACAGTAAAAGGATAATGAAAGGATATGCGTCGGAAAGCGCAGCAGGTACGGCTGTAGAAGGCGGCGTGGGCCAGCGGCTTCAAGTGGCTCGTCCCGCTGAAGTGCTTGCCTCAGACGACGCTTGCTTCCTCGTGATCCAGCGATGCGTGCGCTTCGCTGAAGAGATGAAAATCAAGTGAATCAGCCTTTTCGAGCTCCTTTTATAGAGGTTAGCCACACCCGTCTCGGCGGGAAATGGCAAGGAGGCCGTCACCTCAGGCCTCGCTCGATAGGCTTATGCAGTTGCCGCAGAGCAGCCAATGAGCGAGCAAGCCGTCTCGCCATAGTTGACTACTGCTGCAACGCGCTTTACATGTATGAAAATTAAGGATAATTTTTTGCTTCAGTATTTCGTGAAAAGAGACTTTTCCCGTAGCGTTTTGATAAAAACGCAGTACGAGAGGACTCTCGTAAGAGAACTGGAGGCGGCCAATACCCAGCACAGATTCGGCTACATAATAAGGAGCATTTAATTTTTATTAAATGTCATCTTGTTGTGTTGTTGGGTGCAAGAATCGACGGAGTACAGGCTCCAATTTGAAATTTTATGGCATAATGTTTTCTAAATGATTGTGATTATTTGTGAATCATCTATGATTGTTTACATTGTTTTGATTGATTGTGAAAAGACTTTTTGAAGAACCTGGTAAGAAAGGGTAATCAAATACATAGTTAAAAAATGAATATGCTGTATCTGGAATTTTTATTTCTAGAAAATATTCACATCGTTAAAATTGCACCGTAATGTCACTCTTTACATTGTCATCTCCTGTCTGGCCATGGCGCTGGATAGGCAGAACTGCGGATCGTAGGCTACCACACAAGTCTCGTACACAGGCCCGGGGTGGGTAATCGGGGTACTCGGGAGAATCGGAGAATTCCCGGTGGGCCGCTTCACTTTTGGGCCGGTCGAGGAATTTTATTTTTTTTCACATTTCAATGTCACGTTAGTTACATTACACGTTCCGCATTCTGACACTGCAGCGCGCAGCCTCTGCATGGGTTGTACCATGTGAGGGAGTTCTCCCGACCCCTCCTATAGAGTTGGTTGGGTCCATAGCCCGTCTTTTCCAAAACGTTTTCTCAGGTAGGCTACCGCGGCACCGCCTACCGATAGCTGGGCCGGCCCTACCGTAATGGTACGCGTCAGGGAGGATGGATGGGAGGAAGAGGCCTGGAGGTATGGAAGCTTGTTTCCGCCACAGAATAAAACATTTTAAAAGATAATAGCGACTTTTTATCTCACAATTGTGAGTTTACAGATAAAGTCAGAATTGTGTGTGAAATAAAGTCGCAATTGCGTGTTATAAAGTCAGAATTGCGAGATATAAAGTCTGAATTGCGAGATATAAAGTCTGAATTGTGTCAAATAAAGTCGCAATTGCGTGTTATAAAGTCAGAATTGCGAGATATAAAGTCAGAATTGCGAGATATAAAGTCAGAATTGCCTGAAATAAAGTTTCAATTGCGTGTTATAAAGTCAGAATTGCGAGATATAAAGTAAGAATTGTGTGAAATAAAGTCACAATTGCTTCTTATAAAGTCTAAGTGAATTATTATTTAACCTTTACATTATTTGTTATTAATACAAACTACACAATAGTAAGAGCTGAACTGTTGCTTCATTTATCCAATTTGGAAAAAGTGCTAATTTGGAATTCCACCATGGAAAAAGTGGGCTGGTCTTGGGCCTGAAACTCCCGGGCTGAAACGTGGCCCCACTCCGGCCCTGCGTACGTGACCATTTAGTACAGTTATAGGCATCTAAATATGTATATGCACACAGTTTCTCTTTACCCTCGGTTTCTCTATCAGGTAGGTGTAGAAGTCAGGCCACTCAACCGGAGGTAGCGCTGACGTTAATCCTGTCAGATCGTCCATCCACTGACTGAGCGTGTATGCCGGGTCAGCCAATCTGGGATGTCCGTTAAAATAAACTTTTGCAAATAACAATCGCGGTCCTGGACAGTGAGTGACCTTGCACATTAAGATAAAATCGGATTTTCTCCAGTCATTATTAAAAAAACAAGCTAACAAAACTTACGTTAGTGAAGCGGCCAGAGGGATCGTTCTGCCACCACCTAAGCTCCGCCCACAAAAAAACGTCACCATGTTTACCAACTGAAAAGTGGTCTATAATGTGAACAAAGTATTACCGTGAACTTTCATTTGAGACCACTAAAAAAAAAAGAGATGTCCACTGGACCAGCAACTACACAGTCACCATCTGTTAAATAAAGCAACATGCAGCAAATCATCAATGTTTCTAGATTTTCTCCTGGACTGAAGCACAGGCTCTACTCTTCTGCACAATGGTAACCAAAAAAATAATAATTGTACAGTAAACTATGGCAACAGTGTTGCCAGTATATACCTGTTTTAAAACTTACAGTTTATTACTGTTAAAATACATTTCGTGTGTGTCTTTTTATCTTACACTGTTAACCCTTTCAACCCCACAGGAACATCCACACTAGAGTAAAAAATAACATTGATGCAGTGTTGCATTGAGGTATTTGGGGGGGCCAGTGCCCCTGTCTCAACAAGCTTGCCCCCCCTCTGGCCCCCCCTAAATTTGGAATTGTAAAATCACACCAAACAACTTTGGGTGCAATGCGCCACAATCTGCTTTTGTAGAAATATTGTAGTATCGTGCATTCTGTCATCGCAGTTCTTGCGCCTCCGTCTCAACATACTGTACAACGCGATGAATAGTCACATCAAATGTTAACGCAGAGGAACGGGATACTGCAGTTCACAAAAGTTCATTATTTGCATGTGCTTTAAAGCCTTGCCGGTTAAACGTCATTCGCTGCTGATGCGCTGTTCTAACATGTGCTTTTCTGAGCGCAAACACCCAACGCGCACATGCACTAAAAGCCTGTCTAACAGTACCTGGTTACTGGACTAAGTTATCTTTCGAGTCTTATATCGAGTCTTATATCGAGTCTTATATTGCGCTAATACTGTCAAATACACAAAAGGTTTACATAAACAAAGTTGGTTACGTCTAAAGCAAACAGAGAAAATTGAGAGAAAATCTGACTGCTTGTCAAATGCGTGTATATTAGATGCGTTGCGTGCAGGTCTTAAGCCCAATTTATACTTCTGCGTCGAACTTACGCCGTAGCTACGTCGTAGGCTGTGTTTAGCAGGCGTACCCTTCGGCGTACCCTGACGCGCACCTCTCCAAAAATGTAACAACGCGTCAACTCTACGTGGACGCAAGCGCTGTGTTTGGTCTGCTAGAACCCCTCCCTCGGGTTTCACATGCTCCCTCTGCATGAGTAATTGCGCGTCAACGCGGACAACGACACAGAAGTATAAATTAAAACCAACGCGTTGCCTACAGCGTAGAGGCTTCAGCGTAGGTCCGACGCAGAAGTATAAATTGGGCTTTAAAGAGACAGTAGCCTAATAGTAAAAATGCTGCCGCGTATCCTTAAAGAAATAGTTCACCCAAAACCAAACAGTTGCTGGTACCCATTGACTTCCATAGTAGGAAAAAATATATACTATGGAATGGGGTACATCAACTGTTTGGTTACCCACATTCTTCCAAATAACTTTTTTTTTTCAACAGAAGAAAGAAACGTATTTGGGTTTAAAACAACTTAAGAGAGTAAATGATAACAATTTATATTTGGGGGGAGAATTATCCCTTTAATGTTAATAAAACAACAAAACACAAAGAGGAAATCACTCACTGCTCTTGACTGAGAACATTAAGTTGTGTGTGTAATATGTATCTTGTTCTTAATTTTTAATAACAAAGAAAATAATGACAAAGATTTTTATCTTCGCCACTTTGGCCTAAATGTCTGCCATTTTTTTATTTTTTTATATTTTGTAAACCTAAGGCTGTAATGCTCAGTCACTTGCAAAATAGTAAAACCAACATGAAAAAGAATTGTGATAAAATCCCCCCCCCCCCCCCCCCCCCATTACCATTGTTGTCTAACCCTAATCATTCTAAAACATTCCCATAACCTGTTACAATCATAAATTGTCCTTACCTGCAGGTTAAAGATGCTAGACGTTGTTTCAGGGTCCTCGGCGGTGTCCCGGCTCGCACTGGGCGTTTGCTTAGTATTAATATCTAAACTACAACAAAATAAAGATATTTCTAGGAAAAATCACTCCGAGACTTGTCTTAAAAGGTTTCAGAATCACCAAAAAAATGGTTTTGTTTTACTTAAAAATTTTCAGAATAATACAAAGACAACAATTCATAGATTGAAAGATTAAGATATCAGAAATGCGTGAAGGTCTTCACCTGAATTGCGGCCCAGAGAAATAGGAAACAAAGCTTTTTATATTGTTCGTTGTTATTGGGGCTGTCCTAAGACTTTGGGGCTGTCCTAAGACTTTGGGGCTGTCATTATAATGCATCAATTCCTTATAAGGTAAACAACTGGCCTTGAAATTGTCCAAGGTTATAACAAGGTTGCAAGAAGCAGCTATACTTATTTTTTGTAGCTTACGCTTGAAATCTAATATATATCTGACCGTTCCTTCACCCGCAGCTGTCAAAACCACATCCTGCTTCATCCAGCTTGTGTCTGGCTCTCCTCTCTGGTTTTCAGAGGCTACAAGTCTTTTTATTTTTTAAACGATTGTAACAGTCAGAGAAGCAGACATCACCCTAAGACCTGCTGAGCTGTTGATTCTATTCAGAGAAATAAAGAAAAGCACAAACACTTTAGTTGCAGGGCATTTTGCATCATGCTTCAAACGATCCAAGCCTCTCCTGCAAATGCAACATCCAGCTTTTCCATTTGTCTGATAACTTGAGTCTTCTGTTAAGATGGCTTCTTGCATGATTTCTTCTTCCTATGGCGTGGTCTATGTCACAATATGAGGTCGATCTGGCTTTGGATATGGTGATGAAAAAAAAAAAATGCTTTTGCATTTGCTTGCACAACTTTTGCAAGCAAACTCACCAATCAAGAAATCTCCTTTAAATCAATTTGAGCCCCAGTGAACAGCATGTTGAATTTGAGTTTGCAAGCTGCATGAAACAGAAATAGTTTTGAGATTATTTTTTCTTTAAAAAAATTTGATTTGATTTTTAGTGTCTAAGCAATTTATAAAAACAATAATGTAACAATAATCTTAATAATGACCTGAATATTATTTCCAACATTTGCAGATATTCAGCTCAGCAATGTACACGCATAATGAAAGGTAAGAACAGTGTTAATAAAATAAGACTACAATCAAATCTCTTAAAAAAAAAAGATCAGTAGCCTACTTGAGTGTCTTTCTCAAATAGCGTCTAAACCTGCAAGAAAAATGGTTCTTCTTGGAAAAACAGGAGATGGCAAAAGCAGCAGTGGAAGTACAATTCTCAGTAGACAAAGATCCACAACTGATTGTCTTGAGGAAGTCGTCAAGTCTGAGTGTTGTGAACAAGTCGTCCTGTGTCGCATGATGGTGTTGCAACCACTGCAAATTGCTATGTGGTCAAAACGGGTTCACCACTTTTGGGCATGGACTCAATTAAAGCCTTAAACTGTCACATTGTAGGAGATAGGATTGTTACATTTTGGGCCCTGTTGTTTCACCAGTGCTAGAAATATGTAATACACAGGGCTGTACGATAACCTTTTTTTGCACATAGCACTGGAGCTACAGAGGGTGAAAGTTTTGTAGCAGAGGCCTAAGAGTTGTAGCACAAGTATAAAACGTCCGTTATCATCCCTGAAAACAAACATAAGTAATGGAGTTCATTACTTAAAGAGGCATTGATGTTCCATAAAGGGCAAAAACATTAACATCACAAAAAATGTTTTTAAACAAACTTTTTTTTATTTGTTAAAAATGGAAGAGTGCAGAAACATAACAGCTCTTAAACCTCAACATTACATATCGAAGTAGAACAGATCTGTGGGCAGACATCACTAAAAAACGCGACCACAGGAGGATCACCTTCTGAACTGTTAAGAGGGAGGAAGATGTGCACAAAGTTAAACACTCTGTCTACCACAACAGCTCATGGTGAGGAAGTGACAATTGCATACGTGACTGTGTGCAGCGGGTTCAGCTAAAGTAGAAATGGTTCACAGATCTGAAACCTGGAGCTAGACCACCACCCTTCAAGTGTGGAGATTGTGTACATGTAAGAAAGCTGCACGTGTTAACCATGGAACTGAGAATGTTGTACTATAGTCAGTTAAGTAAGTAAGTAAGTAAGTAAGTAGACTTTATTAATCCGACACCAGGGAAATCCACTAATTACAGCAGCTCCACAAAAAATACTAATAAAAATACTCCTGTGTGTTTTAAAGACTAGAGTAAAGGAAAATTGTGATTGGTTAAACAATTCAAGCTGCACCTTGCTATACCTGGTGTGTGTGCGCGTGTGTGCGCGTGTTTGAGAGTGTAGCGAGAGAAGCTTGCTCACTGTAACTTACACTGTTACTAGAAGCTTAGTATTAGGGTTATCACTTGCCTATAATTAACCTTTTTTATCTTATTTTTTCAGTTCATCAACTTTTAAAAAGGTCATTCCTACTAGATACCCATCCGATATTGAATTATCAATAATATAACTAACCCACCATTAATATACAGTATATGTATTACGGTAACTTTATCAATATAACCATTAACTTAAATTAAGGATGATTTTTAAATCATTTCACAACTCTGGATCGAGTGGAGGTTTATTGTGTCTTTAGGTATACTCTAATATACAATATTGCCTTCTTCGTGAAGTATTATCATCCTAATGTATGTACACTGTCTATTAACATATACCTATCACATACAGATCACATGAGAAATATTTCCACATCCACATAGATTTTCCACATTCAATAATAGATGTAATTGTCAACACTTTACTTCCTTTCTTTCTACTTTTTAACAGCAGACAATTCTCTCTCACAGACTCTAGTGGACTGGTCCAGTATTGCGGTCTATGAACATCAACACAGAACATAACAATGTGCATCAGTAAATTTGTCACATAGTCATATAGAAAAATGCAAAGAGTTCCAAACTTGTAGATATTTTTTTCTCTCCATCAAACACAACACAACCATTACACTTTAAATTATCCACTGCCGGTGCACAAATTCTATTCAACGAATCACAAATGAAGAAACTCATAACCTTACATTTTTGATACAGTTGCTGCAGTGAATATGGTGCAAAACAAATTCACACCCCTTTATCAAAACATTTTAAGTCATGGATGACTTTTGCACATCGAATTATGCAATGAGAGTGGCACACTTGTAGATTGTTATCACAAATAATTAAAACACATATATTTTTCTAATACAAGTCCATAACTTCAACTGCTTGTGTAACAGACTTTGTTTTATAAATATTCTAATTCGTTTTTGAACACATTTTTTATATTTCTGTGAGTTTAAATGCGTTTAAGAAATGCATTATCTGTCTTACTAAAGAGGGACTTTTATTTTGACGGGTATTGTAGTCTACGGGGAAGGAAAGGGAGAGCACGCAGTTAAAGTTCGTCAGAGTTGTTTCGCAGCTATAACGTTTGCAACTTTGTTAAGCACCCCCCGAAAAGGCATAAGGTCTGTATATATTTGATAACTGTTTGTTGTAATGACTGTTTTGTGTAATTCGCTGTATGTTAATGTTAATGATAGAGTTTTGAACTAGTCGGTAATTCGCGCTTCTTGTACTTTGTTTGTTTAGCTCTTACGGTGATTTTTGGAGTCTTACGGTGAATTTTGGAGTGAAAACGGACTCAATAAACTTCATTAACATCAGTAAAGTTTTGGCCATCATTCGGGCGGGGTCCGCTACAGCTTGAATCTGCCGTTAGTCTCAAACACTTGCAAACAAATGACACGTTCTTCTCGCTCTCACTTTTGCACTGTTTATATGTGAAATGTGGAGTAAAAGTGATTTGTGTGCCTGTAGAGGCAGGGCCAAGCACTGTTTAGAGATCAGAGAATTAATTTACTTATTTGTACTTATTGACAACGGTGTGACGTGTCCACCTAAACTCAGTTTTATAGGGTTATAAGTCTGACAATGTGCATTATTCATTTACAGAACTACATCACATTAATGTATTTAGCAGATGCTTTTATCAAAATCAAATGGCAAATAAAGAAATATCACAAGCAATGCATCCTACAAGAGCAACAAAACACAGTAAAAGAGTAGTTATGGAGTAGTACAGAAGAACTAAAGAGCAGAAAAGAGAATGAGAAAAGAATACAGTACACTGTAATATGTGTATACTGTTAATGTACTGTTGTAATTCATAAAGCCCAGAACGGAACCATACCGCCAATCCAAACTGTATGCTAATTGTCAATCGTATTTGATGGTAGTGGTCCTGACAGAATTAGTGTACTGTTGTAATTCATAAAGTCCAGTACCATGTGAAGAGTGTGAGATGCCTCTCCCTGGCCACCATCGCCGCCATCAAGTTCGTCCGTTTGCTGTTTGTTTGGTGGCCCGGAGCGCTAAATCGTGCGGCGCAGCTCGTTTCCATTGCATCAGGGAAAGACCCCGACCTTGGTCCAAATCTTTCAGCAGAACAGCCTGGTATGCTTGCAAAACAGCCGTTGTGTGCAAGGCATCACCAGCCAGACACGCCATCGCGAATGCCCTGCCATTTAAGCGCAATGTTTGTTTAAAAGCACTTAGTGTCAGAGAATCTCTCGTCAACTGGCACATCGACACATACCTGTGTTCGCGCATCCTCTCAACATCATCGTAGTTTGCTCGTTGATTGCGATGGATGCGCACTGAACACATGTTCTTCCATGCCTTTTCGATCTCATTGTATAGATTAGGCAGGAATGGAAGGCTCACGGGAGCATTATGGCTGGAAAGAAACCGTTTGTGAAGTCTGCCACGAGCAGTCTCTTCCCTCACACGCTCCAATGGCCGCCAAAGCCTCGCTGAAGCGCGTTCCATAGCACTCAACATACACAGGGTAGGGTGGCTGTGAGGGTTCGGGTTGTATATCCTCTTCATCCTCATAAGCCATCTCCTGCTTTTTTGGGCTGATCACACCTGACTCGTTTTTCAGGGTCGAAAACGCGAGGTGCACAGCACTTTACATTACACAGAACGAGCAGTGCGCTGCGTTTTTTATGTTGCTAGGCAACCAATGAAACAGCTGTGCTGTCAGTCAAGTAAACGTCAAATCAGCCATTTATTACCTTTATTTACTTTCTGTTAACATTGTGGTAGTTACGGTTCGTGAAGTCGTTAAGCTCCTGGTAACCCACGAGAGCACCACAAGTTTATCCTCTATCATCGCACTCTCCTGGCGTTCAAGCAACTGTAGCTTTCATAACTTAAAAGGAAGGCCCGCCTCTCACTTCATTCGATTGGACAGTGGAAAAAAACGCGATGACGTCGGGCGCTTTTTCTGCTCGGAGTTGCTTTTTTTTCAACTTCAAAAACGCGAGGCGCAGCGGGCGGTAAAACGCGAGGCGCAGCAGGCGCATAAACAGCGCGCAAAACGCTCGCTGCCATAGGAAACCAATTGAAAATAGGCGCCTCTCACTGCAAAAAATGCGTCAGGTGTGATCGGCCCCTAAGTGTAATTTTTCCTTAAGTTCGCCCTTATGTTTCCCTTAAACCTAGTGTTACTTAAGGGTTTCTTTAAGTGAAACGACAAACACTTAGAATTAAATGCCCTTAAATGCTGTTTTTTCATCCTTTAAAAAGTGTTAAGTTGCATAAAACGGTCATTTCCCCAAGTATAACTTAAGGTTTGGAAATCGTAACCTTAAGAGTAATGTCACGGAGTGACAAGTAGGAACTATAACAAATGGAACGAGTTCCCTTGGGGAAACAGTTCTGGTGTGACACCAGGCCGGTTCCGGTGACCTGTCATGGCCGCCCATGTTGATGAGCGACAGCTGCAGCGGATAACTAAGCGGCTATTGGAGCGCGTGTTGGGAACGGGGATTTAAAAAGCGGCGTGTTGAAGAGGAGATGGGTGAAGCGGAGGGGCAGAACGGAGGCAGCGGGCAGCAGGCGAGAGAGAGAGTGGCCGAGGCCGAAGTGGAGGAGAGTGGCATTGTGAGAAAAAGTTCAGTGTGTGTGGCGGTCAAAAAGCTCAGTGTGTGTGGCGGTCAAAAAGTTAAGTGTGCGTGGCAGTCTGGGGTTTAGTGTGCGTGGCGGTCTGAAGAGAGGGAAGCGGCAGTTTGAAGAGACGAGTGTGTTCTGAATTACAGATTATTGATCGAATTTGGTGTCTCCTTTTGAAAGTATCATCATAGTGGATCTGCCGGCCCGACGAGCTGAAGTGAAGGTACACTTTTCACTGTTAAGCGGTGTGTCATTGCAGTGTCTGACGATTGAAGTGAGCACGTGTGAAGATTTAAAGTGGTTTGATACATGCACGAGTGTTTGAACGTTTGATGTTACCAGCACTCTGAAGGCTCAGTCGGAGATCGTCCAGCCCGGTGGGGAACCAAGAATTAATGTGAACATAGAGAAACTGCTAACCGCTATTGCTGCCTGTCATCGCTGTTCTGTGGTTAGAAGACTCAGTTGTAACTGTTGGATTCTGTACTCACTACTGTTGTTCTGTGAACACAGAGAAACTGCTATCCGCCACTGCATGCTGCCATTGCTGTTCTGTGGTAAGAAGACTCAGTTGTTAACTGCTGGATTCTGTACTTATTACTGTTGTTCTGTGAACATAGAGAAACTGCTATCCGCCACTGCATGCTGCCATTGCTGTTCTGTGGTAAGAAGACTCAGTTGTTAACTGCTGGATTCTGTACTTATTACTGTTGTTCTGTGAACATAGAGAACCTGTTATCTGCCACTGCATGCTGCCAATCGCTTGGTCTGACTCTAGCTCCTCCGGAGTGGTGGTTGTCCTCGGCCCTTACAGCGGTGACAGTAACGTGGACAAAAATAAGACGACATGGCTGCATTTATGGAACCAGCTGAAGAACATTATGTGCCAAGAAGAATTTTTAGGGATAGGGAGAACCCTTTGGACCATCTTAGCGATGAAAATTTGTTGCAAGAATACCGATTTGATCGACGCGCAATATTTGACATCAATAACAAAGACGGCACCTTGACCATGTCACACATCGCAACCACTCTTTACGTTGCTTTATGCAACCGGGCACAGAGGATATTAGTGACAACACATCCTCATCTGGCAGCTCAAACTCGCAAGCGTCCAAGGGGCTCTAGCCCTTTGGTTGCCCTAGTCGAGATTGAGATTGATCACCCGAATACCTGCTGAGTTGTTGATTCTATTCAAAGAAATAAAGAAAAGCACAAACACTTTAGTTGCAGGGCAAGTTTGCATCATGTTTCAAACGATCCAAGCCTCTCCTGCAAATGAAACATCCAGCTTTTCCATTTGTCTGATAACTCGAGTCTTCTGTTTGCCGCACCAGATCATCCTGGGTAAGATGGCTTTGTTAGTGAGGTATTCTAGCAGGGCTAGTTCATCAAGGGTTTTAGCCAGTAAACAGGATGGTGTATCGTTCAGGACACAGGAATAAAGACGAGGAGATGTAATTTCTTCTATTAACTGTATTGAGATCCAGCAGTACTCATCAGAACATTCCACTATCCAGTATTGTCATTATAGTCTGATAAGAAACAAATAAATTACCATTAGGTGCTGTCATTTAAAAAAGTTGTTCTTAAATTACTATGCAACGTAAATAATAAATCCACACAAATACAAATCAGGATCAAACAAATCTCTCAATAAACATTGCTATGCCCCTTTTAACGTAATATACAATTACATAGACGAGAATATTACTCTTTGGAGAAATATAAGGAGCTTCACCTATCTCACTGACCAGTTTACATGAAACTGTATTAAACGGGGTTTACAGAAGGAGAAATGGCGACATCCTCTGGCTAGACTAAGCTACTACACAAACAGCATCCGCACATGGTCTCCTGAGCACGATATTAATTTTCCTTAACTCAATGTTATAAATGTTACTACATAACTTAGACATCAGAAGGCTCACATCAGTTAAATTATTTCCTACAGTGTTTTACAGCATAAACATTGTTCTATTGCTATAAATCTCACTCATCACGCTGGGCACGTTAATGCATTGTAATTCTACAGTATAGCAACACAAACACAACAAAGTGACAGTCACTTACTTTTCGTCATGAACTCAACACATGAATATTGGAAGCTGGATCATCCAGAACAGATTAAGGAAACTACACAACACAGGTACGTAGGCTTAACTATGCTGCTGAACTTGAACACGTTTCCGAACTCACTATAACCAACACACTAGAGTCTTAAAGCGACAGGCACCCAGAAACGTCAGAGCCTTTTATACAGCTTCTTGCATGATTTCTTCTTCCTATGGTCTATGTCACAATATGAGGTCGATCTGGCTTTGGATATGGTGATGAAAAAAATGCTTTTGCATTTGCTTGCACAACTTTTGCAAGCAAACTCACCAATCAAGAAATCCAGAAGTGCATGAAGCTAGGGTAGACCAGACAGTTCAGGTGGCCAGGGTGAAGCCGACAATTCAGGAGACCATAGGACTCAGGTGACGTGGTGGCAGCCATCTTGTCCGGAGACACTGGCTCGGCGGCGGCCATCTTGTCCGGAGACACTGGCTCGGCGGCAGATGTGGCGTGAACAGACTCAGACTTGGCAGGCATGACGTGAAGAGACTCAGACTTGGCAGACATGGCGTGAAGAGGGTCAGGTTTGGCAGGCATGACGTGAAGAGACTCAGACTTGGCAGACATGACGTGAAGAGACTCAGACTTGGCAGACATGGCGTGAAGAGGGTCAGGTTTGGCAGGCATGACGTGAAGAGGGTCAGGCTTGGCAGACATGGCGTGAAGAGACTCAGGCTTGGCAGACATGACGTGAAGAGGGTCAGGCTTGGCAGACATGACGTGAAGAGGGTCAGGCTTGGCAGACATGGCGTGAAGAGACTCAGACTTGGCAGGCATGACGTGAAGAGGGTCAGGCTTCGCAGACATGGCGTGAAGAGACTCAGGCTTGGCAGGCATGACGTGAAGAGGGTCAGGTTTGGCAGGCATGACGTGAAGTGGCTCAGGCTTGACAGGCATGGCGTGAAGAGACTCAGACTTGGCAGACAAGGCGTGAAGAGGGTCAGGTTTGGCAGGCATGATGTGAAGAGACTCAGACTTGGCAGACATGGCGTGAAGAGGGTCAGGTTTGGCAGGCATGACGTGAAGAGACTCAGACTTGGCAGACATGGCGTGAAGTGGTTCAGGCTGAGAGGATACTGTGGGTTTGAAACAGAAACAAAAACGTGGCGTGGCGTGAAAACAAAAACCAAGGCATGAACTTACATAACAGCAGAACTACAGGAAACAATACTTGACAAAGACAAAGGCAAACATGAGGGCTTAAATACACAGGACTAATGACTAGACAAGGGACACCTGTGAACAATGATCAGACAATTAACAAACAACAAGACACATGGCAGGAACACATGACAAACAGGGAATCGCATGACAGACATGGAAACATAACAATGACATGAAACGTGACCAAGACAAGACCAAATCGTGACACTGCTCAACAATTGCTATGCAGATTTACTAAATTCAGCTCATATGCAGCATTATAACTGGAGGAATGATATAATATACAATAATATAGTATCACACAATAATAATATAATAATATAAGCTATTGACAGTGGTTTGAGGTGGTAATGTTGAGGTGTGAAGTGGTTCAGGCTGAGAGGATACTGTGGGTTTGCGGTGTTCCTCATCCGTTAAACCCACAGTAAGAGTTGAGCCATTTTAACAAAAGGGCATAGTCAATATACTGGGCCAGGGAAAAATTTATTTTTCCCCCTGGCAATTGCGACCGCACCGGATCATTCAGCCCAAAACGAAAAATGTTTTTAAGAGCCACATCATTAAATTTTACCTGGCAACACAGTCCACAAAATTTCTCCACATACGTTTCCAAGGGAAGATTCCCTTGGCATAGGTTTAGGAGGGCAACCGTTGGGTTCATGTCTGGTGGTGAAGTATTCTGTAACGTGATCCACTGGAGGCAAGTGTAAATGAAAATCCAAGTGTAGTTTATTATAAACAAAACATGAAACAAAAACCAAGGCATGAACTTACATAACAGCAGAACTACAGGAAACAATACTTGACAAAGACAAAGGCAAACATGAGGGCTTAAATACACACAAGACTAATGACTAGACAAGGGACACCTGTGAACAATGATCAGACAATTAACAAATAACAAGACACATGGCAGGAACACATGACAAACAGGGAATGGCATGACAGACATGGAAACATAACAATGACATGAAACGTGACCAAGACAAGACCAAATCGTGACACTGCTCAACAATTGCTATGCAGATTTACTAAATTCAGCTCATATGCAGCATTATAACTGGAGGAATGATATAATATACAATAATATAGTATCACACAATAATAATATAATAATATAAGCTATTGACAGTGGTTTGAGGTGGTAATGTTGCTCACTGCTCTTTGTGTTAAGTGACATGGCATGTTTGAATTCATTGAACTCACATGGCTGAATTCATCATTTCTGGTGTCTTAAATCATCCTTAAAGATATTGCTTAATTTTAGCTAACCCTAACTTTTTTTCTTTATGTTCAGCATTAATTTTTCATAATTTTCATCACCAATTTTTCAATAAAGTAGTATCATCCTACTGTATTTACATGATCTATTAACACATAACTATCATATACAGATCACATGAGACATATATCAACCAGTAAAAAAAAAAAAAAACTAAGATATTTTGTATTTGTTATGTAAAAGCATTATATAAATATGACCACATTTGACAGAAATTGTTTCTCATGATCTTACGATCTTATTGATTTATTTCTTATTGAAATAAATTGTGTTTCTTAAATGCCATAGACAATATAGAGAGACAGAGACAGAAGAGACAGAACTATGAAGGTATTTTGTAGTAAAACATCTAAGCATCTGTAACAGTGGAATTAGTTGTAGAGATGTGTGTAATGTTGGGACTCGTAACGAAAAGAAACAAACAAGGAGAGAGGACGACTTGTTCACAACATTGTCAACACTTTACTTATTTTCTTTCTACTTTTTAACAGCAGACAATTCTCTCTCACAGCCTCTAGTGGACTGGTCCAGTATTGCAGTCTATGAAGTTTTCAGCCTAATTTCCATCCATTTATGAATGGGTTTCTGGTATCAACACATGAATAAACACATGAACACATTCAACAAATGTTTTCTGTCACGGTTCATGAATTCACTGTTCTCTTACGAGAGGTTCTCTCGTACTTGCGTAATATCTTACGCTAGGGGAAAACCTCTTTTCCACGAGATACTGAAGCCAAAAATTATCCTTAATTTTGCAATAATGTAAAACACATTGCAGCAGCATGCAGACATGGGCGAGACAGCTCGCGCGCCCATTGGCTGCTCTGCGGCAACTGCACCAGCCTATCGAGAGAGGCCCCTAATGACGTCAGAACCAATGAGGGCGCTTCGCGCCCAATACGTCATGTCCCGCCAAAAGAGGGTGGGGCTCGGCTATAAATATAGCCTCGAGAGGCTGGTTTGACCAATTTTTCATCTCTTCAGCGAAGCTCACGCATCGCTGGATCCCGAGAGGAAGAAGCCGCGCCGTCTGATAGAAGCACTCAGCGGGATTAGTGCTGCATCTGAAGCTGCTGGTCGACATCTCGCCGCCTTCAGTCGCCGTTCCTGCTCACGCTTTCCGGCGTACATATCCTTTTCTCTGCTACTGTGTTTTGTGTATGTGTGTGTTCGCCGCCACGACTTTGCACTAAAAGAGCCGGGCGTCTTTTTCAAGACACCCCTTTTCCTGGTAAGGATCACGCAGCTCTCGCACTCGCTGACGGCGCTGCCCTCAGCGAGCTAATGCCTACAGTGACTCTGAGGACTCGCCTGGCATCCTTCTCCGAGACTGCACCTCCGCCCGCCGCGGTACCGCGCCGTAAAAAGCGCCGTACTCAACGGGTCCCGGAACCTCCCCCAGCCCGCAAAGCTCGCCGGTGCGCCCGCCTGCTTCACCTGCTTCGCTGAGTCTCTTCCTGATGGACAGCAGCCGCCGCGTGCCGCCGCTTCCGTCGTGGATGTAGACCAAGAAGCCGCGTCTGGGGGGGATGATATCTGCTCTCCCTCTGTTCGAGCCGCGCAAACTGCGCCGTTCACAGGGGAAGTCAGGAACGGAAGGTCACGGGGCTAGCTTTCTCTCTCCCTCTGTTCGAGCCGCGCAAACTGCGCCGTTCACAAGGGAGACCGGAAGCGGACGGTCACGGGGTTAGTTTTTTCTTTACGTTATAAGAAAAGCTACCCCGCCCTAGTTGCGCCCCATTCACCGGCGAAATGAGAAAAGAGTGTTTTTTGTCATATATGCTCGTGCTAACTGAAAGCTTATGTGTCCCCCCCTGTGGCTCAGCGGCGGAATCTAAGGCTTTCGCACGAGAGACCTGTGTTCGAATCCCGGGTATACCGGCACAAAAAATTATGCCGTCAATGCTTCGCTCTGTCAGTTCCCTTAAAAGGCGACTGCAGATGTGTATTTTGCAGCCAACGAGCGCGTTGTACAACCCGCTCGCCTGCACCCAGACACCGTTTCTACACTGTAAAAAAATTCTAACCCTCCCAAATCAAAAATTTCAAGTGACCGATAACATCTAAATTTTTCAATTGGCCCAAGTGAAATTCTGTAAATTGAATTTAATCAATTGTTGCAATAGTCTGTTACCATTGGCTCAATGAGAAATAATACATTGAACCAATTGAAAAAAAAAAAGTTTACCAAACCATGTTATTGGCCCAATTATATATTTTAAATTGTAGTAGCCTTGTTTTTTTGTTTTACCTAAACTAAAAATGTATATTGGTAAATGTATATTAGTAAAGCAACTTTACTGTATTGTTTATTCCCCGTTGCCCCAAAAGAAATATATATATATATATATATATATATATATATATATATATATATATATATATATATATATATATATAAAATATATATATCATTACATCATTATATATTAAAGACTCAAGCCATTCTGCCACAGTTTATTTAATACATTTTATTTACATTTTAACAATATTGTGAAAATACCTTAAAATGGTAAATACGGTGAAATTGTCTGCACAGTAGAACTTAAAATCATGCATTTAAATTTAGTATTCTCATCAAAAAAATACCTTAACATGCAAGTAACTGGAGAGGGTTAATTCAAATGTTCAGTGCAACTTCAATTGAATTGTTGTATTTTCACAAGAGGTACTTTGAGCACATGAAACTGCATATGAACAGTTTAACATCCAAAACATTTACAAATATTTGAAAGATTGCAAAAGTAAAGAAATAAAAATAAAAAAAGGAAAAACGAGAAGTACTTCAGGGTTACTTCACTCAGTGTTTAGTGTAATTTCATCTGAACTTTAGTATTCTCACAGGAGGTATTTTGAGCTCATGAAACTGCATCTTACACTTCAAATATTAAACATGTAAACACATTTGCAAATATTTAGAAAGCTGCAAAATAGCATTCTCACAAAAGGTACTTCTCTCCTAAGGGATAAGTGAAATTTTACTTAGTTTTCTAATAATTTGCTCCTCAGTTTGCACTCTTTTGCTGCACTCAGTTCCCATTTTCAAAAAGACCTTCTGAATGAATTCGAAGGTACATTTTAAGTCCTTGTTGTATTCCATGTTAAGTGCGTAGAGCAAGCCAAAGAGGACAATGAACACACACACAAAGTCTCCCATGTTTTCCAGGACAACTTCCTCTTCAAGGACAATTGCAACATTTACCACATTGGAGAGGAATCTTGAAGTTGAACTGTTGCTGCTCACCACTTCAATAATTCCCATTTTCATTGCAAATTTGTGATGCTCCAATGCCTCTGTACTCTGTAAAAAGTATAAAATAGCAACATTAATACTGTGTCAACAAATAGTGAATAAATCCAGAACATCTTCACTGGCCATATCCTCACTATTTTTTTTTTTTTTTTTTTTTTTTTTAAGTTTAACTTTAAAATATATAGTATGACCTGCTGAAACCGATTTCTAAGAACTATACAGCATATACAAAAAAAAACCTACTTTCCTTCAATGTAAAATTTCATTTTCATTAAAAAAACCCCTAAAAAGTCAATAATAAGATGAGAACAAATAAACAAATCGCAAACAACAGCACAAATAAATGCAATAGAATAAAGAGATATGAAATAAACAGCTTTAAGTTTTTCAGGTGGGTTCAACAGTATACTCAGGTAAGAAATACTACAGAAATCAAAGTAATCAAATGTAAAATAATTCATTGTAAAAATTAAATACAGATGTATGCTTACAATTACAAAAGTTATTCAGTCAAGAGCAGAGAGTGATTTTCTTTGTCTTTTGCTCTTTAATTATCATGACAGACAGCAGCAGGAATATTAGGCTGCTGTCACAAGAGTTTATGCACAGCTCCAATATACTGTTATATAACATGCGTTATATTTCTCAACCATTTACATCCCAAAACTGACTATTTTAACTGACTACTCGGCCAAGACAGGTGTTTGACATAATTTTGTGCGTATTTGACCGTTTAAGCGGAGCAAAACACTAATTTTGGTACTTGCAATAATTTTAATATGATATAAAAAGTTAATTATATCCACTGACCTACAGAATATGACAATATGGTTGGCAAAGGTGGACTATAAGGTTATGAAATGAAATATTTTACATTACCAACCAACTAACCAAGGAGTAACACAAAATGGCAGACATCAACTTCGTATGCAGCCTGAATTAACTTACACTGTCACGTTTTAGCGGTCTCATTGCGCCTCAATAAAGAAACTTAACACAAATTACATATTATAAGAGCTAACAGTATTAGCCACAAATAAGGAATGAACAAATGCAATAACAACTCTTGTTAAATACTCACTGTGAAAGTCGTAACGTTAGTGGTTCCGTTTTCTTCACGAAGTTAAATGATACCCGAGTCAGACCTACCGATGCTACATTGAGAGAAAAAAAAAAAGTTATAACAGAAACCTATACCTATGTCTCATAAATTTAATAGAATCATAATAAAGTTCGATAAAATTATTATGTTATGTAACGTTATGTAAAATATACTGTGTCCTAAAGTAAAACATTCGGAGAATCGTTCTATCGGTCCAGCACTCAAATTAACGTACACAAAGACTTAATAACTACAGAGTTCAGTACTAATATATAAATTGTCTCTGCTAATACTCACCATAACTTAAATGATGGAAATTCTGTCTGGAAATTCTGTTCTGTCGTCGTTCTTCAGCATCGACTCCTCTGCGTGCTCCCGCGCAGTACATTTGAATCCACGGTTTCTCTTAGGCGCATGCGTATAAGTTTTTTTTTTTTTTTTTTTTGCAAAGCTTATTTGGCAAACACAGATTTTTCACTTCTACTTGATAGATTGGCTGGACACAATTTCTTATGTTCAGTGAATATATTTTTTTAATTTTACCTTCAGACCTTAAGCTAAAATTACCACAATGCATCTTTTTGTTTGGGGACAATTAGTTGGAAGCAATTTGTTGAGTCAATATTTAATTGTATGTTTCCAAAATTGTTCAAAATATATATTTTTTACAGTGTATGGTTCGCGGGCGTCGCTGGTGAAATGAGAAAAGAGAGTGCTTTTTGTCCCGCTGAGGCCGGACCAGTCTCCATTTCTCATTCCCTCTGAAGTTCAGGCGACTGGAAATATCAATATTGCAGCAAACGAGCCTGTTATAAATACACGCACGCCTGCAAACAAACGCCGAAGCATACATGTTGACGCTATCTTATATGCTCGTGCTAACTGAAAGCTTATGGATTCCCCCCTGTGGCTCAGTGGTGGAATCTTAGGCTTTCGCACGGGAGACCCGTGTTCGAATCCCGGGTTTACTGGCACATAAAATTATGCCGTCAATGCTTTCGTTCTGTCAGTTCCCTTAACTCTTCGGAGTCTTGGGCTATTTTGGCCGTTTTTGAGTACTTTTTATTTTTTTTATTTTGCGACATAAACAAATGTTTACCATACCAATGTTTGGTATTGTTTTTTTCAGCACAACATCACCTATATGAACAGACAATTATTTTTTCACTTTTATGTACTGTATCAACATACTGGACCCAAAATCACACAAAAAACACAAAATCCGAATAGAAAAATTATAGTTTTTTTACTACAAAAAACACAAACATGCTCAATGAAGCATTTTAAAAGGTTTAAAATGTAAACACAAGTTGTAAATGTCAACATATACAGGTAAAATTCAGATATAATCAAGCTATATACAAAAAAAAATATGATTTACAAAAAAAAAGCGAGTGTAGCCATAGGCTTTTTTTTCTCTTTTTAGCTTTGCCACTTTTTAAAAGTTTATGCACACAATTATACAGAGAGCTATATTTAAGGCCTTGCATTCCCAGAGTATGAGGGTTCCCACTTAGTGCAAATACAACATAAAAAAGGTAAAATTGAGATAAAATCTAACTATATACAGCAAAAAGTAGGTGTGGCAATAGGCGTTTTTTTCTTTTCTTTTTTGCTTAGAAACTCTACAAAACACTTCATGTACAATTACACAGGCAGCTACATTACAGGGCTTTCCTTCCTTGAGTAAGAGGGGTTCCTAAAAAGTGCAAATATACTATACAAAAGGTAAAATGAACACAAAATCAAACTATATATACAACTATTTACAACGAATATCAGGTGAGTTTTTTTTTTTTTCTGTGCCACTCCTCAAAACAGTTTCTGTCAACAATGAGACCAAAGACATTCGCTTCATTTTCCTTCCACAAAAAACTACCTAAACTACCTAAACTATCTACACTACTCCTAAACTACTCTCAAAATCTATTCAAACTTTTCCAAAAACTAGCAATAATATCTCTCTCTCTCTCTTTCTATATATATGTCTCTTTGTCTACTCCGTCAATCTCCTGACTCCCGCGGGCGCCTTTCAATTTCACTTCTTTGCTCAGTTGGCTCCTCCTCCACTCCCTAAAATGTGCAGCCTGAAGATCTGAGTCAGCAGATTCACACATTTTTCTCCGTTTTGTTTTATGACAAAAACCGACGAAGTTATGAGAATAAATGCAACGCCTGTCGCATCCCATCTTGCGTTCCTTTACGAACGCGTCAATATTTTAAAAAAAAAATTATATAAAGTTTAAATTATCATATCTCCGTTTTTACTTGGTCTATCAACACAAAACAAAAAGTAAAATAGAGTTTCAAGCCAGCACTTTCGACAGAAGTGGACAGCAGCGCTCAACGTGACTTTGTTTTTATGCTTCGACGTCTTAAACTGGTCATGTGATTTGATCACGCCGGCGTGATCGGCGACTCGGAAGAGTTAAAGGCGACTGCAGATGTGTATTTTGCAGCCAACGAGCGCGTTGTACAACCCGCTCGCCTGCGCCCAAACACTGTTTCTATGGCAACACAAAGTATTCCTAGCCGCTGTGGTCGGACTCCCACCAAAACTTCTCGCTCGCTCAGTTCCAGTAATTGTTCAGAATGCTCACGACCAGGAAAATCCTCTCACAAATTTGCCAAGGGGACTGGTTCATGTCGATAGATCTGAAAGACGCTTATTTTCAAATACAAATAGCGTCACGTCACAGGCGATTTTTGAGATTCGCCTTCGAGGGCCAGGCATATCAGTACACAGTCCTGCCGTTTGGCCTATCCCTGGCACCTCGTGCATTCACGATGTGCATGGATGCAGCGCTCGTACCCCTCAAGCTCCGAGGCATACGAGTGCTGAATTATTTGGACGATTGGCTGGTTCTAGCTCGATCACAGTCAGAGCTCATAGAACACAGGACCATATTACTCGATCACCTCGAGAATTTAGGTCTCAAAGTCAATTGGGCGAAGAGTTCGCTGTCTCCCAGTCAGAAAATATCTTTTCTGGGTACAGAACTGGACTCGCTGTCTATGACAGCACAACTGTCACCGCAGCGCAGGCTGAGTATTCAGCGCATGACATAAACTTTTCGCCACGGCACTTTAGTCCCGCTCAAAAAGTTTCAGAAAATGCTGGGTCTCATGGCTTCAGCATCTTCAGTGCTTCAGCTGGGTCTGCTTCGCATGCGCCCGCTGCAGTACTGGTTAAAACCGTGTGTTCCGCGCAGAGCGTGGACCTCCGGTCTCTTGCGCCTCAAGGTCGATCAGAAATGCATTGCAGCTCTGAAACCTTGGACAGTGACCGATTGGTACCGGTCAGGTGTAAGCCTGGGGACTTCCTCGAGTGTGAAGGTGGTGTCTACGGACGCCTCAACCTCGGGATGGGGAGCGCTGCTAGAGGGCAGACCGTTCTTCGGCCAGTGGTCAGAACGGGAGATGCTTCTACACATAAACTGCCTGGAAATGATGGCAGTCGACAACGCGCTGAGGTGCTTTTGTCCCCATATAATAGGGCACCACGTCCTGGTCCTTTCGGACAACATGTCAGTTGTGGCTTATATAAATCACCAAGGAGGTATCAGATCCAGAACCCTTCACAGGCTGACGGAACGCCTCCTGGTCTTGGCTCAGCACAATCTGCGCTCGCTCAGAGCAGCGCATGTGCCCGGCCACCTGAATGTGGGACCAGACAGACTGTCCAGGAACAATCTTCCGGCAGGAGAATGGTCTTTACACCCGCAGACAGTCAAACTGCTGTGGAGGACATTTGGCAGAGCGAAAATAGACCTATTTGCGTCTCAAGAGAACGCTCACTGTCAGGAATTTTTCTCCAAGAGCAGGGATGCGCTGGCCACGTCTGGCCCCGCTGCCCGCTCTATGCGTTTCCCCCTGTCACGCTTCTACCCCAGGTGTTAGAGCGAATCAGTGAAAACGGATACCCAGTGCTACTTGTCGCCCCATTACGGACGAACCAAGTCTGGTTTCCAGTCCTGATGCAGCTGACGAGTACTGCCCCGTGGCCGATACCGGTGAGGAGGGATCTCCTCTCGCAGGCAAACGGCTCGATCTGGCATCCTTGCCCGGAGCTTTGGTCCCTACACGTGTGGGCCATCAACGGGTACCCGTTAACCTCCCAGCGGGAGTGTTAAACACGATCACGCAGGCTAGAGCTCCATCTACGAGACGGCTCTATTCCTCAAAATGGTCTGTGTTCACTAGCTGGTGTACAGCGCGTGGCACTTCACCCTCACACTGTGGGGTGTCGGAGGTTCTTTCCTTTTTACAAGAGCTTCTGGATAAGGGCAGAGCCCCATCCACGCTCAAAGTTTATGTGGCGGCCATAGCAGCGTTCGCTGAACCAATGCTTGGCCAGTCATTAGGAAGGAACGATCTGGTCATTCGCTTCCTTAGAGGAGCTAAGAGGCTGAATCCTCCCAGACCTCCCTCGGTTCCCGTTTGGGACCTTTCCACGGTTCTGGAAGCCATGAAAGGTGCCCCATTCGAGCCAATACAATCAAAAGACCTAAAACACTTGTATTTCAAAGCAGTGTTTCTTCTGGCTCTCGCTTCAGTGAAGCGCATAGGGGACTTGCAAGCGCTCTCAGTGAGCGCGACGTGTATGGAGTTTGGACCTAATGACTCGAGAGTCATACTCAAACCAAAGCACGGATATGTTCCTAAATCCCTCAATACACCGTTTAGGGCACAGGTGATCTCCCTGTCGGCCCTGCCGGTATCTGAAGAGGAAGGGGATGCAGGCTTCCTTTGCCCGGTCAGGGCGTTAACCCTCTGGAGTCTGAGCGGTTTTCTGGGCCCTGGGGGTGTTCTGACATGCTCTGACATTTGTGCTTTTTTCAGTTGCTTATAAACATATTAATGGCAAAGGTGTAAATTCACTCTATATAGCACAAACAGGGCTACAATAATATGTGAGCCACATGTATGTACATGTTTTCATTTTTGAGAGAATAATGTTTATGCGTGGTTATCGAAAAAACAAAAAATTAAAGTTTTTGAAATAAGGCCACAAAACACATACTAAATATGTGGCAATACGACTTTTGACTAATGGATGTCCTCGCCTATAGTTTTTTCTTCAAAATTATGTGAAAATAGTCTTGCTTTATCGTTCACATAAAACCATACATTGATTTAAATTGATGTAAAACAGGTTTTGCTTGGAAAGCCAATATGCGAGGGGGGCGTGAACGAGGAGTGGTTTACACCTGAGAAATACAATGTCCCTCCCACTCTGCATAATTAGCCATTCATTCAGGTGTGACACTGACTGAGCCACAATGCAAGGACAAAAGATTACGGGCCCTATCTTGCACCCAGCGCAATTGACTTTGTACACTGACGCATGTATCATTCCTATTTTGCACCCGCGCAAAGCGCGCTTTTCCCTCCTCAGAAGCACGTCGCTAAACTAGGGAATGAACTTGCGCTCCCTGGGCGGTTCAGCGCAAAAAAGGAGGCGTGTTCCGGCGCAAACGTTCCTTCATGCTATTTTGCAGGTTTAGAAAACAATTGCGCCACTAACCAGGAAAAAATAGTTTAAAGTCAGTGGCGCGTTGCGCATGTTATTCATATACTATTTTAAGGGCGCATGCTTGGCCATAATCAATGTAGCGTGTGCACAACGCGCATACACTTTGATTCTCTCATCTTCACAGAAGCAGCAGTTTTCATTTTTGCAAATCATACATTATTATGATAGATAGATAGATAGATAGATAGATAGATAGACAATTTATTATAAAAGCATACATCTAGCTTACACATTTACCCAAATTATCATACGCCTTTTTAACCAAAGTTAATTTGGGTGTGTTTCTCCATCCCCAACGTCCCTGACGAGAGCGTTGCTCTCTTTGGATGTGAACCGCTCCTGGCGCGCGTCTGGCAAATCCGCCGTTATAATAGGAATCCGCTTTAGAACAAAGCGCGTCTGCTCTTAAAGGGAATGTGAGATGACGCTCTGATTGGTTTATTTCACGTTACGCCCAAACCACACCTATGAATAATGAAGCTACTTCAGACCAACCCATTTTAGATTTGCGCCTGGCGCAAGAGTCATTTATCCCGCTGGGAAAATAGCAACAGCGCCAAGACCCGCCCACAAAGTTACTTGCGCTTTGCGCTTTGACACTTGCGTTTCAGATCGTTAAAATAGGGCCCATATTTAGAAGAAGACTTATATTGACCATTTAAGATTTTGCTTACATCTATCTTGTAAATATGTTTTGCTATTTTATTAAAAAGGTTACAATTACAACAATAATTACAATTTCAACAATGTTTCAAGTGTACTCTTTCTTTGTAAAAAAAATGATTATAGGCCTACATTTTATCTATGTATTCATTAGTTTGAATATAGCCAACATTGGAACAGCTAACATCTTAGTTGATGACTTTATTTTTGACAAAAATAGTAGGCTATTTTATATATAGAAATTGCTAAACAAAAGCTTATTTGACGAGGCAGTATATTCTACAGTAAAAACTGTACCCAAATCTACTAAACAAAATGTTGTCTTTCATATTTCGCCTGACTGTAACGTTGTTTACATGAAATATTAGGGCATATTGTTAATTTGCAGTTTAATACGTTGCTTATACAAATAGCCTACATTTTATTTCAACATATTTCAGTCGATTTTTACTCATCTCAGTATAGCAATACAGTTTGCTAAAACATCATCATTCATTTACACACGCAATTTAAATTTAAACTGTCTTTGCCAGCTGTGGTAAACAGCGCGCATTTCTGCCGTTTATTCATTCATAAACAGAAACCCACGTGAAGAAATTCACGTGAGAAGGAAAAAACTTACTAGTATTCCTCAGTTCGCTCCTCGATATACCCGCACTTCTGAGGGACATTTTCCATTATTATTATTCCTCACAGCGCTGCAAGACGGTGTAAACAAGTAATGATCTGAAAACGTGTGTGTTTTCTCGAGCTGATGGGGGCGTTCACAGGATTGCGCTTGGATTGCCTCAGCCATTTGCGTTTGAATAGCGCGCGCTCTCCGTGGGCGGAGTCACATTACATCTGAATGAGCTGTAATTAGGTCGACTGCAATCGCTCTCTTTTAATACAGATTTCACAAGATGAGAATATTTGTTTTTTATATGAATTACTTCATTTAAAAGAAGATAATTCAAGCTTCATGCCTGTGTGTCTGTATGTCTGTTTGACTGAGTATTCGCTGAGCTACAGTTCATTTTCGGACGCGTTTCAGAATGGACTTTACTGGCAGAGAGAAGGCAGAACTCGCTTCGTGTTTATTTTTCTTTATTTGGCAAAAAGCACAACACTTTGTTTTTATTGTGAGTATACACAAAAATAATACACATTTAACAGAATCGATTGATGTATGAAACTCCTATGGAAAATCAAAGTCAACAGAGTATGATTGAGTTTCTTTTACACTGATAAAAAAAAAGCGAGCTGGTATCGCCGGCGATACCGTCGACCTCAGGGGGTTAAGAGCCTATGTGTCTCGCTCATCCGTTTTCAGACAGACGGAGCAGCTCTTTGTTTTGTTCAGCGGACGTTCTAAGGGACTAGCCGCGTCAAAACAGAGTTTATCCAGATGGATAGTCGATGCTATAGCGCTAGCTTATACATCTGAGGGCCTGCAATGCCTGTTAGGTGTCAAAGCGCACTCCACGAGAGGCATGGCATCGTCGTGGGCTTGGTCTAATGGGATTGCCTTGCAAGATATCTGTATGGCGGCAGGCTGGGCCTCCCCGTCTACATTTATAAGGTTTTATAACCTCGAGGTTCCCGCTTTACAAGCTAAGTTGCTCTCGGTCTAAATTTTCAGTATTGCCTGCCCGATGCTATCGGCTCAGGATGCTGAAACTGCTAGAGCGTCGATCACTGATCGTCTGTATACTTCTGTGGGAAGTGCTTAAGTCCCCCATATTTATCAGTCCAGGCCGAGTTCGCCCTGGCTGTGTGGAACACTTGATATAATCTGCTCTTATTAGAGCTCTATATTACAGGAATGATGCTATTCTAGCCCCTCTTCCCGGATTCTCTGTGAGTCCCGTGTGATTAGGCACTGTATGAGCCCCGGGCACCTGCCCTTGGGACTTTAGTGTTGTATCTCAAGCACGCACGGCGTTTTACACTGTGTTCCCCTAGCGTAAGATATTACGCAAGTACGAGAGAACCTCTCGTAAGAGAACGTACTCGGTTACTAACGTAACCTCGGTTCTCTCTAGAGAGGGAACGAGTACTTGCGTATCTTGCCGTGCATGCATCACGCTCTGGTTCGCTTCGGCGATGAAAAACTGGTCAAACCAGCCTCTCGAGGCTATATTTATAGCCGAGCCCCACCCTCTTTTGGCGGGACATGACGTATTGGGCGCGAAGCGCCCTCATTGGTTCTGACATCATGAGGGGCCTCTCTCGATAGGCTGGTGCAGTTGCCGCAGAGCAGCCAATGGGCGCGCGAGCTGTCTCGCCCATGTCTGCATGCTGCTGCAATGGTTTTACATTATTGCAAAATTAAGGATAATTTTTGGCTTCAGTATCTCGTGGAAAAGAGGTTTTCCCCTAGCGTAAGATATTACGCAAGTACTCGTTCCCTCTCTAGAGAGAACCGAGGTTACGTTAGTAACCGAGTACGTTTTCTTCGTGTCTCGTGTATTTGTTGTTCTGTGTGTGTGGGTGTGTGTGAGTGGGCATTACTGCTCGTTCCAACTGATCAGCGCGCCAGCTGATCTCATTCCCCGCACCAGCTGCTGCCGATTCACTCACCTATAAAGACTCATCGCACTTTCCTCTCTTTGTCAGATCGTTGTTTGGTGTCCTCAGTGTGTGTTCATCCTGTGCCGTCTACAGTCCTGTTCCTGGTTCTAGTTTCCTGTTCCTGGTTCTAGTTTCCTGTTCGGTGTCTTCGTGGTTTCGTCTCGTCTGGATGTTCACCTGCACTGGATTCACCGTCACCACTCTTCACCAGCACGCTGACCATCTTGTCCCTGCGCCACTAGCCCACCCGAGTTTATGAACTGTGTTTGTGTCTTCTGACCAACCAATAAAGAGTTTACTTGCACCCTTGCTTCCGTTATTGTGACTGTCAAAACATTTTAGTAACTAAACTGAATTTTATTAGGTTTAGTGACAACATGTTACAATGTTTACATGGTACAATTTCTGGTAAGCTATGCTTTTTTATTATTTCAATTCAATTATTGTCATTTGATTTAATATTGACTCATTTGGATAAATATTAGGTAGGCTACACAAGATAGGCAAAAAAACAACTCACCTAATGCTGTAAACATACAGAGAGCCCTATCAGCTATTTAAGGTTAAAAATAACTCAAATATATAATGCATTTTTTTTTATTATAATAACTTTATTTAATGATATAAGTAAAAATATAATAAATATGTACTCTCTATAGCTCTTTTTTTCTAGCCAACTAACGTGCTATAGCCTGAATGGCTTCCTGAGGTAAATGTTATGTGACATGATTGTTCTCCAGCTGTTTTATTGACCCCTTTGTTTGATTGATTGGTCTATATTATGTATGAGGAATATACATTTCGGTAAGTTGTACTGTATCTTTCAACAGTGTTCATTCGTGTTTATTTACTATTAGCTAATACAGATGATCGGGTCACGTGCCGCTAGGGATCTGTCACGTCACATTTACAAGCGGCAAAACGGCATTTATTGTTTGAATTTCATAATAAAATTGACAGAATCTGAGAGCTGAGATTGTTTTATATCATAAGTAACTGCTCTGTCTAGTCTGTTGGTCTCCGTGTCCTCTTTGCTTCACGATTTTTCTGTGCGTGAGAAAATGGATGTGTGGCGTGAGAGCGTGTGAAAAGTTCAATTGCGTGAGTCTCACGGTGAATGCTAAAGCAGATCTGCTATAGTACAACATTCTCAGTTCCATGGTTAACACGTGCAGCTTTCTTACATGTACACAATCTCCACACTTGAAGGGTGGTGGTCTAGCTCCAGGTTTCAGATCTGTGAACCATTTCTACTTTAGCTGAACCCGCTGCACACAGTCACGTATATATGCAATTGTCACTTCCTCACCATGAGCTGTTGTGGTAGACAGAGTGTTTAACTTTGTGCACATCTTCCTCCCTCTTAACAGTTCAGAAGGTGATCCTCCTGTGGTCGTGTGCTGCAACAGTTTTCAAACAAGAGGTTTTTTTTAGTGATGTCTGCCCACAGATCTTTTCTACTTCGATGTGTAAAGTTGAGGTGTAAGAGCTGTTATGTTTCTGCACTCTTCCATTTTTAACAAAAAAAAAAAAAAAATTGTCTAAAAACTATTTTGTGATGTTTTGTGATTTAATTTTTTGCCCTTTATAGAACATCAATGCCTCTTTAAGAAATGAACTCCATTACTTATGTTTGTTTTCAGGGATGATAACGTTTTATACTTGTGCTACAACTCTTAGGCCTCTGCTACAAAACTTTCACCCTCTGTAGCTCCAGTGCTATGTGCAAAAAAAGGTTATCGTACAGCCCTGTGTATTACATATTTCTAGCACTGGTGAAACAACAGGGCCCAAAATGTAACAATCCTATCTCCCACAATGTGACAGTTTAAGGCTTTAATTGAGTCCATCCCCAAAAGTGGTGAACCCGTTTTGACCACATAGCAATTTGCACTGGGTGCAACACCATCATGCGACACAGGACGACTTGTTCACAACATTGTCAACACTTTACTCCCTTTCTTTCTACTTTTTAACAGCAGACAATTCTCTCTCACAGCCTCTAGTGGACTGGTCTAGTATTGCAGTCTATGAACATCAACACAGAACATAACAATGTGTATGGAAGTAAAATAATGACAAATGTTTTTGAGACAAAAAAGCTTGTTGAATTGCACTACTCAAAAAAATTTGCATTGCATTTAAGCTGTGAATATTTCAACTCAAAATATTTCCCACACGTTTTCATTATTAAAAATTCAATAATCCATATTCACCTTTCAGATTTCACTTCCAAAATATTCATTCTGTTTAAAAATACAACCTATAATATTTGACCAGCAATTTTCGGTCCATTTTATTTCTCTTTACAAATTCGCTTCCACAAATTCAGTGGTTCAAATTCGACAGAAAATTCAACATTTGACATCCGGGAACGGCAGGAATATCAGTAGATTGCTGATTGATGATCTCCACAGCTTGTTAGTCGGCCTCACCTGCAGGGGGTGCAAGCGGCTGTTGACGAAGAAAACTATAGAGCAACGGGTGAGAGACTCATTCATTCGTTGAATTATCGAGGGATTTGTGAAGAAGAGTCCAAAACTGCAGGAGCTTGTTGATAAATGTGGAGGCCGCTGTCACATCATTGACAATAAACACTGGAATGACTCTCAGTTAGGCTACAGGAACAACAGGGTTCATGTGAAAAATATGCTGGAGACCATCGACAAGATGGTGAAAGAGAACGGCTGCTACACCAATGAGCTGCTGTCAAGTGAGAGTTGCTGACAGCAAGTTGTTAAGGTGGCTGCTCAACCTTGTTTTAACGTGAGCAGAGAGAGCTCCTAAACACGAATATTTATTAACAATCTAATTAAAACCAATTACAGATTAAAAAGAAAAACGATAGACAATGCACTCACCCTGATTTAATATCGGCGCACACACACGTAATCACAGGCACACAGAAGTCATACGATGGGTCCTTTAGCGAGTCAATCAACAACAGCTGGTACTCTGATGCGGCTATTAGGAGGTGCCCCTCCGATGGAAGCCCCAAAGGCACGCGCTAGGCATTGTAAATCACTCAAACAAACAAACTTCCCAAAAGGTACAACGGTACTACATTAAAACTTAAATGTGGATGTCACCCCAAAAACACGCACAGCCTCGATGGCCTAGTGTCACACTAAACAAATAAAGAAATAATGCAACGTCACTTAATACTTAAATCAAAACAACCAGCTGCACAGCTGAAACACATACCTCTGCGGTCTCTTGGAATGAAGAAAAGGGGCGGGCTTTCGACAATGACGCATCCCAGGAGGCATAAACAATGAGTCTATACGCTAAGGGTGGGACCCCATTGGCCATATACGTAATGAGGATGACGTAGCAACGAGTCACTCATTTCACCACATGAAGTTTGCCATGTGGGACAGGGCCATACATTTCACTCAAATAGTCTGTCATGAGCAATAATACAAACTGCACACATTCACATTTACAATAAACTCAGTTCTTGAATTCACATAACAATAATGGAAAATTATACACATGCATATATGTTTACCACATATTAATCAACACAAATAACTCATTATTAAGTCAAAATGGGTCAATACAATACCTTTCCAGATAATTGTAAACAAAAAATTGTAAGACCTGGTTTTCCTGCTAAGACGAAAGCTGAGATCAACCCCCTGCAATAAAGCAATAAAACACACCCTGGAGAGACGATCTCAAAGATAGATCACAGGACATCGCCTTGCCCAAACTTATCTACTCTCCTCTCTCCTGAAACCAGATGTTTGTGTAGTAAAATATTTACAACATTTTGTTCTGGTCTGTGTATATAAGGGAAAGTGGCAGAGCAGTCTTTGGGAATCTGTAACCAGAAAACCCCCATGCAGTGCTGTGTTGGTGTCTTACACTCGGAACACACTCACACACCACTGTGTGTCTCTGTCAGGTGCGTTTCTTACTGTTAGACTCATCTTTGAGCAACTGATGTCATGTATTTATTATTTCTGAATTGGCATCTAATTGTTTACTTGTGTAAATGGTATGATACATTTTTACCTGACAAATACAATGT
Source organism: Abramis brama (assembly GCF_963993115.1). Classification (NCBI taxonomy): domain Eukaryota; kingdom Metazoa; phylum Chordata; class Actinopteri; order Cypriniformes; family Leuciscidae; genus Abramis; species Abramis brama. The sequence continues at coordinate 6,327,088 of NC_139965.1, forward strand.
TATATTTAATGAATTATATATGATTCTGAAATCATTATTTCGATTTCGAACAATTATTATTTATATATTAAAGGTTAAATGTAAAATAGTTTGCACTGCATCCTCGGTCTATTTCAGAACTGGCTAGTTTGTGTCGGTGAGCTTACATTTCATGATGTGACGTCTCAAAGCAGCACCTTAATGAATGAATAATTGAAGGTATGGGATACCCAGAATAATCAAAGATCTAAATTAAAACATATCAATATTTATGATTATTTTCTAATAACATACACAATCTAAATTTGATAATCATTTGAAAATTGGAGTCAGATTAAACGCAGAGCTAAAGTAAAATTTAAACTAAATTCTAATAAATAAAGTGAACTTTACTGGAGCGCTGAAAGGACATACACACATTATTCCTTCGCCCACACCATTGGATTATGTCGTTGGGCTGACGGGTGGTCTTTACAAAGTGGTGACCCCGACGTGATCTCCAGTGGGCAAATGTATTTTCAGTGAAATATTGTGACTTGCAACAAGCAAGAGGTTGGATCTTCTTCTCTTTCTTCAGCTGTTGTGGTGAGTCAATTCTTATTTGCCTTTTAGAAATGTTGAGGGAAAGACAGACCCTAACCCAGCCCCTCTTACAACAGAATATAATTATTTTTCAAAATGTCTGGCAAATTACTTGGGTTTGGTTGTGCACATGGATCAAACATATTGCATTCCAAAAAGGTCTATTATGGATAATTTATTTTTAGTACCAGACATTGTAGATATTTGTAATGGTTTCAATGTGAATGCTGGATTAATTGCCCTGGATCAAGAGAAGGCTTTTGATCGTGTTGATCACAATTATCTTTTTTATGTATTGAAGGCTTTTGGTTTTGGTGGAACATTTTTAAATTTGATAAGAGTTATTATATAATGGTGCATCATGTATGGTTAAGATAGGGGCCACTTTGAGTCGCCCAAATCCTATTTTAAGAGGTATTAGGCAACGCTGTCCATTGTCTGGTCAACTATATAGTTTAGCAATTGAGCCGCAAATGATTATCAAAAGCAAAATTGCGAGGGTCTAGTGGAGAATGTCAGGGTTCTGCCCTGGCAGTGTTGTCTGTGTTGTCTCTGTTCAATGTATCTATGTTTATGTTGTGCTTAAACACATGGTTGTGTCTTTGTTTGTGTTTGCCATGTGCTCCTCTGTCCCTTCCTCCTTGTTTCCTGTTACCACGCCCCCTTGTTTAGTTGAGTCCTTGTTTGAGTGTTGGCACCTGTCGTCTCGTTAAGTCCTTGTTTGTCTGAGTGTGCTCACCTGTTCCTGCTCATATGTGTGCTCATATGTTTGCTCTTTCCCTCTTGTGTTTGCCAGTTCGTTAAATGTTGTACTTCAGAGTACTGCTGTGTCTCAGTATCGTTCCTCTTAAGTCGTTAGTGTTTTGTTGTAGAAGTTTGTTAGTGCTCTGTTTACTGCCATTGGCTCTGTCTTGTTTCCCTGTTCCAGTCCTGTACCAGTCCTGTTCCAGTCCTGTCCTAATCCTGTCCAGCAAGCAGCCTTGTTCTGAGCCTGAGATACCTGAGCGTCAAGCTGTAAGAAGTCAAGCTGTAAGAAGTTCCTGTCTGGCTTTAGCTGGTTACCTCTGGTCTCACTCTGATCTGCCATATCTTCACTCCAGCCTACGGATACCTCATTACATCTGCTGCTCTGCTGTTGGCATTGTCTCATCTCTACCTATTGTTTGGATTGCTACCTTCTCCTACCTCGTCGTGTCATCTGTTTATCAATAAAGCTGTTAATTGTCATCCTGCATTTGAGTTCTCCTTCACAGATCCACAACAGGAGAAAGTGTGCAGCAAGTTGTCTAAATGGAAAATGATTGCTACCTCAGTTGTCCAATAGGGGAAGGATTTCAGTGACCAATAATTTGGTTGCTTCTACTCTGTGACATAAAATAACTACAGCCACCTGCTGGACTTATTGAGGAAATTCAAAGGAAACTTGTGAACTTTTTTTGCTCTGGACAACACTGGATTCGTGCTGCTGCTTTATACCTTCCGACTCAAGAGGGAGGTCAAGGGTTGATAGACATCAGATCCAGAAGTATGGCTTTCTGGTTACAAGCAGCTTAGAGACTGTTATATCATACGGATGCATCATGGCTAAAGACAGCTTTTGCTCTTCTCAGGAGGGTCAGAAGTATGAGATTGGACAACATTTGTTCTTAATGGAGCTCCAGAATGGTGATCGTGTGAATCTTACATCTTTCTATAAGTCAGTTCTGGAGGCATGAAAGGTGTTTACTATTTCACGTACATCGGATAAAGGTGTTTACTATTTCACGTACATCAGATACCCATGCTGGATTATGACTTTTTGAAGAGACAATCATTTTTCTTAATGACTTTCTACCTTCAAGACCTATGTCTGGTCCCAGTCTGTGTGCATGTTTAATTGCTGCTGGATGCACAAAGTTGGGACATATTTTGATATATTAAGCTCAGAGGTATTGAGTGAAAGGATTGGGGTGAGATCTTTGAGGCTGCTAAAACAAGCTACTCCTGAAATATTCAAGTCTTTGTATGTGGCTCATAAGACTTTGACAAATGACTCAGTATCCATTTATCAATGGAGAAAGGGGGTTCCTTATGTTTTCCCCTCTCTTAATGTGACTATTGCTGTGGGAGAATGGCAAGAGGACAGGAAGTGTTGTTTTTTTTTGTCTTTTGAAACCCCTCAGCTTGGTGTCTTTGAGGAAGTTGGGAAAAAAGCTCTATATTTCCTGTGTGAAGGCATCCAATGCTTATCTTCTGAGTGGAAATGGACTGATCTTTTTGTAACTATCTCTTCCACTAGAGGCTGCTGGCGGTCGTAATGTACATGGGGCAATAGCCACAAACAGAAACAGCACATTGATCCTTCTGTAGGGGTGGGTTGTCCTTTCTGTATAGATGTGGAAACGTTTTTTCATTTATTTGTACAGTGTTCTCCATTAAATGATTTGTTTTCATTTTTATCTCTATGGTTTATTGACATTGGTGAAGCTTTCTCTTTTGAAATGTTTATATATGGTCCTAGTTATACAGAAAAAGTTGAATTTATTAAATTTTGTGTCTGGTACAGCAAAACTTGCTATTTGGAAATCCAGAAAAAAAAAAAAGTTGTTGGGACAGGGTTCTCTGGATGTGTTTAAGATCTTCAAGTGGCGGCTCAGCTTAGAATAGAGCATGTCTATTATAAAATGGTTAAATGTGTAAATTCTCTCGATGAGGTCATTTGTGCAGTAGATGATGATGATTTAATTCTTACTTTTTAAAATGTTTTCTTTTTTTTATTATTAACAGTATTTATTGTTTTTGTTTTGTTTGTAAGATAATGGTGAACACCTTATTGTTTTAATAAATGTGTATTTAAATTAAACTCTCTCTCTCTCTCTCTCTCTCTCTCTCTCTCTCTCTCTCTCTCTCTCTCTCTCTCTCTCTCTGTCATTGTTATAAGTAGCAGTGGGTGGTAATAGACAAGAAATGTACAGTTTTCTACCATCTTGCTGATAACATTTATTTAGTCATTCGGCAGTCTTGCAGCCTGAACCCCTGCAGGAACTCCAACCTTACATAGGATGCTTTCTCAAAAATTTCAATTATTACCCAAGTTAAATATTATCTGAAGTTAAAGAGGTTGGCTGGCTTGACTAAATTTTTTGCCTGGAATAGAAATCAAATGAAGAAAATATCAAGTTTATGATGTATGAAATTTATTTATTTTAGTTATAACAATATATACAGATAATTGTATAATCTGAATGAAATAACAATTTAAGCAAAAGAAAAAAAAAAAACACTTATTTGCAACATTTTCTGTTAAGATATCATCCATTACCCAACAATTAGACTAATAATTTAAAGCAAACCATGGAGTATTTATTGATTGGTTAAACTAATAATTTCTAAAGATTATGGTATTCTTGTTCATTTATTTATCATGCTGCAGTAAATTCAATTATGTACTTTCTCATTGCAAGCAGTCTTAATTTGCATTGATTCATCTCTTGTCTTCCCTGCATTTGTTCATTGCCCACCAAGGAAAAGTTTTGCCAGACCGGCTTTCAGATAACTCAGAGCATCTTTATTGGCTTCTTCAGCTACAGCAGTTTTCCTCATTTCCTCCAGTTCTCTGACCCAGTTTTCTTTCCCAGCCTCCCTCACTCTGGGGATGAAGAAGTCCAGATGCTGAAGAGTGAAGGCCGAGTCTGGCTTTAATGCGATTTGAGACAGATGCTTGATGATCTTGTATGCATTGAACAGAAGAATTTGCTTCTGGTCCTCAATCTCCTTCAGATCTTTCTCAATTGAATTCATTATAACCAAAAACCTCTTGTTTTTTTCCTGAGCTTTTTCATAATCCTTATTAAATTCATCAAATTCCATCATTGTGACTGAAGATTTGATGATGTATTTCTTGTTTTCTTTGACGTGTTTGCTGTGGTGACACTTCCCTGAGCACACGGTACAGTGGCCGTTTTTCATGACTTCACATTTGCTGGGATCAGAAACCCACCAGCAGTCAAACTCATGGCAGTTTTCCTCACAGACAGTGCAGGTCGTCGCCTTCCTGTGCTTCCATGAAGCGCTTTCAATGGGAACCTTCTCTTTGACAGACTTTTTGAATTTAATGTTGAAGTTTTTACAAGTCTCAATCTTTTCCTTGTTTTGTTTCATTGCCTCTTGGATCTGAAGTACTTCAGCCTTTTTCTGTTCTTTCTCTTGAATTCGCAGCTTTAAGTTGCAGATGGATGCTTCTAATATTAAGCGCTCCATCAGGACATCTGAACTCAACTCTAAACTTATTCTGTTCATTCCATGCAGAAACTGAAGGAAGTCATTCATGCCATCCATGCTTTCTTCCCAGGCATGTCTTTGTGCTTTAATTTGTCGTTCATTAGTGTGACGAGCGTCAGCCTGCCGGTTGTTGAATAAGAAATTAACAGGTTGGTTATTGCGGTCTCGTCTGCAGGGGATTTTAGCTTTATTAATGGCGCTGAGGACGTTTTTAGGTGGTAGACCATCAGAGTGTGTCATAAGAAACACAATGTTGTTCACAATGTCTTTTCCAAACAAAGACAGAATTGAACTGATAATGTAATGCTGTCTGTCCGAGAGGCGATTCTTAGATGCTTGAATCACAAAACACACGGCGTCGACTTCACGAACTCCATCACTGCTTTGAAACAACATGGATAAATTTGCAGCAACGTCCAGATCTTTTTCCAGTCCTCTAGTGTCTCCGTATCCTGGAGTATCAATGATGGTGAGAGATATGGGACTCTTAATAGGACAGACCTCATACATGGTGATTTCAGAGGTTTGTGATTCTGATTGGTCTCTGGCTTCTTCTTCTGTGATTTCATACCACATTTCTTCCTCAAACTTCACATCTAGTAAGTAATTGACCATGTTGTTGATGAGAGTCGTCTTGCCAGCACCGGTTTCTCCCACCAGAAGAACAATTTTGTTTTGTTTACTGGTGTCCTTTTTCCCATAAGTCCATTTTCTCACTTTTCCATAATCATCAAGCACTTTTCTCTCTGTATGAAGACGATATCGTTTCGGAGGACCTTGATGAATAAGAGTTGATGTACGTGGTGGAAGATTTGGCTGTCTGTAAAATAAGGAGGCAAATGTTTATCAAATTGTTCGCACTGAATGAATTGAACACTAGAAATACCCATTAAAAATACAGACATTTTGAAAAAAAAATAGTTGTTTTTTATGTCAAATAATTTGACATAAATCACAGCAAAATCCCCAGTCTCAGTGTACATATTAGGGCTGGGTAATGTAAGAATTGATAAATTAGGAAATTCCAGACAGTCTGTTTTGGGGTGACCAGGCCCTGAGAGGACAAAAGGACCTCTCTGAAGATTACCATTTGAACTGGCCCTCGTGCACCATCGAGACGAAAGTCTCACCTCTGAGTCATCCTAATCTACATCTCCTTCCCTCTCCCCTCACCCCCTCTCTCTCAGGCTCAGACAATCACCTGATTTCACCCAAGAAAATGTATAGTTTAATGTGAATGATTATCACAGAGTATTTTCATGTTTGGTATCATTTAAAATGTCACAGTGCGACTGGTACAAATGTCCTATTTCCAGAATAAGTGAAACACAAGGTAATAAGGTTTTTGAAGGTTTATGGATAACTAGCATACAAGGAGGGGTTGGTCTCTCAAGCAAATGGCCACGAACCCCCAAGAGGTGTTACAGTGTACCTCTGAATGCAAATTTCTATTGTAAGCACATGGTTCCAGGTGAAAAGGTTTGTCTATTTAAGGAAGTGCAGCAGGGAGATCGGGGCCTTTTCTGTACCTCAGAATGGTCCGTGAGGTTGAGAGTGAAAGCTCTCAGCCTCATGTATTGCTTAATGTTGGGTATGCATCTCTTTTCTTTATTCCAGAGAATATTGATGTTTTGTATCGATTATCTTTGAATTGATTATGAAATTGGCATGATACATATACCTGACGTAATAAATTGTTACATTTGATTATTCTAACTGACTTTGATATTATTTCCATTGAAGAGTTAAACGGAATAGTCAAACATTTGCTCACTTTTAGTGAGGCACAGATATTATTAAAACCTTTCATTTATGGAGTCAGATGAATTAAACGAGAGAATACATAACTAAATGTATTGTAAATTTAACCAACCAATACTTTGCATGAGTGAGGACAGAGCATGTGAGACCTTCCCTGTGTTATTGGAAAACCGGCATATTGGACCAATTTCACGGGCCTTACAGTAAAAAATATCGATTCTCCGATTTTAATCGATATTCAATTTAACAGAACGATATCGATTCGGGAAATCCCCGAATCGATTCTTGTGCGTGCTTTGCTTGAGGGGATGTGAATATTATCTGTACTTTGCCTCTCGTCCTGAAGATGTCGCCTTCTTTCGAGATGCTCCACTTAAAACAAATCAAACCAAAACAAATAAGACAGAGGATCATGGCGGAAGGTCACGGTAGCCAATTGAAGCCAGCGCCGGCGAAATTAAAGTCTGATGTGTGGAAATATTTCATGTTCAAAGGCAGTGACGGTAAAGACGAGGTCGACAAAACCACTGTCGTTTGCAAGTTGTGTCCGCAAGAGAGAACAACAAACCTACGAAACCATCTGACCAGACGACACGCTGACAAGCTATTTGATTTTTGTGATTCTGGACAGCAACGTCTAGACGTTGCATTTGCCTGCAAACTACAGTCAGATTCACCTCGCGCTAAGAAAATAACAGACGCCATAGTAATGCTGATTTGCAAGGATTTACGCCCCTACAGCATAGTTGAGAACGAGGGCTTTCAAAATCTTATTAATGTTTTGGAACCACACTACGTAATGGTAACGCGCAAGTACCTCAGTAAAGCGGTTAAGACCAATGTCGCAGCGTCTCTCCAGTCGGCAGAAAGAGTTGCCCTTACCTGTGACAGCTGGACATCCAGGGCGACTGACTCGTATGTCACCATCACATGTCACTATATCGCAAATGACTGCACACTCGTGTCGCATGTTTTGCAAACCCAAGCTGTTCACACCAGCCACACAGCAAGTAACATTGCAGCATTGTTGAATGAGGCCTTAAATGAGTGGGGTATTACCGAGAAAGAACCGGCCCTGGTTACCGACAATGTAGCCAATATGGTTCGTGCGGCGGAATTAATGAATGTGCTTCACATCGGTTGCTATGCGCACACGCTGAACTTAGCATCGCAAGCAGCACTCAAACTCCCAAAAGTGGCTCAATTGCTTGGCAAAGTCAGACAAATCACTGCCTTCTTTCATCGAAGCAGCATCGCCAGCCATACTCTGAAAGTCAAACAAAAGCTACTGGATCTACCCTCGCATAAGCTGAAGACTGACGTCGTAACTCGGTGGAACAGCGCACTGGAGATGCTAGAGCGGTTCCTGGAACAGCAGCCAGCCATATCCGCAGCGCAGCTCTCACCTGAGGTTAACAGAAGTGAGAAAGATCTCTGCACTTTGTCAGACGCTGACATAACGGCAGTAGAAGATGTAGGGGTGACCCCAAATAGTCGAAGATCCGATGCTTCGATTGAAGGAGCCTGATTCAACTACCGATCTCACGGTCGAATCTTTGCAGAGGTGTTATGAAATGAGGATCATGCCACTTTGGCTATATGAGGGCGCTCATGTCTGATTTCACATAGAACCACATACCGGTTTTCTGTCAATACGTTAATATTCAGCCTATTATGATAATGCTGTATATAAAAATGTGCAAAGAAATAAGCTTTTAATAAATATTTTTTAACGTGCGTGAATAAATCCAAACACCCCGCGTCCGCGTGACAGATTTAAGTTTCACTTTCAATCCGTAACCGACAGAGGAGCGTCTTGGCGGCAAGGATTTAAATCTTTAACAATGTCTGGGATAAGAAAATATAAAGTGTGGATGTACACCGTCAGAAAGGATATTCTCCGAGGCTGGATTTAGCATCAGGAAAACCATGATCGCATTTCTGCCGGCCAACATTAACAAGTTTCACGCTAGAATGTATTTTATCCGCGCGCACAATTTGAAAAGACTCCAACGGACACAGACAGAGTGAAAGACTGGATTTGTTCTCTCGATCAGGTAGGATAGGCTACAAGTGATTTCAAAACTTTTTAGCCGGTTCTAATTAGATTTTTAGATGCTGTGAGTGTGAACATTTTTAGCTAAAAAGACTGCCACTCCAGTTTAGCATTTTGTTTCTGCAGTTAAAAAGACAAAGTTGAAAATTCTGCCTACTATCGTTATTTTAATAGTTTCTTTATTTTTATTTTATTTATTGATCTGTCAGGGTTATCTAATCTAACTATTTGTGGCTTGTGTTTTGAATATATGTTCCCCTGCACTTTAGGCATTTTGCACACATTTGCTCCTCATCTTGTGACTTGATTCTGATTTATTTCGTTTTGTATTTTTATTTATTAGAAAGGTATATTCTGTTCTAATTTAATTTAGTAAATTAATTTTTTTATTTTTTCGGTTTATCGATGTTGTGGTGTATAGAGCCTGCTCGCACAGGTAATTTAGCCGATTTAATTTGATTTGTATGTGAAATGCAAATCCTGTCTGTGGCCTTTCTGGAGTTATTTATGTTATTTCTTAGTTTTATTGATCCAAAATGTTTTTATACATTTTCTTCTATATCTTTGTGTGATTTTCTGTACATCGCGGCTTTGAAATGTTAAAGCCCCGCCCCCAGCCACACCCCCATCGCCATACACATGATTCGACTATTAGTCGACTATAAGCAAGATATGACGATTCTGATTCGACTATGAAAATCTATAGTCGGGGACACCCCTAAGAAGATGTAGTGAAGGCTCTGAATCACATGAAAGCTGCTACACTAGCCATGTCTGAGGAGTGCTCACCAACTTTTTCAGTCATTGGTCCTCTGCATGCACGGCTGTTACAGGAGATGAGAATTGCACCCAGCGACTCCACAATCATCAAGGACTTTAAATCCACTATAAATGACAACCTAATGTCAAGGTATGGTTACTTGTTTAAAATTTTTATTAAACTTTTTTAAAATTCTGTAGTAGGCTAGGTGTTGATTTATTAAACTTTTTTTTTAAATTCCGCAGTAGTGTTGATTTATAGACCTTGTGTAAACTAAATATAGATTTACATACATTAAATAGATTTAAAACCATATATAGATTAAAACAATCAATTAAATGTAATCAGCAACACTTAAATAAATTACTATGTGAAATTGACTGCATATGACAAAAAGTTATTTAAATATGTGGAATTTCCTCAAGATATGCTGGCCTGAAGGGAACATTGTATACAGCATCAGCACTAGATCCTCGTTTTAAGGCCCTTCCCTTCTTGTCTGAAGAGGATCGTGACAACACATTTTCAAGTCTGATGAGGGAAATTGTTAGTCTGGAGCAAATGAAAACACTGAAGGTAATGGCGCTTTTCCACTGCATGGTACGGTACGGCTCAGTTCGGTACGGCACGCTTTGGCGCTTTTCCACTGCATGGTATGGTACGGCTCGGTTCGGTACGGCTCACTTATGGTGCATTTCCACTGCATGGTACGGTACGGTACAGCAGATCACTGATTGGTCAGACAGAATCATCACTACCAGCATCATTGTATTTACAACACGAGACACCAAACCCGCTAGATTTAAATAGCCAGTAGTAAACAGCCAACACTGTAGCGCCTGTTTTAAAAGTATTTGCTTCAAAAAAAGAGTATAAACTTCAAAAAAAGAAATGGCTGAATCGTGGTCAGTGGACGAGGTGCAGACGTTCCTCTCGTTGGTTGCCGAGGAGTGGATGGGGAAACACGGAATGAAAAATTCGCATTTAATATGATGATGTCATCATGGTAGTAGAGATGGCAACTATAACGATCAGTCCCACCCACTTTGAAGCGGTACTAACTGCAGTGGAAAAGCAACCGAGCTAAAGCGAACCGAACCGCACCATACCGAGTCGAGTCGTAAAACGCAGTGGAAAAGCGAAGTGAGCCGAACCGTTCCGCGCCTAGTCGAACCATACCGAGCCGTACCATGCAGTGGAAAAGCGCCATAAGTTGTACCTGTGTAGAAAGGAAATAGTGTTTTGGTTTACTTTGATCAGAACTTCCAGATGGTCTTTTCTTGGTGATAATTTATTATCATATTTTAAATGTAATTTTAAATTATTTTATCTTTTAGCAACAAGGAACTGATGGTGCTTGCGGTGAAGTCACTGTGCCTGTTCAGCAGAATGACAACTCCTTGGGTCCTCCTGATGATGTGAGAGATGCAGAAGCCCCCACATCACCCAAGAAGCCAAAAACATCTGCACTGATGGATCTCCTTGGACCAGTCTACAAAGCAGCAACCCCAGCATCAAAGAAATCTGTCACTGAAATTGTAAAGGAGGAAGTGGCAAGGTACAGGGAAGTGAAACCTGTCCATGCAGAAGAGTATCCTCTTTTAGCACAACAAGCAAAGCAATATCTCTGTGTGCCTGGAACAAGTGTTCCTGCTGAGAGAGTTTTTTCAACTGCTGGTGATGTAATCACAGCGCAAAGAAGCTGCCTTAGGTCAGACCATGTTGACCAGCTTATCTTCTTGCAGAAAAATCTGTCAATAAAAAAATGAGTTGTAGGGTCGTTATATTTATGAACAGTTACTTTAGTATGTTTGGGTTAGGGTTAGCAATGTCCAGACAAGGGCTTTATGAGCATGTTTTAAAATTTGTTTTATTTCTTAAAATTTTCAAGGTGTTAATGAATTTCAGTGTTGCATGGTTTTTTTTTGTGTGGTTTTTTTACAGTAATGAGTATTGTGCAGTTTGTGCTATGTGCATATTTATGAATTCTTGTTAAAGAACTGTTAGTTATGTATAGTACGGTTAGTATGTATACGCAATGTCCAGACAAGGGGTTTATGATCCGTTTTGAATTTTGAAAAAAAAATTGTTATATTTCAATGTTGCACATTTACAATGTTTTGTTGTTTGTTTTGTTTTTTACAGTAATGTGCACTGTGCAGTTTGTGCCTACATTGTGTGCATTGTATGTTCATATTTATTATTATTTAAATCTGTAACAATGTTTGTTATCAAAGTTAAAGTAAAAATGAATTAATCATAATTGTGTGGGCCCTGTTGTTATTGAAAATGTGTATTTCAGTAATATAGCTAAGTAGGAGGGTTTCAGTTACCAGCATTTATATTGAAATATGGATTCCATGTCTACAAAATTAACATTTTTAATAAAATATTGATAACTAATCAATATTGAATCGAATCGAATCGAAATCGAAATCGAATCGAAACTATACAAATAAGAATCGAATCAAATTGAATCGCCAAATTGTTCACAATTCCCAGCCCTAGTACATATGTGTCCAACTACAAAGACCATTAATGGTGACGCTTGATGACAATGAGCAGAATCACTGAAGGAAAGAGAAACAACAAGAACAGAAAAAAGAGAAACAAGCGGTGTGTTGGACTTGAAATGGCGCTGCACAGACCGAACTGTGAATGAATTCAAAGTACCAAGAGAATGATTAGAGATCAAATGCTTTTGAATCGCTCTTGCTGTACTTTGAGGTGATAAACCGATCGGTCTGTGTAACGCCGGTTCAAGTCAAACAAGCCTAAGAACTACAACTGACTTTTAGCCATTACACATTATTTCAGAGCGTTGTTCATTTAACACCGTGGGTGTTTCTGTTCTTCACCACTAGTGTCACCACTAATGGTCAATCATCACTTAATTAATCACTTAATTAACTCCTTAACTTCAACGCTGCTTCAGTGTTATTTTAACACTCTGTAGTGTGGATACATGAACACTGAGGCCCTGTCCACACGAAAAAAGGTATTTTCAAAACTGCAGCTTATTCTATGCGCTTTGCCAATCATCCACACGCAAACGCAGTATCCGGTCACTGAAGCCAAACCTTTTTGAAAACTCCTGCCAGGGTGAAGAATTTCAGAAACTCCTGTTGCAGTGTTGTTGTGTAGACGGTGAAACCAGAGATTTGGGCTTGTGACGTCGGAACCGGTGTAGGATTGAAAATAATCCAAAATATTTTAAATGCTTGACTGTTTTTCTACCCCCTCTTTCTACCACAAGGACCATTTGGAGCACAGAGGGGCTGATAGTGATCTAGGCATGCCAAATGTTTGTACTTTGGGGGTCGATGAATTTTCACACCTTTAGTACAGTGGTGGAAGTGTAATTATCTGATTGGTCAGTTTGAATGTCTCACATTTGGGTTTTAGTCACATGGTCAAGGAAAGGATAAAAGAGGATTGTAACTGTTGCTCTGTCTCTTTGATGCTCTGACTATCTTCTTCTCTGGGTCCCTTTATTGGGGCCTCCTTTCTTCTCTCTCTCTCTCTCTCTCTCTCTCTCTCTGGTAACATTTTTCATATATGCTGGGTACAATTAATAATATAAGTTATCATCATCTCATATATTTTGTAACTATTTTAAGTGTAACCATAACCATAATTTGTCATTAAACCTTTTCAATTGCAACTAATGTACTAGTTTTGTTTTGGTATTGACTTTGAAGTGCTACATATTGCAATACAATATTGTCACTATCTATAGCAACGCTCTCCCACAAATATTAAGCTATTGTAACTGCACTTATTTCCGTCGTTGGTATAAGTGGCAGTGGGTGACAAGAAATGTGCAGTTTTCTACCATCTTGCCAAAAACGTTTCTTTAGTCATTCGGCAGTTCTTGCAGCCTGAACCACTGCAAGAATTCCACCCTTACAGAGGTAATAACCTTTTTTTGCCAGGCTTCTGATTGGCCAACATGGCTTCACAGTTTGAGTTACACCTGTTGGTTTGGCATGTTTTTGCGTTTACGTGGACACAATCTATTTTTAAAAACGAAGAAGGAAAAAATCTGTTTATAAAAATACCAGTGTACATGTGGACTAGGCCTGAGGGGTGTTAATTTAAAACTGGGGATTTTGTTGTGCAGAAAACAAGATGTCTTTGTAAGTTATTGTTGTTAAATTTTACATTTAAGTAGTGTTTAGCATAGGCCTACTCTTAACGTTAGTTTTCATTAATATGGAAAAACATGCATTTTCATAGTTGCAGCAACATTTTAATTATACTTTTAAGTGCAATTGTTTAAAAATGTGTTTGTCCCGATGTAGTGCAGGCAGGAGTCGAAGAGGAGTCAAAAGTTCCAATACAAACTTACTTACAATATAATTCAAACAGGTACAGACAGGCAGAAGGTTCACACACACTTAATAGGACTGAGAACTGATTTGATTGGCTGAACTAAAAGAAACTAAATAAAAACACCGATTAACAGAATCCAGGCACGTTCAAGTTCAAAACGGTGCGCAACGTTTTGCAACGGTTTCCGGGTTGAACGTCATGTTTCCTGGACCGGTGTGCAACAGGGTTTGAGATACGTTTTCTCTTGTTTGGTGGGTTTGTCAGAACTGCAGTCCAATCAGCAGCAACACGCTGTATTAACTCGCGCAATGGGTTCATAGAAAGTAATTTACAAATGTGCTCGATGCAGCTTGCTATACGCAACCACTGAGGTTATTAGAAGACATGTTTGTCGTAAGTTTTATTGTAAAAATATAGGATATCAACATAATGATGTAGTTGTTTATATTTTTAGCTTCATTGCAAGTGTATGACATTTGGTATAGAAATAAACAATGGTAATTAAGTGCTTTTCCTAAAAATGAGAAAAAAAAATACAGGGTATTAAAACAGCTACAAATAAAGTCAGTATGTGAGGCTAAATAGATGTGTTTTAGTCTGAATTAGGTAAGATGTGTGCATCAGTTTCAGCAATCCCTTCACTCGATTGGGATGTTCTCTTTTGTTCTGGGCGGCAAGTGCAGTAACTGTAACATCGGGCATATTTTGCAGTATTAAACACATATTTATACCGACTTCATCAGGCTCCGAAAATTCTTCACAAAAAACACAAAGAATGGCCTTCTCAGCTGCCATAGTTGCAACTCTTTCGTCATCAGAACAGTGTGTTCAACGCATCACCGTTTCTGTTTAAAAAACGCTGTGCAATGTTTTGTCGGGGAACGCAGCCCAGGTGACATAGATGATGAACTAACACAGGTGACAGAGGAACTGATAAAGGTTGTCAAGGAAACAAATGAGTGGTGGGGAAATAGAATGAAGGAAGACATGTGACTATGAACACACAAACACACACTGATATGTGACAGTACTCCCCCCTCGCAGTAGGCACGTCCTCGAGCCATAGATAGGCCAACTGACTGAAGGCAGGAGGAACCAGGGCGGAGCGGGCGGCCAGGGTGGAGTCGACAGAGGGAGGAGCCATGGAGGAGGCAGGGCTGATGACTCCAGGGGGCCAACAGATGGGGCCGGAGCAGGTGGGAGAGAAAACCAGGGTGGATCCAGAGAGCCGATGAGTCCAGGTGACACCAAGTATTCGGCAGGACACGGTGAAGCCACCGGCCCTGGCGACTGAGGTGCAGGTGGGGGCACAGAAGGCTGTGGTGGAGCCAGAGTAACAAAGGACCAAGGTAAAGCTGGCGGTCTAGGCGGGACGAGACTCTGGACCGGCGATCTCGGCGGGATGAGACTCTGGACGGGCGGTCTCGGCGGGATGAGACTCTGGACGGGCGGTCTCGGTGGGATGAGACTCTGGACGGGCGGTCTCGGCGGGATGAGACTCTGGACGGGCGGTCTCGGCGGGATGAGACTCTGGACGGGCGGTCTCGGCGGGACGAGACTCTGGACGGGCGGTCTCGGCGGGACGAGACTCTGGACGGGCGGTCTCGGCGGGACGAGACTCTGGACAGGGGGTCTCGGCGGGACGAGACTCTGGACAGGGGGTCTCGGCGGGACGAGACTCTGGACGGGCGGTCTCGGCGGGACGAGACTCTGGACGGGCGATCTCGGCGGGACGAGACTCTGGACGGGCGGTCTCGGCGGGACGAGACTCTGGACGGGCGGTCTCGGCGGGACGAGACTCTGGACGGGCGGTCTCGGCGGGACGAGACTCTGGACGGGCGGTCTCGGCGGGACGAGACTCTGGACGGGCGGTCTCGGCGGGACGAGACTCTGGACGGGCGGTCTCGGCGGGACGAGACTCTGGACGGGCTGTCTCGGCGGGACGAGACTCTGGACGGGCGGTCTCGGCGGGACGAGACTCTGGACAGGGGGTCTCGGCGGGATGAGACTCTGGACGGGCTGTCTCGGCAGGACGACTCTGGACGGGCGGTCTTGGCGGGACGAGATTCTGGAACAGGGACAGGAACACGTCTAGGAATATGGACAGTCCTTGGGGCAGGAACGGGTCTGGGAACAGAATGGGGAACAGGTATTGGTGTGGCAGCGGCCATCTTGGATGAGGGCTTAGACCAGGGGTGTCAAACTCAGTTTCTGGAGGGCCACTGTCCTGCAGAGTTTAGCTCCAACCAGCTCCAAAAACACCTGCCTGGAAGTTTCTAATAATCATGAAGACCTTGATTAGCTGGATCAGGTGTGTTTAATTAGGGTTGGAGCTAAACTCTGCAGGGTTGTGGCCGTCCAGGAACTGAGTTTGACACCCCTGGCTTAGACGGTGAGGCGGCGGCCATTTTGACTGAGGGCTCAGGCGGCGGCCATCTTGGCTGAGGGCTCAAGCGGTGAGGCGGCAGCGGTGAGGCGGCTGACGTGAAGATCAGGCTGATCAGGCAGTGTTCTGGATCAGGGCACTATGCTCTCCAGACACCTATTGACGGTCTCTTTCAAGTCCAATCCTTTGGTGTCTGGGAGGACGCTATGGTGGTGGAAAGTTGCCCCAATCCAGAACAGGGTCCTTAGGGTCTCGACATCCAGGGTGCTTGTGGCAGCAAGACACATGAAGTGCTTATAAAAGAAAAAAGGTTAGGGCTCTCCTGAGCCAGGACAATTATTCTGGCACTATCGCCCATTTTGGGCGGTCGGTTCTTCTGTCACGGTGTGGTGCAGAAGAAGAGGAAGAGGAAGAGCAGTCAAAAGTTCCAATACAAACTTTCACTAACAATATAATTCAGACAGGCAGAAGATTCACACACACTGAATTGGACTGAGAACAGACGAAGACTGGCTGAACTGAAAGGAACTAAATACAAACACTGATAAACAAATGAGTGGCGGTAAAATAGAATGAAGGAAGACATGTGACTATGAACATACAAACAAACACTGACACGTGATAGCTTTATTGACTGATGAATGATTTATAAAAAAAATTTGGGTGAAACATTTTTACAATTAAAAATGTTGGTTACATTTTAAAGCAATGAAATCAATTAAATACACCTTCTTGAACTGAGTAAATGCAAGTTAAAAAAAATTAGATCTGAGTAACTGCATTTGGTACAAAAAAAATTGTAGAAATAATGGGGGAGATACTTATTTATGAGTAATATTCACTGTTTTTTGTTTTTATTTATGAGTAATATTAACTTTGTATTAATACTCCACACAACCAAGGTATACATGACATTGGCCTTTATTGTCTGAGTACTGCAGCACAGCATATTTTATACTGTTTTAACATGTATACAACATTGCCTACATTCAAACTCATATAACAAACATGCTCTGCAGGTGAACTTCTAACTTCAGACCGCCGTCCTGCGTTTCACTCATAGCGAAAGATGCTGTGACGCGACTGACTCCATAACCTGCCCATAAACAAACAGTGCACAGTTCTGAGGACATTTTATCATCCAAATTAATTATATTCATTATCTTTAGGAATAAAGTTGTGTTTTATGCAAGCATCAGTCATTTCAATAACGAGAAAAGACAATCGTTTAGCACATTGCGTTCCAGTATTTTGTTTTGCATAAAAAAAAAAAAAAACGATTTAAAGCACAGTAATGATTTTATAGATAAAATAAAACATACACAAACCTGAATTTCACAGAGGAAATGCACCAATTCTGCGCCGCTGAGAAGAGAGAACTGTTCTGGAGACTGGAGGGAGTTCAAACAGCCCGCACTCACTCAACCGTTGAGTTGTCTCACAGTGGGGGAGGGGTGCACTGTTTTAATGTAAACTTACTACATTTCTTAAGTGTGTGTTATAGATCAATACTATTGATTTCAAGTAAGTAATATTTGTGGTTTTTGAAACAGATCAGTTTAATTCTCCATTCTCAAATAAATTGATAGAAATTTCACAAATATACTTTTGTCAAATACTATTATTATTATTATAATTAATAATTATTATATTTTTTAAATATAACTGTGCATTTTAGACAAAATTAACTGTTGGATTTTTTGTCAATTATTTTGGTACGTTCAACTTAAACCATCAAGTAAATGATATTCAGATAATTGATCAGAGTTTGGTTGCTTTTCATTGAGAACAGATCTACGGGGTGAACTAAAAAGCCATGCAATCTGTTATTTGTTCAGTGAAAGATTAATGAAACATTCTAAAGATTAGGGGCTTAAGCCCCCAGAGTTAATTATCTTAAATTTGATTTTGAAAAAGTACATCCTCCTGTAGAAAAAAACAACAACAAAAAAACAATAATTTAAACTCACCTGGGATCCATTGTGCTCGCTGGACTGAAGGTGTGGACTCACTGAAGACCTTGTGCTGGAGTGTCTGTCTGAACAATCAGCTCTGACTGAAATTCTGGTTTATTTAACAAGCCTGAAGTCCCTCCCAGTCCAATACTGTCATCTGAATAGTCTGTTATAAAATGTCAGGCATGACTATATGCCATAGTCTGTCAGAATTGTGCACTTCATGTTAATGGATTAACTCATTATCTTGAAGAATAAATAATCAACTATAAAACATTGTTTATTACATACAGGTGGCAGGTTTGGTTAAGGAAACTTTTTCAATGGATTTGATCTTATTTGTGTTTGTGTCTGTGTGTATGCATGCTTTAAATGTTGTGTTTTATGGAAAAATGAATCAAACCTGAACTGAAGTATTAAACTTCAGAAAAATGAAGGCGAAACATATTTTTAATACTATATGACAGACATTATCAGCGCTACAGACCTACCAAAATCACCCTTACAGAACGGAAATATATGTCTATATATTTATGGTCAATATATCAAACGGTATAAATACACTGAAAAAATATATGAAATAATATATTACAATACACTGATTAGGACTTGACTTGACACTGTAAAATGTAAATGTACTGAAAACACAAGGAAAATAATTGTGTTAAATTTTTCAAGAATGTTTTACTCAAAGTTGTAAATGCTAATACAAACAAATACAAAAGAGTGTCAGGACTATGATATAATGTGAATGTATCTGTATTTATTATTAAACTGCTAATAATTTGTATGCAAATACTTAACTAAAAAAACAAAAAAACAAAGTAGTTAATAGACAATAAAGCAACATGCATCATATGATCAGTGTTTCTTGTTCTTCTCCTGGACTGAAGCACAGGCTCTACTCTTCAACACAATGCTGACCCACAAAACTCACACAACAGAAACACTTTAAATCCCAACAGAACATTAAACACTCAAAGATCTCTCGAGATCTCAGCAGAGGAGGATTAAACAACAAGAATTACTGACCAGATTTATTTTATTTCAAGATCTCAGCAGAAGTTCTTATTGAGAATTAACAGAGATTTAGATGCTAAGGATTTATTTAAAACGGAGATCAATGTTTGCTTTAGTTTGCGCTCTTGACTTTTAGATTTAGTGTTGTTTCTAGCTGCTATCTGTTTTTGTAAGTTGTTATAAAAAATAATAATGGTGTGAGTTGTATAAATAGGTGGTGTAGGCTGCAACAGAAATATGAACAAAAGGTAAAACAAGAATCCCATTATTCAAACCGAAAGCTCTTCTCCATACAGTGAAGAACATATATATATATATAACATATATAACACTAGAACATATATAATTCCAAATATGTTTAAAGTATGTCACACACCCTCTGTTAATCCTCTATGGTATGTTGCTGTTAGTTATTTATGCAAACTCATCCTTTGTTATGAAACACCTTTCTCTTAAATTCCCCAGATTCAAACACTTTTCCACACCCAGGCTAAACTGTTCTTGTTAATAAACCGTTCCATTCTGTGCAGATCCGGCCCAGCCAGTACGAATACACTCTCATTTTCCACTGTGGAGCTGATCACAGCCCAGATATCAAGCAGCCATCAAAACAATGTTAAATCAATGTTAATGTGTCAGAGTTTAATCAACATCACTTTTGCACTTGCAATTAATGTTGAAATTTAATCTAAAAACCAATGTTAATGGCATTGACAAATTAACAACAAATTAATGGAAATGTTTGGTCACCACTATAGTGATCAGTGTTTCATTTAGTTGTGCAGTTTGACTAGTGGCTTTATATTTGAGTTTTTGGACTTTGTAATGTTTAATAAAACATATTTATTTGCAAAGAAAGCCAGAAACAAAGATGATCAGGTGATATAGTTTTCATCATCATATAATAGATCAATTCACTAAATTTAACACCTGACAAAAAGTGGTTATTTGTTATTAATAAATTATATTCACCAACAGTACTTTCTTGCCTAAGAGCACACATTCATGAATATTGATTTTTTTTTTTTTAAATACAATATGGGGAAAACAAATCTTTAGACACACACAGGCATCAACAATCAGCATGTTTGGGTGTATCTTTTGAATGAGACATAACTTTGCGCATTCACAAAACGTGATATTATTAATTTATTAAAACCGTAAGTTTCACCATTTTCTTTATGTAAAGACATTGTATGGCTTCAGAGCACTTGGAATGCAACATTACTTGTTTGTAATACTTTTATACTGTATATTACCTGTGATTGTTGTTACGTCCAAGGATATATTGGTTTTCTCTTGTGCAGATGTTTAAGGTCATTGCTGTGTATTTTTGTGCATTGCTGCTTCTCTGTTTTCTCTCATGCCAATGCTCTTCAGGTGCTGACTGTAGACACCTGCACCTCATTTACTGATGGTCATCTGGCACACCTTTCATTGGTTCCTGCAAGAAGACCAGCAATACAAGCATCTTAAAGCCACACAGCGAGCAGAGAGATCTGGAGGTTTTTCCCTCCTCATGTGGACTTCTTCTCTTCTGCCCCAGATCATTTACCAATGTTGGTTTTCTTTGCTTTCCATTGTAAGTCTAAATATTATATATTGACTGTTAATTGAATTGAAGGTATTGAATTATTATTTATTTTTGCTAAGAACGTGCTCTGGTATACCTTTTTGCTGACAGTTCCAAGTTGTGAAATTTTAGTTCTTTGGAAAGTCATTTTCTTTGTCATTTATCTCTTTCTCCTGTTTTTATGAGTAAGACAGGGAATTTTCTTTTCTTTTTGCTATAGGTAATTTAGAAGATTTAAATTTAGATTTATAATTTTGGCCTTTCCCCTTCCTGAAGCTTTTGTTTCTGTTACTGATTATAGTGAACTACCACATTCAACTGAACACTATTACTTATTTGTTAATCAGATTTTATTGTAAGTTAATAGTAGTACTAGAATGTTAATAGTGTGTTACTCATTTGTTCTTGTGTAGTTATTCATTAACGAAGTAATAGTATTCTAAAGTGTTACAAAATCAACATCATGTATAAAGTGTTTATGTGATGTTCTCTCAAATGTTTCAGTTGTATTGACAATTGAACATTCAAGATGACTTTGGAAATGAGTGAATGCGACTAGAGAAAGATCACTGCAGAAGTGGAGGAAGTGAGTGAAAAGTCTATTATTTTTTTTGCTTGACAAAATGGCACTTAAACCAATCGATTAATCTGAACTTGGGTTTTCTGAGTAAACAAGGCATATTATGTGAATAGTACAGATTACTGGATTTTTACAATTAAGAAAACATATTAAATAAAGTTAACTAAAAAGTGTTAAAGTTAAAATCACTTTTGGATTTTACAGTGTAGAAGTGGGGTTAGTTGTTCCGAAATATCATTTATTAAATAATACATTTAGAACAAAGCTGTGTAGATAGAATCGCTCATGTAATGCAAAACACAGATATGAACTTTTATCAATTGCCCTTTCGACAAGAGACGCCCCTCTTAGTTATCGTTACTTTGTCCAACAAGCCATGCTTTTACAGTACATATCATGTCAAAAATACATAGAAGGAGCAAAGAGGAAACTGACAACGCGCTGACAGACAAGACAGAACAGGTTACTTTAGGTATGAAACAAAAGTCTCATACTTTCAGTTTTAAGAAATTTGAAAAATAAATACTCAAGCAGCACATGAACTGATCATCTCTTCTAGTTTTAGCATGACATAAAAATGAATGAACATTAAGGTGTGTTGTTTCAGCTGCAGAAAGACATCAATTCACACCATTTTTCAAGTTCAAGTCCACTGATGTTAATCTACCAACTCTACGGTCTGGTTAGTTTGATGAACAAAAATGGCAGGAATCGGTGTTGGTCAGATCGTCTGTAAATCAAACTAGACTGAAAAAAAAACTATAAGAAAAATGTACAGCCTTGCCCGTGTGGAAGAGGTGAACACGGTTCACGGTTCAGACGTGCTACGCATGTAGTGTGATCGCTAACCACGCCAGAGCACAGAACAGCTGCTATTCGTATGATTAAACCGCTTGTTAAAAAAACGCAACTTGATCCTTCAGAATTAGTCAATTACAGGCCGATCTCGAATCTACCTTTTATGTCAAAGATATTAGAAAAGGCAGTATCTTCACAGCTGTGTTCCTTTCTGGAAAGAAATGATATCTGCGAGGATTTCCAGTCCGGATTTAGACCGTACCATAGTACCGAGACAGCTCTCGTTAGAGTCACAAATGATTAGCTCTTATCATCCGATCGTGGTTGTATCTCGCTATTAGTGTTACTCGATCTTAGTGCTGCATTTGACACCATTGACCACAACGTTCTTTTAAATAGATTAGAACATTATGTTGGCATTACGGGAAATGCACTAGCATGGTTTAAATCATACTTATCTGACCGTTATCAGTTTGTAGCAGTAAATGATGAGATGTCTCATCGATCACAAGTTCAGTATGGCGTACCACAAGGCTCAGTACTAGGGCCGCTGCTGTTCACTCTGTACATGCTACCATTAGGAGATATCATTAGGAAACATGGAATTAACTTTCACTGTTATGCCAACGATACTCAGCTGTATATTTCTTCAAAACCTAACGAAACTTACCAATTCACAAAATTAACGGAATGCATAGCTGATATAAAAAATTGGATGACTCGTAATTTCCTACTTCTAAATTCTGAAAAAACAGAGTTTCTAATTATTGGACAAAAAACGTCCTCACGTAATAACCTAGAATACTGTCTAACACTTGATGGCTGCTCTGTTAAGTCTTCGTCGGTTAGGAACCTGGGTGTGCTCTTTGATACCAATCTTTCATTTGAAAGTCACGTGTCTAGTATCTGTAAAACTGCATTTTTCCATCTTAAAAATATATCTAAATTACGCCATATGCTCTCATTGACCAATGCGGAACAATTAGTTCATGCGTTCATGACCTCAAAGCTAGATTATTGTAATGCTCTACTGGGTGGTTGCCTGCACGCTTAATAAACAAACTACAGCTAGTTCAAAACGCAGCAGCTCGAGTTCTTACCAGAACCAGGAAGTATGACCATATTAGCCCAGTTCTGTCAAAACTGCACTGGCTCCCTATTAAACATCGCATAAATTTTAAAATATTGCTGATTACTTACAAAGCACTGAATGGTTTAGCTCCGCAGTACTTGAGCGAGCTCTTAACGCATTATAGTCCTTCACGTCTATTGCGATCTCAAAATTCCGGCCAGTTGATAATACCTAGAATATCAAAATCGACTGCTGGCGGTAGATCCTTTTCCTATTTAGCACCAAAACTCTGGAACAGTCTTCCTACCATTGTCCGGGAAGCAGACACACTCTGTCAGTTCAAAGCCAGATTAAAGACACATCTCTAGCACCTAGCATTCACATAATACATTATAGACTTCTATAATTCAGTGTTAGGCTGCATAGATTAGGTCAGCCAGAACCAGGAACACTTCCCATAAATCCTGATGTACTCGTTACATCATGAGAAGAATGGCATCTACGCTAATTTTAGTGTCTGTGTTTATCCCGAGGTTTTCCTGCAGCCTGCCGGATCCAGGCCGTATCCAGATCTGATGAAGGACCTGCGCCTGGACCGATGACAACGCAGTGCTGAAGTGCCAGCTAGTCTCTCCCTATGGAGGATCCCACTACCACTATACAGATAAGGCGTTGTCGGGAAAATTTCGTTTCGCGTTCCTACCCCAAAGCAACAAAATAAAATAAAATTCTTTATCAAAATTTATAAGGAAAGACAAGTACTTTGTTTAGGCTTGGCTTGTAGGGAATTCCAAACCTGCGTATATTCAAACGCACATAACTATAGAACCCATTCTAAATGCGCATGTGAACGCCATCAGCGTTTCTCACAGGTTCGCGTTTAAAGTCTGTGTAGAGGGAATGGTGTCGTCTTAGCGGCCCCTAATTTAATAACAAATTATCATTGCGACGGAAGCAAATCAATCAAAACTAACTTTAGATGGAAAATAACTTAACTCTGCTATAAAGCCAAAACAATATCTGTTACCTTAAATTATACGCTTATCTCTGTGAAGCTGCTTTGAAACAATCTACGTTGTTAAAAGCGCTATATAAATGAAGATGACTTGACTTGACGTGCACTACTGTCATCATTACGACAGAAAATATCCTTTATTACTACCTGGCAGAACACTTTTCAATTAATTCAATGAATTTGAGTATATTTAGCTGTAGGCTATAACAGGTCTGGTGCACCTTATTGATGAACAGGAATTGTAGTTTGTGAGTAAAGCTGTAAATTCCTCCATCAACGTCAGCTGCCTCCATAATAATCTTCTGATACTTGCAGCACAATCCAGAGAAAATCACTGTGCTCGTGCCTCGTGTGACCCTGAGTACCCCTTCGTTCTAAAATACTTACAGTATAAATAATTTGTTTATTCTCCTTGTTGTTATGCACAAAACTTGTCTTGTTCCCTTGTACTTACACGTACTTTTTAACTAAAGTTACACTGTTATGCTGTAAATTCTTCTTAATTACGCAGTACTTTGGGGTCTGTAATCAAAAGCGTTACCAAACACATTTTATTTTATTTTATTTCATTTCATTTTATTTTCGGATATGAGATGTTATAGTCATGTTTTTAATTATATTAAAATAAATAAAACAATATTTTAATAAATAACATATTTGTACATCACTGGAGGCACAGATCTGCACGTCCCTGAAATGTAATTCCTAACAAGCCCAATATGTCCTATATTTTTATGTCCTAAATGCATTACCTCAAAGTAAATAAATTTGAACAAAACAAAATATTTAAGTATGAAATATCAGAAAATTGTAAAGTATGTCACACACCCTCTCCCTGTTTATCCTCCAATCTTCTGAGGTATGCTGATGTTCTTAGCACAGTATAAGCCTTTGTTTCTTATGTTACATCCGCAATTCTAAAGGTGTCACCTTGCTCCTAGATCGCTCACAGACTTTGTCAAAACAAACAAATTATATAACAAATTATTATTTCCTGTTCTGAAATGGGTCACCAAAAGGCACATGTGGTTTTTAGAGCACCAACTTAAATGCCACTCTGACCGATGCCTGAACTTCGTATTTTGAGCACTTCTTGCATTGTTTTTGCCTCATCACGATGACTTGCTTAATTTAGTCCTAAGTTGTAAATTGCTTTGGACAAAAGTGTCTGCTAAATGACTGAATGTAAATGTAAACGTACAGTAGTTGTGTTACTGTCATGGTGCGGTCCAGGCAGAAGAAGAGGAGGAGGAGGAGTCAATAGTCCCAATGCAAAACGTTTACTTACAATAATATATCTTAAACTGGTACAGAACGGATAGAAGGTTAACACACTATATACAATGGAGAACAGACAAAGACTGACTAAACTGAAGGAACTTACTAACACAGATGAACACTGATTAACAGAACACAGGTGATGTAGATGATGATGATGATGATGATTATTATTATTAACTAAACCCAGGTAATACAGATGAACTGATAATGATGGTGACACGTGACATGAAGACAGGCAGACAAGTCCAATGAAAACAAACTAAACAGAACACAACTGTGGCATGTTTATTAAGTAAAAACAATGTAAGACAATTAGTTTGATCAATTGTTCAATACTAAATGGCTGCTTGGGAGAACTGCATGTTTGTCGACAAGGTTCAAGCTCAAGTTTTTATTTATATTACCAAATTCCTGTACAAAAAGGACACACTAAAGTCTAAATATAAACTCTTATAAGAGAAAGTAATGAACAGAAATCCACAATAAAAATCCAACTAAAAAACATAAGAGAAACACCAGTTGAAAAGCCAAGGAAAAAAAATGGACAGGGAAGGGGCAAGTCTAATCTCTAAAGGAAGGTTATTCATAACCATTGGCCTATTATAGAGAAAGCTCAAGCCCCTCACAATTGTAACATGGTTAGATAATATTATGGGCCCTATTGTAATGATCCAAGTGCATAGTCAAAATTGTACCAATTGTACTTAGCACAGGTGTCTGAATCCACTTTTGCTAGTTTATTGACGGGAAAAATGGTTAGCGCTCCCGGCGCATGTCTAAAAGGGTTGTCCCTATTCTCTTAATGAGTAATGAGTGTGTTTTCCCTTTTCTCTTAAGTGTGTGTTAGACATCGGCTGTGGTTGGATGTAACCGATCAGAGTAGCCGCGTGCAGGCGGGGAGGAGATGCAAACGGAGACGTGAAGTCGGACACTTTCTGGTTCCTGTAGTGACCGCTCACGTGGTGTTTGCATACTTTACCACAGCTGAAGTGAAATAAATGCAATATTTGCCAAATAATACACAGATGTTTCAGAGACATTTTCATTCAATACTTTATGTACTGCTTCATACAGCGTCTGTTTGAACAAGAATAAAGTTCAACATAAGCTACTATCAATGAAGTGGAGTCTACATTTTTTAATCAGTTTTCATTTGATAAACATGACACAATATAATATCGCAACTACATGAAAAGAGTGTTTACTGTTTAAAAAACTGATTTGTGAGCTTTAGAGTGTTCGAATAAACACAAAACACACGTCACAGTCACGTGGCGTCACGTTTACATGACAGAATTTGATAGTGGAAAAACTGAACGCGTCTCCAGAGTGCAAACGGATCTGCTCGTGCGCGAGGTTAAAGGTTAAAGCGAGACCATCTACGGGAAAATCTGGATTCCACCATATCTTAATGTACACAATATTAATCTTTTACATTGTAATCCTTTTATTTGTAATATTTGGCTAGTTTATGTGCTGCTGCACCTCCCTGTGTGTGTGATAAGCAGAGTGTGTGTGCGTGTGTGTGTAATATGCAGAGTGTACACACGTTGTGGACCCACCTATAGGTGCATATTACTACTGCGACCTTTAAATAACAAAAATGGTCAATGGCTCAGTCTATTTCAGTTCCTCAAAATAGCATCGCTCCATCAATGCGCCTGAACACACTCATTTTCAGACCAGCAGCCTATGGGCGAACAGATAGGCGCAAATGGAGTTGCTGTTTAAACAACGTGGCGCTGGACATTAAAATGACGTGAAATTGAAATCTGCATCGTGCTGAAACTAGCAAAACACACTTGCGTCGCACCTGGCGCTGCATTGCACCGAGTGTATGATAGGCCCTATCTGTTTGAATGGTTATGGGTAGCGTGTTACACAGTCTGTCAGTGACTTCTAAGGATGCTCCCTAATCAACTAAAGGTTAGTCGATCAGAAGAGGCTTAGTCAACCAACATTGTTTTAGTTGTTTATTCACAGAAAAACAAAAGCTCCACAGAAGTGGCAAAGTCACTTAGTCTGTGAGGGACACATCAGGTTCTGTGGTAATTACAGTATGTCGAACAGGACATCCACATGCTCATTCATTGACCTCAAATATGGCTTATCATTTGAAACAAGTAACTTTACATGGCCACTCACTCTAATATTAACCTTTATAAATGTGTGCTATTCTTCTTTCTTCTGAAATCCTCTTGGCCCCCTTGGGAATATAGTGCGTCAACCATGGATCTCCACCTCACTCTCCTCTGTGCTAAGGACTTTACTTCTTGCCAGGAGGTCCCCGTCTTGGTCAGTTCATCAAGCGTAGACCGCCTCCAGTTGGATTTAGGTCTCCCTAGCTTCCTCTTGCCTTGGGGATTATAGTCCAGATCTTGTCTTGCTATGTTCCTCGGATCCTTCCTAAGTGCGTGACCAATCCAACCCCACTTTCTGGATTTGATTTCAATGTGGATTTGCTCCTGGTTCATGCGTCTCCACAGGTCTACATTTGATATCTTGTTAGGCCACCAAATCCTCAGTATGTATCTGAGATAATTGTTAATGAACACTTGTAATATATCAATGATTGATTTGGTGGTTGTCCAGGTTTAACAGCCATATAGCAGGACAGATTTTAGGTTTGTATAGAAGAGTCTGATTTTGGTGTTTCTAGAGAGCTGGTGTTTCAGCTCGACATCTTTATCAGCTCCTCCATCTGTGCTGATGTTGCTTCCCAGGTACACAAACTCGACCACATCTTTCAGGGATTGCTCCTCGATTATGACAGGTTGGTGAGTTTTGGTGTCGAGTCTCATGACCTTGGTCTTCTCAACGTTTATCCTGAGGCCTATCTGTTTACTGTGTTCATGCGATCTGGTGGTCTTGCATTGAATGTGTGTATGTGTTTCTGAGATCAGAGCCAGGTCAGCAGCAAAATCGAGATCTTCCAGTTGGTCAAAAGGGTTCCACTGTAGTCCTGTCCTTTGACCATCCACTGACATTTTCATTGTCCAGTCGATGGCGATGAGGAAGAGGAGGGGAGACAGTAGGCAGCCTTGACATACTCCTGTCTTTATAAGGAGGGTGTCCGAGAGTTTACCATTTGAGGTGACTTGACCTGAGAATCCATCATACATGAATTTAATGATGTTGACCAGTTATTGGGTATTCCATAATGTCGGAGCAGCTTCCACAGAATGTTTCTGTCTAGGCTGTCAAAGTCAATAAAGTTTATGTTTAATCGGGGATCGAAAAATCGGGAATTAAAATTATACCAAAGCAAAATCTTGAGTAGTCTGATAAAACATTAAAAACTGTCCGTGAAGGTTGAGCAAAGGTCGTGAAGGTCGTCCTGCATCTACACAATTATTTTGTTAATGACTGACAATTTAGTTGTAATAATAATTTTTACATAAGTTATGTCAAAATTATTAGCATTAGGCTATAGCCTGAAAGGTCTGATTTACGCACTGTTACAACAGTCATTGTTTTTTTTGTTTTGTTTTTTCACAACGACATTTGAGTTCATTAATGATATTATTGTTGTTGTTTTTTTCTTGTGGCAGACTGAAGACTAATGACATGTTTGGTTCAGGTTTGAAATTAATTATCTTTAAAGAAGCATTAAGGCTCAAAGCACACAGTGTTTTAGAAAAGTCTGGGAATGTGGACAGGCCAAGCTTTCTCTGATGAACAGCCAGTTCCCTCTGTTTAAATGCAAGCTCTTCTCCACACAAGGAACTGATGAGAAACAGGTGGCATCAATTAGGCTCCTGCGAGAGGACAGGGAGGAACAGGCAAAATCTACATTTCCCAGCAGGCTGT
The DNA here is from genome assembly GCF_963993115.1 of Abramis brama. Lineage (NCBI taxonomy): Eukaryota > Metazoa > Chordata > Actinopteri > Cypriniformes > Leuciscidae > Abramis > Abramis brama. The sequence goes on from NC_139965.1 coordinate 6,356,311, forward strand.
TGGTCAACAGGGAAAACACAATCACATACATATTCACCAAATTAACAGGTAATAAATGACCTGTGTCCTGGGGCGAGACACTGCTAATGCTGCTAATACCCTACTCAGCTCAATCCAGACGGTTGTCCTGCTGATCCGCTGGGGAGAACGCACTGTGGCTGATCCCCGGAGCCGGCATCGCAGCCGGTGTGTGTGCTGACGCACCAGGAAAAATATACTTCAGCCATTAACACCAGACAGAAGGATATTCACATCACCATATGGAAGGAAGCGTAAATGAATGGACGCATAGGTTACTGTAAAGCTACGTCTTAGTTGGTGCTTATCTTGGCAAGAGTCGAGTGCAAATCAGCATGAAGTTTCAACATCTACTCTCGTATAATGGAAACCTTGAGTTAAATAAACATGAATAAACATGAACATGAAAAAAACATGAAATATTTATTGAGTGAGTTATAAACTGCTGTCAAATACATTTATTTTCTTTGTCCCCGAGTGTCTTTAAAGGGAAACTGTCAGCAAAGAATTTGAATGATTAAATGCTTTCAAATGATTTAATTACAGACACTAAACATATAAAGATTTATTACTTAAATATGACTGAAACTTTAAGACATTGTTTTTGAATTAATGATAGTTTACATATGTGAAAAACCAAGAAATAACCCTCTAATAAACACTTAATTTCAACAGTTATTCATTTATACAGAACATTTGATACAGAATAAAACTATTTTATGTAATTACTCAAACAAGCAAACTAGAACAAGCAACAGTATCATTGTCAAACTTTCACTAACAGACTAACAACACAAGGTTATGACAAATATAAAGCTTATATAAAGAAGAACGAACTACAATATTTTCAAACCATGTTAAATGCTGACAGAACATTCAAACATGTGGACAGAATTAACTCTTTAATGTCAGATTGAAGTTTCTTCCTCTGTTACGGCGTACTGACTCTGGTCTTCAGCAGATGAGACTGAAATACACATAAATCATTGCTTTGAGAGAGAGAGAGAGAGAGAGAGAGAGAGAGGGAGAGAGAGAGAGAGAGAGATCAGACAGTTTTACCTCTCGCTCTGTAACATTTGTAAAGCAGCACGACTGTCGCTAGCAGATACGGAGAAGCGGCCAGAAGAGAACTGAGGATTTTGAGGACAGAAATCTGACCTGAACGTGACACTGAAAAACAGAAACACAAGAACATTATTGAGCAACATTACAGAGCTCTGAAGGGCTTTCAGAAAGTTTCTCGAGGAACCCAAAGTTTGTGAGTGAATATAAAAGCTTTGAAATATTTTTCCTCCCATCTCATATTATTCCACCACCATTCCCCTCTTACAGCTCTGTGTTAAAGGAAGAGTTCATTCACAAATATATATTCTGCCAAATTTACTGACCTTCATGTTGTTCAAACCTGTTTGAATTTCTTTCTTGTGTGGAAAATAAAAGATATTTTGAAGGAACTTTTAATTTCATTGTATGAAAAAAACAACAACAACAACTCCCAAACACCTTCTTATGTTCCACAGAATAAAGAAAGTCACACATGTTTGGACTCATATGAGGGGGAGTAAATGATGACATCATAGAATATTAATATAAGTTATTCATTTTAATGTTTAAGAGGAACGTACAATTGTTTTCCTCTTCAGACCAAAACTGTATGTTTGACACTGAACATATATGAGCTCAATCAGATTCATTCCTGTTTTCAAATGAAAAACTTAATTTATGAAAAGTCAGATTTTAACAGAAAAGTCTCTAACAGTCTCTTGATTTCATTGAATTGTGTGATGGTTTTTATAAGGTGTTGTTTTCACTATTTCAGCATATTCTGCATGTGATTTGATAGTTCAACTTAGTTATGTGAAACAAACACACTTCTGTCATGAACTCTCTGAGTGTTTGGCATGGTAATGGATATGACAGTGTTGATATGTTCGGTCTTGAAGGAATAGATCTGCTACGCTGCTGTGAGCAAGTAAGACATGCTGTACAAAACACATGAATTAGCCGTAGCAGATCTACACAGGTGGAGCTGGGGAAGGTGGAGGGTTTCTGAAGGCGAGACACGGCAGGCAAAAACAGATTTTTCATGCAGTGCTCAGTTTTGAGATTTTGGGCTAGTTTACTCCTTCAATATGTGTTCTTTCAAGCTGCTTTAAAGAAAACATTGACAATATACATTAAGATGTCTATTTTATCACATTTTGTTTACTCGCGGCAGTAAGTTTCTCCCGAATTTACCAGGAATTTAGCATTCCAACTCGACACGCCGAGCTCCGTCTGTTTACTGAAGTCTGTCATGACTGGTATCCTTGTAAAGCTCTGAGTCTCCCGCACGACACTATGTAACCCAAATATGGGCATTTCCTTTCTATCAGTAACCAATCGTGAATGTCCAAAGGGGGATTTAAAGCTAACAACATTTAGAGCTATTAACTCTTTAACTGCCGTTTTCTCAAAATGAGTTATTTGTCATTCTCCAGTAGAAACATCTCAGCCTATGTAGCATCTATATACACCAAACTTTCCAGTTATACACTTAGCAGTATTCTGAAGATATTTTCAGAGGGATTTGTTAATACATCATTCCTGGCCAGATTTATGTGACATTTTTATAAAAAAAATAAAAATATGGTGAAAATCGATTTTTTAAGGCTATGTACCGTATATTTTGATTTCCTAGGTAATGAAAGCATATATCCTGAAATCCCCCTTTGTTTTTTCATCTTGTGTGTAAACAGAATGAAAAAATAATAATAATAATGCCTAATTTGCATAATAGATCATGCCTAATTTGCATAATTAAACATGCAAACTTCTAAAACTTGTAATACTTTTTTTATATACTTGTGTAAGTAATCAACAAGTTTCATGGTGATATCTATTATTTTAAAATTTTACCCTATTCACCTGTAGTGTCTCGCCTTAAGCTCATTGGCTGCTGAAAGGAACCAATCAGCTGTGCCCTAGAGAATGATGTGATTGCAGACTGAGTTAAAGACCGGTCAGCCAGCGCCATCTAGAGTTTCATGACAGAACTTTGTATTTGTCAACACCTGATTGTCTCCAGCAGAAATAAGAGACAGAGACTCATATATATGAATAGTGCGTATCTCATCAGATGCTCATGAATAAAATAACCTCTGACTGAGATCCAGCTGTGGAGAGACTGTCCTCTCTCTGTTTTACAGTAGTAGAAACCCTCATGTGACTTTGAGACAGTAGTGATGCTCATCTCTCCTGTCGTCTGATTCTGGATCAGTGATCCGTCTTTATAGAAATCAGCGCTGAGGATCGGGGAGTTTGTAGATCGATGTAAACAGTGTAGAGTCAGAGTCTCTCCCTCAATCACAGGATCAACAGAACTCTCCAGAATCACCTCACCGTCTACAAACACAAGAAACACATCAACAGATGTAGTGACGATACAGGCTGTGTTAATCAGAGCCATACTTCAATTATTAATAAGATCTGGAGGGGCAACATGTTCACTACCTTTAATCTGAGAAACTTTTATTCAGCAAGGATTCATGATCAAATGTGACGCATTGATCAAAAAAGACATTTATGTTACAAAAGATTTATATTTCAAATAAATGCTGTTCTTCAAACTTTCTATTCATCAAATAAGAAAAAAAAGCATCACGTTTTCCACATTTTTTTTCCAACATTGATAATAATCATAAATGTTTAAATGCTTGAGAAGTAAATCGTCATATTAGAATGATTTCTGAAGGATCATATGACACTGAAGACTGGAGTAATGATGCTGAACATTCGGCTTTGAATAAATTACACTTTACAATATATTCACATATAATTTTTTTCACATTTCATATGTAATAATGCTGGAAAATGAAGGTTTTCATGCATTTTTGGTAAAATAAATGCAGCCTTGGTATCAAACATATTTCCAAAAAATAGTTTAAAATAGAGTTTAAATCTTTATATTTTCTGTGCAGTTTTCTGATATTCAGTAAGTTTATGCATAATCATAAGACTGAATTCTCAATTATATTATTGTTTAATCTTGAGCAGATTGTTATGTATTGTGTTTTATAGTTGTAAGAGTGATTGGACTCACCATGTACAGTGATGTTTCGAGGACGCCGTTTCTCTCCAGATTCAGACTCACACCAGTACACTCCAGTGTCAGATGTGCTGAGAGAGTCCATTACACATCCAGATCCTGTTTGATTTGCACAAGTGTGTGTGTCTTTGTCTGTGTATCTTCTCACTGTCCATCCAGCAGAGTTACTCTGATCCTCACAGCTCAGAGAGAGAGAGTCCGATGAGAAGTGTTGACTTCTGCTGGGATTGATGACCAGAGACACTGAAGCAGAAACTCCTGAAAAGAGGAAAATCTCCATCAAAACTGACAGCACAGAGACTGCAGTGAAACACAGATCCGGATGAGCACAAGCAGAAACCCTCACCAGTGATCCACAGTGTGTGTGAGCTGCTGTTGTGTGTGTAATAGGCTGGTCGTCCTCTCTCTGCTCTGCACGTATAAACTCCTGTGTGCTGTAGAGCAGCAGGACTGAGAGTGTAAGATCCTCCAGCTCCTCTGCTGCTGTCTGACAGATGATCATGATCTCTGAACCAGCTGAACGTCCAGCCTTTAGAGGAGCCTGAAACCTCACAGGTCAGAGTCACTGATTCTCCTTCAGTCAGCCACGGCTGTGGAGACACTCGCACTGATGCCTGAGCTTCAGCTGAACAAAACATCACGAGTTACAGAGCCGTAGAGAAACTGATGGAGAAGCTGATCACAACAAACACACACTCACCTGAGACAGTCAGTGTAACAGCATCACTGCGCTGAGAGCTTTGAGTGTGTGTCTGTCCTGTACAGGTGTATTTACCGCGGTGAGAGAGATCAACACTGCTGATGTTCAACTCTTGTGTTGAGGTTCGGCTGACAGTGTTTTTATATTGGTTGTTGGTTCCCTCTATTTCCCATCTGTATGTCCACTCAGTGTCTCCTCCCCACTTTATATCACATCTGAGAGTGACTGTTTCTCCTCTAAACACTCGTTCATCAGGTCGTACCGTCAGCACAGCTTTAGGACTCACTGTACAAACACAGATTATTGCATTTATAGTTTCAGAAGTTGTGTAGATATTGTCTCTGATCTGTATTTGTTGCATCACACTCTACAGTCTCTCTCACCTGTGACATTTACCCACAGTGCATCACTGTATTGTGTGTAATAGACTGGTTTCCCTCTTCCAGCTCTACACCAGTACTGGCCTCCATCAGACACTGAATCAATCTTCAGGCTGTAGTTTGTTTCTGTCTTCTCTGTCTCAGGGTTCAGTGTGTGTTTGTACCAGTAAGAGTCCCAGTCAAATAAATGAGCATTTAAAGTACTAAAGTAATTGCTTCAGTCCTCTTATTGGCTCAGATGTGGCTGATACAGAAGTGCATAAGAAAAGAGATGAACTACACATTACCCCTTCCCTGTCACCCCTCTTTATCACATAGTTGTAATTCAAGAAGGATTTGGAATCTGCTCTTGTTTTAAAGACTATACAATACTCCAAGAGGGAACAATTCGAATGTGCATGTGTCGCGTCTGAACGCGTTGTTGTCTTTGGAGCTCTATCGATTTGATTTATAATTCTTGATTTTTCCCTTTAAACTCACTTACAACGAACATTTTCTACTTTTCCTCACTGAGAAGCCCTGCTGCTCAAACCTCATAGTTACAACGCGGACTGTTGAGCAGACGCGTCTCAAGCCTATTAGTGATCCAATGCCGGATACTCTTATAGGTTACGTCCGTGGATCACAGCTGAACGCGTCTTCTCCACACTCACTTACAAACAAACATGGTGAATATATCAGATGTAAGTAGTCTACCTCTTGGTGCAGGTGAAGATACATTTGAGCTGCACGCGTTGCAGTCTGAGCTGGAAGCTGTTGAGAAACAGATCCACGACCTTTTAGTGAGACGAGCCGAGCTGATAGACCGGCGTTTAGCTCTTGAAACATCACGCGCCGATGCACACTAATCAGTGATTAACGTTACTAACCTGCTGACTCCGACCTCGTCTACTCCGTGCGTTACTCAGCATCGGTCCCGAGTGCCGAGGTTGCGATCAGCCATGGTCTCGTTCACTCCGGCTCCAACACGCCACCACGAAGCCTGGATGGTTCCGCAGCGGAAGACGCGAGTCATGCCCAGACCAAAACTCTCTCCGACCCTCCCGGTTTTCGAGTTATCCACACAAAACCGCTTCTCCCCTCTTCGCGAAACCGTATGCGATGCTTTGATCATCGGTGATTCCATCATTCGGCACGTACTCGCTACGTTAGGTAAAAGTAAGGTGTTTTTCGTGTTTCTGAAATTGCTGGTCGCGTCCCCGAGATTCTGAACGATGACGAGCGCGTCGGAACTGTGGTCCTGCACGCGGGAGTGAACGACATCAGGCTGCACCAGACAGAGGTTCTGAAGAAAGACTTCAGGAATCTGATCGATACGGTACGCAGCACATCGCCTGAAACAACGATCATAGTGTCAGGACCGCTTCCCACGTACCGACTAGGACAAGAAAAGTTTAGTAGACTATTCGCGCTAAATGAATGGTTAATGTCATGGTGCAATGAGCAGAAACTGCTCTTTGTAAATAATTGGAATCTGTTTTGGGAGCGTCCCGTGCCGATGGCTTACACCCAAGCAGATTCCGGAGTGGATCTTCTGTCGGATAACATCTCCAAAATGTTAAATACCATTAAATGACTAGTAACCAAAAGTCCAAATCATAGTCTCTCCTGCAGCAATTTAAATGATATAAATACTAGTGTAGAACATTGCTGTGTCTATTCCTCGTTTAGTGAGATCAAATAATAATTCTACTGCAGGATCTAGGAAAAATCTAATTGTTATTAAAACAGAAAATGTTGCTATTAGTAAACAAAAACAAATTTTAAAGCTAGGTCTTCTAAACATTAGATCGCTCACACCTAAGGCTGTGTAGCAACAATGACATCTGCTTTTCGCATTAAGTAGATCATGTGATGGCAAAACACATCGTCTTTGTCCTGGCTGGTTAATAATTGCCCCACGAGGACCAATTTGCCTGGGTTTCCCCCAACCTCACAGCCTCGAGACATTCCACACATACATACACACACACACACACACACACACACCAAGGATAAGCAATATTTAGTTCAAATATATGTACAATCCCATTATGCATGTGTGGTTTCTAATTTGCAGGTTTGAATTCTAAGTGTCTATCGGAAGAATGTTTCCCCCAATTTAGGGTCTCAAATAGAATCATGATTTTGTAACCCTACCTCAGACCATAAAACTTTACGACCCAGGAAAACAGACATTCCAAGCAGTCACGTCCCAAATGCACCACACACACACACACACACACACACACACAGAGTTCCCATTGACTTACCCACATAGGACATTACTAAATGTTTGATATGTATTCCCATGTTTCGTCACTTGCCATAACGGAAACACTGACAATTTTATTGTGTGTTTAATCCAACGTTATTCGTGTGTAATGATGCCTATGAAAATAACCTTATGTTCTCCTACCCTGTCATCCTTGTATCCTACCCTGTCATTCTTGATATCTGTCTGATCGTCCTGTTTTAATTCAACCCGTCGCACATAGGAGATCACAGTAAAATGTTGTGGTCGGCGTGTACAATCTTAAGAGGAAATATGAATTATTTCCCTCAATAAGACATATGGTCAAAGGAGGCGCGTTTCCTTTACACAAAGAGAGTTTTTCCCGCTTCAGAAAAGACAATCTGATTCGCTGTGTCCCAAAAGGAGGGTGTAAACAGATGTCTGATAAAAGGAAGAAACCCCCTCATCTCGCTCTCTTAACTCTCTTCTTGCTCTCTACTCTCATCGATCGCTCTGCCCTTCCTCCTCTCCTCCCCCGACGCAGCGAACATCTGGAGGAGGCCCTGGTCTTCTCTATCAAGCGAGCACATGTTCGAGTCGTAGCTGCGTCCCTTGCAACAAAGACTTTAAACCTCTCCCATCCCGGGAGATGAATCTCATTTCCCGGTAAACGTTACATTCAGTGAGCCTTTTTAAACTTCTCGCGACACCGGAAGACCCAGCAGAAACAGGACACCACCCTCGCTTCCTGCCTCAGCATCACGTGAACGGAGACAAAATCTCACAAGTAAACTTTTAACCATCTCTTAAAGCTGTTTCCAGGTGTCTCGTGAACTTAGGTTTCTGTATGTAATAATTACTAGCTCTTCCTTTCTCTTTCTTTATTTCTTTCTTTCTTTCATTTCATTTCATTCTGATCACTTATGTTATTGTTTGGTTATATGTTTGTTTGTTTATTGTTTGCATTTTCACGTACGTTTATATTCGTAGCTCATATAATCTCTAGTTTTACATTTATTGAAATTCATAAATACTTTTCACTGTCTCTGTGTTTGAAAATCCACCTTATAAGTCAATGAAACTTAAAAAGATCCAATTATAAGCTACAAAGCTCGATATAGACTACATTGAGTAGTTTTAATTAATAAGCTCAGAAAGTTTGATGTTCGTGGCCAGAACATAAAACTCTCTTGGAGTTTGTGAATACCCCTTCTTAACTGTAATGATCTTACATTTATTCGCTGAACGAATTGAATGTTGATCAGACCAGTTACAGAACAAGGTAATCTCGATAATTGATAAAATAAATGTACATGCGACTTATGAATTATGACCATGAGTCATAATTATTAATATTCCAAAATTCCCCATATTCTTGAGCTAATTCACATTTACCCCGAGTCGTATTTTGTTAAAGCTGTTATAGTAAATGAAATAGTCACAGATAATAGCTTTGATGTACTTTGCCTTACTGAAACCTGGCTTAAACCAAATGATTATTTCAGTCTAAATGAGTCTACTCCATCTGGATACTCCTATAAGCACGAGCCCTGTCTGATTGGTCGTGGCGGCGGTGTTGCAACAATCTATAGAGATATTCTCAATGTTACTCAGAAAACGGGTTATAAGTTTATTTCATTCGAAGTACTTGTACTAAATGTTACGCTCTTAGATGTTAGAAAAAAATCCATATTATCTCTAGCCTTGGCTACCGTATATAGACCGCCTGGGCCTTACGCTGATTTCCTAAAAGAGTTTGCAGATTTTCTCTCAGATCTATTGGTCAATGTAGATAAAGCATTCATTGTTGGAGATTTTAACATACACGTAGATAATTCAAATGATGCGTTAGGGGCTGCGTTTATAGATTTATTAAATTCCTTTGGGGTCAAGCAAAACGTCACCGGACCAACTCATCGTCTTAATCATACACTCGATTTAATTATATCATATGGAACCGATCCAACCGCTATAGATATCATTCCACAAAGTGATGATGTCACTGACCATTACTTGGTAACTTGCATATTACGTACTGCGGTAATATGTCATGCTGTGCCTCGTTATCGACCAGGCAGAACAATCCTTCCATCCACCATAGAGAATTTCTCAAATTGCTTATCTAATCTGTCTCAGCTGCTGCCTGAACCCAAACAAACAGATGAACTAGAAGAACTAACTAGCACTATGAGCACCATTCTCTCTAGAACATAGAATAGAATAGAATAGAATAGAATAGAATCGGGCATTTATATAGCGCTTTCATATGTACTACTGTACACCCAAAGCTCTTTACAATCATATCAGGGGATCTCTCCTCAATCACCACCAGTGTGCAGCATCCACTTGGATGATGCGACGGCAGCCACAGTACAACGGCGCCAGTGCGCTCACCACACACCAGATATAGGTGGAGAGAGGAGAAAGAGTGATAGAGCTAATTCAATGTAAGGGGATTATTAGGAGGTCATGATTGGTAAGGGCCAATAGTGGAATGTGGCCAGGACACCGGGGTTATACCCCTACTCTTTACGAGAAATGCCATGGGATTTTTAATGACCACAGAGAGTCAGGACCTCGGTTTAACGTCTTATCCGAAGGACGGTGCTCTTTGACAGTATAGTGTCCCCATCACTACACTGGGGCGTTAGGACCCACACAGACCACAGGGTGAGCACCCCCTGCTGGCCTCACTAACACCTCTTCCAGCAGCAACCTGGTTTTTCTCAGGAGGTCTCCCATCCAGGTACTAACCAGGCTCAGCCCTGCTTAGCTTCAGTGGGCAACCAGTCTTGGGCTACAGGGTGATATGGCTGCTGGCATAACATAACATTGGACGTTGTTGCACCCATTAAATTAAAAAAGGTCAGAGAGAAAATTAAAGCACCATGGTACAATAATACTACGCATGTTCTAAAGAGAGAAACCCGTAATTTAGAGCGTAAATGGAAACAAACTAATTTAGAGGTCTTTAGAATCGCGTGAAAAAGACAGTATGTCATGTTATAAAAAGGCCCTAAAAGCGGCCAGGGCTGGGCACCTCCGCAAACTAATAGAAAATAACCAAAACAATCCTAGGTTTTTATTTAACACTGTGGCTAGACTAACAAATAAACAGACGTCACCTGAACAAAATATCCCGTTACAGTTTAGTAGTAATGATTTCATTAACTTCTTCACTGAGAAAATAGAAAACATCAAAACCACAATTGTAAACGTTCAATCCTCAATCGTGCCTTATAATTCAGCCTCAATTATCACCCCGCAAGAACAATTACAGTGCTTTTCAACTATAGAACAAAAAGAGTTAAATAAACTTATCACTTCATCTAAAACAACAACATGTTTATTAGATCCTATACCGACTAAACTACTGAAAGAAGTGTTACCTGTAGTGGAAGAGCATCTCCTCAATATTATTAACTCATCTTTATCTGTAGGTCATGTTCCAAGAACATTTAAACTGGCAGTTATAAAACCTCTCATTAAGAAACCACAATTAGATCATAATAATCTAGCAAATTATAGACCCATTTCAAATCTTCCATTTATGTCTAAAATACTAGAAAAAGTTGTGTCCGCTCAACTGGGCTCTTTCTTGCAAGAAAATGATATCTATGAAAAGTTTCAGTCAGGATTCAGGCCGCATCATAGCACTGAAACTGCGCTCGTTAAAATCACAAATGATTTACTCTTAGCTTCTGACCAAGGCTGTATCTCAATACTAGTTTTACTTGATCTAAGTGCTGCGTTCGATACTATAGATCACACAATATTCTTAGATCGACTACAAAATTGTACTGGTGTTCAAGGACAAGCATTAAGCTGGTTTAGATAATACTTATCTGACGCTACCATTTTGTCTATTTGAATGGAGAAAAATCAATCATAACTCCAGTAAACTATAGAGTGCCGCAGGGATCTGTGTTAGGCCCTCTATTATTCTCAATATATATGATGCCACTTGGAAATGTTATAAGGAAACATGGAATTAGTTTCCATTGTTATGCTGATGACACTCATATATATATATATATTTCATCACGGCCGGATGAAAACGCTAAATTATCAAAATTGACAGAGTGTGTTAAAGATATAAAAGATTGGATGACGCGTAATTTTCTTTTATTAAATCCGGACAAGACAGAGGTAATACTTATCGGTTCAAAAAACCGCCCACAAAACCTCTCAGAATACAACTTTAACATTGTTGGACGTCCTGTTTCTTTATCCTCTACAGTAAAAGACCTGGGTGTTATACTCGATTGCAACCTGTCTTTTGAAAATCATATTTCGTATGTTACAAAACAGCCTTTTTCCACCTTAGAAACATTGCTAAGCTGCATTATCAGTTTCTGATGCAGAAAAGTTAGTTCATGCATTCATGACCTCGAGACTAGATTACTGTAATGCTTTATTAGCTGGTTGTCCTGCATCCTCAAAAAACAAGCTACAGTTAGTCCAAAATGCAGCTGCTAGAGTTCTTACTAGATCAAGAAAATATGATCATATAACACCGATTTTATCATCATCTGCATTGGTTACCTATAAAGTTCTGTATTAATTACAAGGTATTGCTACTGACTTATAAAGCCCTAAACGGCTTAGCTCCAGTCTATAACGGATCTTCTATCGCCCTATAATCCATCGCACTCTTTAAGATCAATAAATTCAAGGCTTTTGGTCATTCCTAGGATATCCAGATCCACCAAAGGAGGGAGAGCATTTTCACATTTGGCTTTGAAACTCTGGAATAGTCTTCCTGATACTGTTCGTTGCTCGGACTCGCTCTCCCAGTTTTTTACTAAAATGTTATTGTTTAAATATATAATGGCAAACGTCCCACCTGTGGGTCATGTGTCCCTGCAGTCGATTGGTTGTGTGATCATGATCATGTACATTATTAGTGTGAACAATCTGATTCAAAGACTCTCAATTGGTTGTGTGATCATAAATAGAGTTTAACCCTCAGAGGTCTAAGATCACGCCGGCGTGATCTGCTCGCTTTTTTTCCTTATGAGTTGATTGAGACCCAAAATTCTCTTTTGACTTTGATTTTACAAAACAAGTGTCATACATCAATCGATTCTGTTAAATGTGTATTATTTTTGTGTATACTCACAATAAAAACAAAGTGTTGTGCTTTTTGCCAAATAAAGAAAAATAAACACGAAACGAGTTCTGCCTTCTCTCTGTCTGTGTAGTCCATTCTGAAACGCGTCCGAAAATGAACAATAACAAAGCGAATATTCAGTCAAACAGGCATTCAGACACACGGGCATGCAGCTTGAATTCTCTTCTTTTTAATGAAGTAATTTATATAAAAAATAAATATCCTCATCTTGAGAAATCTGTATTAAAAGAGAGCGATTCCAGTCAACCTCATTAGAGCTAATTCAAATGTAATGTGACTCCGCCCACGGAGAGCGCGTGCTATTCAAACGCAAATGGCTGAGGTAATCCGTGCAATCCTGTGAACGCCCACTGTATCAGCTAGAGAAAACCAAAACACAAGTTTATTCAGAACATTACATGTTTACAACGCAGCGCTGTGAGGAATAATGAGGAATACGAGCTGAGGAATACTAGTAAGTTTTTCCTTCTCAGGTTTCTGTTTATGAATTAATGAACGGCTTAGATGCACGCTGTTTACCACAGCAACACTAAAAGACTTTAAAACATTCACAGATACCTCAAAACAGAAAGTACAAATCCTTTCTTTAAAACGAATTTCGTTTTGTATCAATTGTATCTTAATTTTAATAATTTTTTCATTAACAAATTTCCTGGATTTAAAGTAAATATAGGCTAGCAATCACAACATAAGGTGCTTGAACTGGAGATCATCATGAATCATGAGCCTACTCGCCTCACATGTATAAAAAATGTGAAATATATTTACAGAAAGCAGGTTCTAAACAAAACCATCCAAAACAAAAAAACTATGTATAATAAATGTGCATTTCTCCGGTGCGTTCACTAGCCTACTGCAAAGATCGCGAGTCAAAAGCCTATCGTCAACGAATGATTTTTTAGCAAACTGTATTGCTATTCTGAGATGAGTAAAAATCGACTGAAATAGGTTGAAATAAAATGTAGGCTATTTGTATAAGCAACGTAAACTGCAAATTAACATTTATATGCCCTAATATTTCATGAAAACAACGTTACAGTCAGGCGAAATATGAAAGACAACATTTTGTTTAGTAGATTTGGGTACAGTTTTTACTGTAGAATATACTGCCTCGTTAAATAAGCTTTTGTTTAGCAAGTTCTATATATAAAATAGCCTACTATTTTTGTCAAAAATAAAGTCATCAACTAAGATGTTAGCTGTTCCAATGTTGGCTATATTCAAAGTAATTAATACATAGATAAAATGTAGGCCTATAATCTTTTCTTTTTTTTTTTTTACAAAGAAAGAGTACACTTGAAATATTGTTGAAATTGTCATTATTGTTGTAATTGTAACCTTTTTAATAAAATAGCAAAACATATGTACAAGATAGATGTAAGCAAAATCTTAAATGGTCAATAGTCTTCTTCTAAATATCCTTTGTCCTTGCATTGTGGCTCACTCAGTGTCACACCTGTGTGAATGGCTAATTATTCAGAGTGGGTGGGACATTGTAATTTCAGGTGTAAACCACTCCTCGTTCACGCCCCCCTCGCATATTGGCTTTTCAAGCAAAACCTGTTTTACATCAATTTAAATCAATGTATGTGTCACAGGTCGGGGTGGAGCGCCAGCGGGCCGCCCACCCCTGAACCACCGCACCGCCCCAAGGAGCGGACCATGAACCACAAGAGAGAGGCATGACACCAATTTAAAATGAAACAATATTGTTCTTTATTATATAAAAGCAGTCTTTAGATGCTGAAGCCACAGGCACAGCATTCCATTTCCTTCAGCATTCTCTTCAGCAGCAGAGTTTCCTTCATCATTATCCTCAGCAGCAGACAGAGAGAGACATGAACATAATTCAAGGCTTACGTTTCCTTCAGCATTCTCTTCAGCAGCAGACAGAGAGGGACGAACACAACTCAAGGCTTTCGTTTCCTTCAGCATTCTCTTCAGCAGCAGACAGGGAGACATGAACATAATTCAAGGCTTACGTTTCCTTCAGCATTCTCTTCAGCAGCAGACAAAGAGACATGAACATAATTCAGGCTTACGTTTCCTTCAGCATTCTCTTCAGCAGCAGACAGGGAGACATGAACATAATTCACGGCTTGCGTTTCCTTCAGCATTCTCTTCAGCAGCAGACTGAGAGGGACATGAACATAATTCACGGCTTGCGTTTCCTTCAGCATTCTCTTCAGCAGCAGACTGAGAGGGACATGAACATAATTCAAGGCTTACGTTTCCTTCAGCATTCTCTTCAGCAGCAGACAGGGAGACATGAACATAATTCACGGCTTGCGTTTCCTTCAGCATTCTCTTCAGCAGCAGACAGAGAGGGACATGAACATAATTCACGGCTTGCGTTTCCTTCAGCATTCTCTTCAGCAGCAGACTGAGAGGGACATGAACATAATTCACGGCTTGCGTTTCCTTCAGCATTCTCTTCAGCAGCAGACAGAGAGACATGAACAATTCACAGCTTGCGTTTCCTTCAGCATTCTCTTCAGCAGCAGACAGAGAGGGACATGAACATAATTCAAGGCTTACGTTTCCTTCAGCATTCTCTTCAGCAGCAGACAGGGAGACATGAACATAATTCACGGCTTGCGTTTCCTTCAGCATTCTCTTCAGCAGCAGACAGAGAGGGACATGAACATAATTCACGGCTTGCGTTTCCTTCAGCATTCTCTTCAGCAGCAGACTGAGAGGGACATGAACATAATTCACGGCTTGCGTTTCCTTCAGCATTCTCTTCAGCAGCAGACAGAGAGACATGAACATAATTCAGGCTTACGTTTCCTTCAGCATTCTCTTCAGCAGCAGACAGAGAGACATGAACATAATTCAAGGCTTACGTTTCCTTCAGCATTCTCTTCAGCAGCAGCTTCAGCACCTTCTTTGTTTTAATGCAATGTTCGCTGGCCAGCACAACTTCGTCACAATTCCATCACCCGCGCGGTCTGCAATGCCCCACACTCGTGCACACAACGCAAGTCACAATTCTTCACACGTGATACGATGAATCAACACTGCAATCCACAAACCTCAATAGGAATAAGGCAGTTGCTCGGGCCCAGATGGAAAGTTGGCAGAGATGGCTCATTCGTGTGCTGAAATAGAACAGTAATCTCCGGTGCTGTCCGTCCCACATCATACTTCTCTGTTACCTCTGCGTGTCCCTCTGGCCTTGGTCACCCGTCATTGCTGCACTCCGCTCCCACCACCGCGCTCTGTCCTTTGTGTCCTACTTCTCCCCTGAACTTCCCACTCTAGAGTCTCAACTCTCTGCTTTTATATCCCCTCTGATAAGGTGCATCCCAACCCCCCGCCATAATCAGCTCCGATTTGATGCAGCTGCCGCAAATTTCCTTGTTTATCTTCCCGGTCGGCCATGACAGTAAACCGGAACCGGCCTGGTGTCACACCGAAAGCACTCCCCAAGGGAAGCATGCGCTGACTTTTTAGTTCCACTTTTGTCACCCGGTGACATATGGTTTTATGTGAACAATAAAGCAAGACTATTTTCACATAATTTTGAAGAAAAAATTCTAGGCGACCACATCCATTAGTCAAAAGTCTTATTGACACATATTTACTATGTGTTTTGTGGCCTTATTTCAGAAATTTTAGTTTTTAGTTTTTTCAATATCCATGCATAAACATTATTCTCTCAAAAATGAAAACATGTACATACACGTGGCTCACATTTTATTGTAGCCCTGTTTGTGCTTTATAGAGTGAATTTACACCTTTGCCATTAATATGTTTATAAGCAACTGAAAAAAGCAGTTAGCATGTCAGGGCATGTCAGAACATCTCAAGGGCCCCAAAAACAGCCCAGACTCCAGAGGGTTAAGAGGACAATGATGTTGAACTCACCCTTCACAGAGAGAGAAACAGCAGAGCTTGATGTTGATGAGTTTGGTCTTCCATCTATCTGTCCTTTACACCCGTACTGACCCTGATCAGACTCAGTAGCTCCTCTGATAGTGAGAGTGTCTCTGTTTACAGTGTAACGATCAGACGTCTGTAATATTACACTGTCTTTATACCACTCATATCTCCAGTTACTGTAATCAGACTTTATCACACACTTCAGATTGACTGTCTCTCCAGTGAATACACGACTCTCTGGTGTCACAGTCACTGTAGATGTGGGGAAATCTGAGAAGAAACAGAAACATAAAGACTCAAACTGCTCTTTCAGGGAATAAAGCTGATTGTTCAGAAGGACCTTCGGTTGTAAACGCTGGTTGTAAATGGG
Source organism: Abramis brama (assembly GCF_963993115.1). Classification (NCBI taxonomy): domain Eukaryota; kingdom Metazoa; phylum Chordata; class Actinopteri; order Cypriniformes; family Leuciscidae; genus Abramis; species Abramis brama. The sequence goes on from NC_139965.1 coordinate 6,373,100, forward strand.
AATGTTGCTGGTATAAACCCTGCAGTGAATGAACTGTTAACCATCACTATTGTGTCCTTGAGCAAAGCATTTGACCAACGGTTTCCAGAGGGATTTAGTTCATGAGCCATTCTGTGACAGAAATACATTACTCTGGTCTTGGTCATATGATGATAAATATACTTTTGCCAAAAGGAAGAGAAAGTTGGCAAATCACAGTTTGTTACACAGTTCCAAAAAAATGTAAATATGTATTTCATGTTCTCACCACAGGTGAAGTGTCGAGTCTAATGGCCATTGAGAACATGAAATACATGTTTCTATTATTGGAGCTGTGGTGTGCCAACTTTCTCTTCACTTTGGCAGTTTCTGTGGTTGAGATCCTGAGTTTGTTTTGCCCGCTGGATGTGAGTATTTTGTGTTGAGCCTTTATGATAAATATGCTTTTACCACAACCATATGCTGTCACCATTCCCAAGTTGCTTCAGGGGGGACTGTCCCTGAAGTTAGTTTACTAAAAGTCACTCTGGATAACGGTGTCTGCTAAATGACAAATAATAATAATTTGGTTAAAAAAAGCATAATCGGAAATCCTACCCTCCAAGAGCAAAATTCTCCATGAGGAGAAGGCACCACCACTGCCTGATGACTGGAATGTCATGCTGAGAAAAAACAATACTTCAATGAATACTATGAATAACATTACCAACAATAATATTAATGTAACCTGGATGAATAAGACTTACTGCAGTGAAATCAATGGGTTCATTTAATACGATTTGTAGGGCATACTGAAACATATTCATTTTGCAATATGTTATTTTTAATATAACAGACTGGATACAGACTGATAAAAGTCTGGTAACTTACCATAATCATGAACACCCCACAGGATGTCATATCAAGTTGATGGGGGATTTGCTGAAATGGCAAATTGCATTGTGAAAAACAAAGAAATCAAACAGGATGTTAAAGTGTTACGAAATACGACAACAAAATACCCTTACCTTGTTTTTCATTAAGATCCAACGGCCTGGTGCTATTGTCATAGCAAGTTTGCTGCAACATGAATATATGTTTTAAAAAAAGAATTATTTGTCCTACAGCACTGCTGAACTGATTGCAGTGAAGACAATTTAGTAACTTATTCTTCAGACCAACTGAACACATGCAAAGAACACTGAACAGCAAGTGAAAAGTATGCAGTACTGTGCAAGTTTTGGGCACTTTAGTTGTTCCACAAACATTTGTTTTAGACAGTTTAATATTTTTTTTTCACAAGTGCCTAAAACTTTTGTGTACTTACCATACTGTAGAGAACACCAACCAATAAGCCAAATAAGGAAAACAAGAACTTTAGAACAGTGGAACGGGGAATGTTGAATGGCTGAACTCGAGCCAAATTTATAATGGGTATGTAAAACCTGAACAACGCCACATATGAGCCATCGCCATAGCCATGGAGATTTTTGGAGCAAAGAAAGTGCATCACTCTCTCTTTTGGCTTCAAGACCTGAGAAATAGTCTACAGACGTGTAATATTCCATCTCATGGCATTTCCTTAGCCTCAAAAATAAAATGTTTCCCTGATAATTTGTTTAATAATTCCAAGGTAGATTCCAGAAGATGGCTCTGAAATATCTACTGAGGTAGACTGATAAGTTTGACACGCAGTTAAATGTTTTTTAAAGTCTTCCTTACGCAGCAGCATAGACTCACAATAGATGCAGTGGTAATGGAGTTTAGCCCTGCACCCTAAGCCACATCGGTGAATAGTGTATCCTGTAACATAAGAAAACAAACTCAGTTAAGTATTGGGCCATGAAAATAGCCTCTGTTAACCCTCCTATTGTGTGTCTCTAAAAATAATAGGCTAATAATAATAATCTGACTGTTATACGTTTTTATGACTTTGTCCACACATGCCATCTGAACACAAAATATATATATTTGGACAATTTTCATAACATTTTATTTAACTTTTATATGGTGATCCCAGGTCAAAAATGACCGGTCATTAGAAATTTATGGGGAAGACTACGATAAGGTTATACAATTGAGTTCAGGCACATGCCTGTTTATCTGAAGAAAAAAAAAGCTTGTGATAAGTATCATAAGTAAATATGTTTAGAGTATTTGTTTTAGTCAAAATAATTCATACATTATGCTAAAAAGGATTTTTTATGAGCTTAACGTATACGGCATAAATAACAAATAGAAGTTAAAAAATTGTTCACAAAAACATACATTGATAAAAAAAATCGATCACAAAAATAGGTGATAGTATTATTATGAATATATAACCTGATAAAATAGTGTGGTCCTTTTTGGTCCGGGAACACAACATATGCAATTAACACAACATAAACTATAGTCTATAATGTTTGATAGTGAAGAATATTATAACGTTATAAGCCAAACTTAGTTACGTTATTACGTTAGTTTGTAATATCCATATGTTACTTATCGATAACTACATTTTCCGCGGAATACAATAACTTTCTAAAGTTGGCTAACTTAAAGTTAGCTTCGGCTCACCCTCATGTTGAACTGCTCGGTTAAGATGTAATTGAAGATGGCGCTTGAGGTGACTTTCTCCGGACGGTTTATAATGATGTATCAAGCAGAACGGACAGTGATATTGGTCACAACAAGACGAACATTTAGAATAATTAGGGACATTATTCCCTTCCAGTGCAGTAATATGCATCTCGTACTCGTAGACAAAACTCCCTTTTTCTTAATATTCGCATGCGCGGGTAAATCCAAAACGGCCGGGTAAAACTGCTGCTGTGACACTGCGCATGCGCGGGGTAAAACTGCTGGGGTGAAACTGCTGGGGTGAAACTGCGGCTCTGCAGACAGACCCTTCTCGAAAATCTTGGGAAATCCTAACCCCGCCCACCTTCTAACGCAGCGCGCGTCACTCAGCTCGCTCTGCTACTCCGGTTATCTCTGTGTATATTTTAGGCAACGAAATATGTTATAAAACACCATACTAACTCTTTTCGTTTTCATTTAAAGAAATCTTAAACATTATAGCCACACAAATGTGGTTCAGGCAACGCGTATTGATTATATTCACTGCATATAACGTTTGCCTATTTATAACAAAACGAAATATAAAACACAAACCTGCCTCTTTTCGTTTTAAATATAATATAAAAATATTAAACATTTTAATATGGTCCAGGCAATATGTGCATTTGTACTAAACAACAGATGTTGCAGTAAACAACATTACAGATCATATTCGTTGTATTAAAATTTAAAATGACAAAACTCAACCCAGTCTCTTTTTGTTAAATTTCAGTTTTATCAATATTAGCTATTATAAAAGTATAAGTAAAAGGTAAAGTTACAAGAAGCTATACAAATAAAGCAAACAATTCAGTCAAACATAAAAAGTCAGCGCTCGATCTAGTCTAACCATACAACGGTAGTTAAATAGCTTATAAAGTTATGAAACTTCCCCTCAGCCAAAACGAACAAATTATAGATTTACGTTACGAGACCAAAAATCGCCCGTTAGATATACACAAGACAACACAATTATATCTCATGTTTAACCACTACAGAGACGCCAGAGTCAGCGGCAAACCTCAGAACGTCTAGCCGAGGAAAGGCTGTTCCAGGCGGGGTACATGCGCCGAGCGCCCGGTCATTGCTGGATCTCACAACTGGATACAATTTTCATAAATCTTTAAATAAACCACAGATTTGAGCTTTAAACAACTACATTCTCGCCTGAAAAACTCTTAAAACTACATTTCATGATACAGAAACAGTAGTATTATATGTCAACTGTATTAAAAAATGGCGCTTCTTATGTTGTCATTCTCCGTGGCGCTGCCTTGTCAGCTGTCAATCAAGCTGTCAATCAAAGTTAACCACGCCCTTATTGTCATACATTTGATATCTAAATACGATCTAAACTAACGAGTTAGAAAAAAATTCACAGCCCTCATGGTTGTCAGGCACTCGGAAGCTATCGAAAAATACAATAAAAGTCCATGGGACCAACCTGTAAAAACATGAATTTATGCTGTGAAAACGGACATTTTAACATGGGGGCTATGGACATTTGCTCCCTTTTGGGACCTTCCCCTAGCGGATTTTCGATGTATTGCAGTTTTTCGCACTTCCGGGTAGGCTTCATTTTTCAGATCAGAATGTTGCCGCTTGCTGTAAACTGAGGTTGGTGTCTTTAGATAAAGTATCTGTGATGAATTTGACATAAATAAATCACAACAATCCCGTATGCAGTCATTGATACAGTAACAGGAGTAGATACAGGCTGCAGCAGAAGTTTTTTTATGCTATTATTTGAAGCTTCTGCTTTTCAAACACAGAAGTGTGATGAAGGCATACAGTATTGTTTCTCTGAAAGATCGCTGCTTTTTCTAAATATTATTTCTCTGGTGATATCCCTGATAGGAGAACCTACTGATAGCAACACAATCCTTCATGGTTTCTCTGATCATATTGTTCTTTTGAAGAGAGTCAGGGCACAATAAGCGAGGCAGTGCCTCCTAAAAAATGAATTAAAGACATAATAATGCATAAATCATTCACATTGGTTACTTGATTAGAAATGAAATAAAGTAATGCATTTGGCAATTTCGTATGCGATATGAAAGTTTGAATGCATTTAAAGTATGAACCAATGTATTATTTTCTTACACTTCATAAGAACTGTCCTGTCAGGCATTGCACTGTGTGAAAGTTAAAATTACATTACAATCTATGCAAACATTAAATACATTTCTCCTTATATAGAACATTTTTGGCATAAAGGGTTCTTTAACATTAAGTCAATAACTCTTGGGTTTTATATAAAACTTCATTGAACCTTTTTTTAAAGATTTTTTTTTAAACAGCCTAATTAAAAGAGTTTTAAATGTCTGTTTGAAATGATTTCTTTATTTACATTTTTATTTTAATTGATGAAACATGCTTTCATTTAAAAAAAAGAAACTGAAATCAGCAGGAAGTTATGCAAACATGGAAATGAAATCCTGTTTACATTGATCACATCCTGCATGGTCACTAATGTCTGATTATACTGTATCATGTGAATCTGAACAGCACCACCTGTTTACTCCACCTCCTTTTCAAATAAGAAGCCTGATATTAAATTAAAATCATAAAGGATTCTCACTTTAATTATTGTAACTCCATCCATTCTCCAATCCACTTGTCCTATATAAAGACCAGATAATGTTAAACAAACATTCTTTTAATGTTACTGGAAGAACATTTGTTCATAACTTTGAGAGAACCTTAACAGAATGTTAGAAAAAGTTATGAGGACTTCCCTGTTAGCTGGGTACCAGCTTCTGTTAGGAATGCTAATTCTTTCGGTTGTTTTAAGAAACTTCAAGACATTATTTTAGTCAAGTTTTTAATGTGTAATTATTACTGTGATTTTTGATATTATTGTGTATAAGAAAGGTGCATTACAAAAAAAACATGTATTATTATACCAAACACAGAAATTATTCTTATTAATGCTTTAATTGACCATTAATTTGAATGACAAATACATTCATATTTTCCAGAAAATGTACATCTCTAGTTGCAATTACACTGCAAAGGGAAAATATACATATAAATCACAGACACTCACAAAGACTGGCATACACAAAAAGACAAACACTTTGGCCTTACATGTTTCCCTTATATCCTAGTTCTCAAAACATTAAGAAACAAAAACTCTACTCTAAATATAAAAAGCCCCAATATATTCCCAACATGCTTAATCACTGGAGAATAGGAAGTGCATCGCGATAGAAATAAAGCAGGATTTTTCTTGAGAAGTTTGATAACCAAACTAGAAATTACTTTATCATGAAAACCCAGAATATATAGTAAACCCTTACCTAACATATGCTGCTACAATAGTGCATCTGAAAAAGTATTCACAGCACTTCACTTTTTCCACATTTTATGTTACGGTCTTATTCCAAGATGGATTAAATTAATTATTTTCCTCAATTCTACAAACAATACCCCATAATGACAACGTGGAAGTTTGTTAATACCCCATAATGACAACGTGGAAGTTTGTTTGAATACTTTCCGGATGCACTGTATGTCTATGATAAAATAACATACTGAGCATTATAAACTCTCGTAATTCCTAGTAATCTGTGTTTATATGTCTAGTTCTAGGTTTTGCAGGTCAACATTTAATTCATCAATACATTTTTTTAGCTCCTCTTTTGTCTCCCTTATTTTTCTCACAAATCTCATGATCTCAGACTGCAGCTCTTGCACATTTCTTGCATTGTTAGTTGACCCAGGGGTTTGGTTGCTTTCAGACTCTGTATTGGTTGCTGCAATTTCTGATTCTTGTTGAGCCGCTATTGAAGCATAATCTCTGCGGAGTTTGTGAATTTCTTTGGCGTCGAGGGCAATGAAGAGGACGTCAACAGCTACAAATAGTCCAGTCAAAACTCCTGTTGCTGCTTCAGCCACACGAACAGCTCTCGCAGTCTGAGCTGCAACTCTCCCAACATTTGAGACTTGAGTTAAGCGGATAAGCTCTGCAATCCCTCCCAGACCTCGTCCAAGTCGAGCCCCGACATTTGCCAAATCTGCCCCAGATTGTGCATTGGACCATGATTCCCTGCTTTCAGAAAGCACCTTTTGAGTTATCACTGCTATTTGGATGTTTTGGATGCAGCTGCTTGTGGAGGCTATTTTTTCTTGTAACTCTGTAATGATCATTTTGATCTTTTGACGGTCTGTGCGCTGGTTAACCATCTTTGTTATGTTGCTCGCACCAGATGCTACTCCACCAGCTACCGCTACACCGATTCCCACTCCTGTTACTATCAGAGAAGCTCCGAGAGTGAATGGAGTCAGAATAAGCCCAACTACAGATGTGATTCCTCCAGCCAATCCCACTACGCCTCCTGCAAGGCTGCCTACAGTTGTGTTGTAGTGGACCGTCTCCAAACCTTTGGCCAGCTCTTCAAGAACATTTAGCCTCTCATAAAGCTCTTCAATAGTTTGTTTGCTCTGAAAAAAATCAAGTTTAATGAAATAAAAATTTTGTTTGACGGTTCAGTGTTTTGTTTAATTTCATTGTGCCCGTGTCTAAAACATGGTTACTTTATGACTTTAAGAGACTACAGCAAAACGTAGGAAAAGTTACATTTTAATTACTCAACTCACCTTTTCATAAAGGTGTTTAATGATAAAGGGCCTCATCAAGATCTCACTGACAGACGGGCGGTTCGCTGGATCTGTCTGAAGTGTGTCTTTCACCAGCTGACGAAGGTCCTCAGAGAAGGTTCTAGGAAGAGCTTCATAGGAGCAGGTGAGTATCTTTGAAATAATATCAACTGTGCTTCTTCCTGTAAACTAAAGACAGACAAAAATATGAGGTCACTAGTTGGTAAAAATAAAAATAAAAAATGTTATCAGTGTGACTTGTACAGAATCATGAAACTTTTCCCCGTAATGAGACAAAACAATCAGCACACCAACAAGGCTGTTCACAAAACAGATTGCATCAAAGCAGTTTTAAAGTTAAAGCATGTTTCAAGATCCACGTCATGTTCAAGTTTTTCCTTAGCCCTTGTCAAGACCCAAATTAGCGTTTGATTACTGTAATCAAGGGGTTTTCCAAGTGTGGTGCGTGCCTCCCCCTGACATAGAATTTTTTTTTTTTTTAATGGATCGTTCACCTAAAAATTAAAGATCTGTCATTTACTCACTCTTGTGTCATTCCAAATCCATGAGACTTTCGTTCATCTTCTAAACACAAATGAAGATATCTTTAATGAAATCAGAGTGATTTCTGTCCCTCCATTGACAGCTACGCAACTACCACTTTGACGTTTCAAAAAGTTCATAAAGGCTACGTTCAGACTGCAGGTAAATGTGGCCCAAATCCGATTATTTTTGCTCACATGTGACTTAGATCTGTTTTCTTATGATAGTGTGAACAGAATCTGATGTTTTCAATTTCCAATGCCACTTCCATATGTGTTACAAAATGCAACCTGATCGGAATTATTGCGACAAAAATGCGCTTCCATCCTCTCATTCCTACAAGAACTGTTGGATGGCAGATGCACTCGTTTAGTATCAAAGGTAAAAAAAAAACAGTTTCATTTTCTCATAATATACATTACACAACAACACATTTTTCAATTATTCTCAAATGACTTGATGGATGAATCAGTAAATCTAAATCTAAATCCCTCCTTTCCATGAGTCTACTCTCCTCTGATTGGCCCAGTCTGTTGTGAAGTATTTCAGTAAGACTTATTTCTGTATGACAAGTACTTCTGGTTAGCCAGAAATGTACACAATATAAAACACAAAACTACGTATTTTGCACAGCCGGTAGAAAATATATACATCAATAATTAATCATACTTACAGGTTGTGATTCTGAGGAACAAGCTGGTCTAAATAAACTGGGTACTGACACATCTTTCAAGATCAAGAGCAAGCGTTTTGCAAATCTCGTGTTGAGATTTGACAAGCAGTCGTCAATAAAATTACGAGTTTTTTTGGGCAGGTTAAAGGGTTAGTTCACCCAAAAATTTAAATTATGTCAGTAATGACTCACCCTCATGTCGTTCCAAGCCCGTAAGTCCTCCGTTCATCTTCGGAACACAGTTTAAGATATTTTAGATTTAGTCCGAGAGCTTTCTGTCCCTCCATTGAAAATGTATGTACGGTATACTGTCCATGTCCAGAAAGGCAATACAGACATCATCAAAGTAGTCCATGTGACATCAGTGGCTCAATCTTAAGTTTATCAAGCGACGAGAATACTTTCAACCATCACGCAGTGGGATTTGAATAACAAACGAATCGTATAGGCGATTGTATCTTTTGGAAGACTAGGGCTGCGTTTCCTGATAATGTTGTCTCTCAGCGCGCTACGAAGACTCTTCAAGGTATAACTTAACTAAAGGTATACCATTTCTAGGCGTGTTCCCTGAACCATACCTGAGGACGCTGCTTAAGATAAACCTTCTTACGTACGGTGCTCGGCAATGATCAAAAAGGATTTAAACAGTGAATTTTAAATCTCTTCTTGTAAACTCAGAGATGTGGATTCAAACGGCAATTAAATTACCACACGACGCGACCTGTTTGTCAAAAAACAGGTAATTTGGCCAGGGATTTTTACGCGGGTTGGGTGAGAAAAAACACAGACATTCTGGATTCAGACGGCAATAAAATCACAGACTTATCCGTCAATGTTAAAAATACCGTACGACCCCATGAGAAACAATTAGCGTCTGAATAGGATGTAACTGACAGTATGCTTTCACTGGCCTTTGAAAGCGCTCCGTGGACGGCGCCGTCTTTTAGAACAACTCTTCTCTGCATCGCTGCCATAGTTTGAGCAAACTCCCCACCACAATCATTCCCTTTAATTAGACTATTAAGCCTTTAATGGTTCGCCAGCTGATGTACCTTAGGATAATATAAATAAAAATCTAACAACAATCAGTGTAATGACAATTTTATTCTTTGCATGAAGACACTTGAATTAGCCTAATTGAACACTGTCTGGGTGTATTAAAACTTCAGAATTATATTCGTTTAGACCTGCAACAGTGATAAGGTAAAGCTAAGAGTGGTCCAGACCAACCTTCCCAACGTATGACTTACAGAAGGTATACTTAAAGCTGAAGTCGGCAAGATTTTTTTGATCATATTCAGTGAAACCGAAACTATGCTCTGAGAGAACAACATAAATCAGATGGTTTTAGAAAAAAACCCTGCGGTTCTCTACCTAGAGCCTATTTGTTTGGCAAAAATCCACCGCTCCCAGTTCTTCTGGTCCAATCAGCGCAGGGCTGTGTGAAATCTGCCTGTCAATCACAGTTCGTGCAAATGCCACAGATCCCCCCTCCCCCTCGTGCACGTACTTACAATATCAAATGCATACGCCTGAAGTTCGCAGGTGTGTTGGATTGTATACAAAGCGTGATGGCAGAGAGAAAATCTACTAACAAGCCTCCAATTCCTCGCATAACAACCAGAGCTAGGAGGTCCAAAACAACCAAGGACAAGAAAACACATGTAGAAAAGAAGATCGATGCTGAAGAGACGGACGCGTTCACAGAAAATCTGGTGACGAGCAGCGGAGCACGAACTCGATGGGAGGGTGCTCTGTGGTAGTGGGGGAGGGGGGAGGGTGCTCTGTGGTAGTGGGGGAGGGGCATGAGAGTTGTAAACATTAAACATTTTAGTCCCCTCAATTTGCCAGTCTTGCCGACTGCAGCTTTAACTAAGAACGTTTCGGGAAACACGTATTAACGATAAGGTACAGCTTAAGGTGTAACTTCAGAACGACATAGCATTAAGAAGGTTTCGGGAAACGCAGCCCAGAACTTTATTTATCATGCACTTTCGACTTTACAAATTTGCAGAACATTTACATTCACAAACACACACTGCATGAAAGGGACTATATGAAAACCTATAATTGGGGCACTTTAAACCCAGATGAGATATGTCTCTAAGGTACTTTCTCCCCTCTACTGAGAGTGAACAGACTCCACACCAGCTTTGCCCTCTTCGGGCCCTTAGGGTGTACGCTCTGTACATAGAGCGCTTTGGCCAATTCAGGCAGTCGGAGCAGCTGTTTGTCTAAAGGGCTGCCAATCACGGAGCACAGACTGCCCCACTGGATAGTAGATGTTATAGCGCTACCTCACAAGTCCTTAAACTTGCAGTGCCCTATTGAGGTGTGGGCCCACTCCACCAGGGGAATGGCCTCCTCTTGGGCCTGGCCTAGTGGAATATCCATCACTGATATCTGTGCAGAGGCCGGTTGGTCCTTGCCGAAACCATATTGAAAGTGAAATTTCCAGTTACTGATGTAACCTTGGTTTCCTGAGAGAATGGGAAGGAGCATTGTGTAGCTTGTCGTGCTACTGCGAGTCGACACTGCTGCTTAATTGTGTTTTAACACAATTTTGTACCATACCATACAAATGAGTGGCGTGTTGAATAATTATGACATAACTATATTACAAAAAAATCCTATATAATGACATTATCACCTTTGCCTCTAAACTGCTATAGATTAAATTGTTTTTTAGAAAAGCGTTTACATTCATCAATTATTACAGGGGTTGATTATTTTTTGATTGCAATATATAATTTATTATTCAGACACCTTCAACATTTCTCACATTATCACAGTTTATTCGCTATAGTTTAGAAAATCAAGCATAGCGTCAGTTCTGGCAGGTCACGTTAGTCAAGCTCGCATCAGTGACCCTCAGCTGATCCACATCTACCTATAGGAATACGACGCATATCACCGTATACATATATAAGCTCCTTCAGTATTATCAGCAGCGATCGCGTTTCTCAGGAGCTAATTACCCTCCTCCATCCCCAGCTCCTCCTCTCGCCCAGTCAGGATTTGGCATTCTGATTCTCCTTGAATCAGAATACATTCTCGAATTATGTTGTACTTTAAAATCTTGAATTAATTATATCTGCATACATCCGTTGGTTGTGTTCTGTTTACCCCAAGGGGGGTTATTGCTGCTCTCCTGCTCTTAACAGGGAGTTCTCGCCCAGAACGGAACCATACCGCCAATCCAAACTGTGTGCTAATTGTCAATCATATTTGACGACAGTGGTCCTGACAGAAATGGTAATAATGACAAGAACTCAGATTTAAACTGTGTTCAAATTCATCTTGATAATGTCAGATAACTTTGAGCAAAATATGGTCAGGTCAAAGTGTCTGAAACATTTTTGGTACCAACATTTTTATACATTTTACTGGTAGTCACTGTATGAAGAATGTTTGGGTATAATATGTCACAGTTTACTTTATTTTGCTATCCTCATTTACACAAATGAACTATAGTGTCCTGCACACACTAGTAAAACAATATCACAAATTATATCTGGTGTCTGAATCATTTTTGTTTCACTGTATCTGATCAAATAAAATCTTACCGCACACTTCCGCATGCACATCTCATAGATGACACATCCCAGACTCCAAATTTCACTGCGAAAAAGTGAAGGTTAGATTTTCAGTGTTCATTCATGGAAAATGTATTATAATAATAATATAAACATTGATAATGTAATATGTTATTACGATTTCTCATCATAAGGGTTGCCATTCAAATTCTCAGGTGCAACATATGAGAGAGCTTCAGTTTCTGCTGTCTGTGCTTTAGTGGACCTGATAAAAACAGAAATACATGGTTCAGATCATAATGCACACACACATATGGACTATTTCTTTTATTACATGTTATTTAATGTACAAGTCATGTCTTGAATCAAAGGAGCACATACAGTACCATTCACGAATCGCTCCAAACTCTCCAAGACGAATGGTTCCACACGCAGTGAAAAATATGCTCTGCCATAAGAAAACACACATTGAGTTTGTTATAGCTGCAATACTAGTTTAAAATAATAAATGGTGATTATTCTCATGCTTAATTGATTATTAATATGAATCTTGTGTGACTTTCCTAAATTTGAAATTGCAGAAAATTGCCTTCAAGTGTATTCAACACATAGAGTATGTTCTGTCGGTCAGCATGTAGTGGATTTTTTTCAGAGAAAGCAATTTCCTCTTTATTCGATTTCTAAATATTTGTTGTATGTAACCAATCTTTAGAAATCCCAAGACCAGAATGTCAAATTAGTTAAATGCATAAACATTTAATCAATCATGTTATTTACCAGCTACAACAAACTTTCCTGTGCATTTAAAATACAGTGAAGCCCACGTCGTTTGAGCGGAAAGTTCAGACAATCTGATTAAAGACTGCGATAAATTAAACAAAATTATTTAAAAACAAATGCATCCATGAATTTATAGTTCTCAAGAAGATCTGTAGATGAAAATTCACCTCTATTTTCTAAATCCGTGTTAATATATAAACATGCATTTAGGAAATAGAGGTGAATTTCATTTCATGTCAACTTTAACTGTATTGGATTTTCTACCTTGGGCTGCAGGTTTTTATGTAGGATCTGTTGATCATGAAGGTGCTTTAATGCCATGCAGATCTTCACAGTCCAGTCCAGAATCTGTAAATATATTAAATGTGAAATTAAATAAGTGGAAAAAATGATTGCAGTAGTTGCAATTTAAGCACGTTCCTTCTTAATTACAGTCAAAGCTACACCAAGCTCTCCCTCAACTTCCACCCATTCACAATCTGTTCGCTCTCCTCTGAGCTTAATCACGTTCTACACATTATTACCACATTTATCAAGGACTGGACTCATACCCAGCACACTCTCATAGCTCCAACGTCGGGCAGATGTCAAGTTTTGGTTAGAATAAACCATTAGAAGTAGACAAAATCAATTGATATTTTTTTTCTTGCTTTTCTTGCCATAAACAAACACAGTTACAGAGAAAAACTAATGTAGAAAAGTCAAGAGTCAAACTACACAACTAAAGGAAATACTGATCACCATAATAGTGATTTAAAACCAAACTATTATTTTCAATTTAACATCAACATCTAAGCCTCTGTTAATTCTCAGTAAGAACTTCTGTAGACTTCAGACAGAAATAACTTCAGTCTGGTTAGTAATAAGTGAAGCTGGTAATGCTGTTTGTGGAGTTATTTAATCCTCCTCTGCTGAGATCTTGAGAGATTTAATGTGTTGCCATGCATTTTACCCTTTTTTGCAGTGCCGTGCTAAAATTCAACATCTGTCTGACGTTGGAGTTTGACTTAAAACAATCGTTGGGTTTCGACGTCAACCCGACTTTCATTTTCAACCTCAGTCTGACTGACTTTGGATTAGTTGGAGTCCAACGTCTTCACAACATCATTTTTATTTCTTGACTGAGAAGCTGTTTCACTAAGATATGCGGCACAATAGGGAGGACTATTACAACTTTAATTTCTTGCCAACTTTAAAGATTCCAATAAGAAAAACAAAATAAAACAACCTAACAACACATAACACTGCAACAAAATCCCAATATTAGTTCATATTTACAGATAACATGTTACATTTGTAGATAAATGCTTTAATTGTGGGGGGAAATGTGGAAAACTGTTAGTTTAATAGTTAGTTTTAGTTCTCTAAATAGTAATGGGTTCAATTTCACCATCTGTAAATCTACAAACATACCTCAGAATTTATAACTGTTCCCTCCAATGTAAGTTTTGTTATCTCTGCCAGTTCTCCACCCTCGCAGTGATCCAGTAGAAGGTACAAGCAGTCACAATCTGAAAGCAGATTCATTCATCACAGTGTGCTTTAAAATTATTTATTAATATCTACACCTAAGTGTGAATACTGTAGCCCTGGATGTAGATTAAGATGTGTTAACAAAGTGTGACTTTTAAAGTTTCTTTTAACCTCTGATGATTTCCTTGTGATGGACGATGTGTGGATGACTGAGCTTTTGGAGAAAGTTTGATAGATCATCCTAAAAACAGACACAGACTGTGTATCAGAATTTCTGTCTTTCAATTTAAATATCAACAAAGTATCCATCTTACCCGTTTAGCATTCAGCTCTTTAATGACAAACTGATCACCACCTTCATTCTTCACCAGCATCATCTTGTCTTGTTCACTCACTAGTTCGTAGCCATGATCTTTTAGAACTGACTGTTTGCTCCCCATCTTTGAAAGTTTCTGCAACTGTTTAAGAAAAGCATTGGTAAGAAGATTCACAGACATTATTTTTTTATTATTATTATTAAACAGGTCATGAATGTTTAAGCATTTCATTTTTTAAAGACTATAACAAACAAATTGTTGATGGTGTCAGACCAGTTTAAAATGGAACACCAGAATAAGTTTTTATGATTAAACTGTAAAATTAATTCAGCTATTGGTAGATGCAGTAATGAATACTAAAATAATGTTGGTACACAAAAAAAAGCCTTTTTTTTATTCATGCAATTTAATTAATAGTAAAATTCCATCAAATTGAATTGAATAATGTATACGTCATTTAATTGAATAATTGAGTAAGGATTGTTCAATTATACAATATAATTACATAAGGATTTTTAAATTCAATTTGATGGAATTTTACTATTAATTAAATTGCGAAAATCTTAAAAATAAAGGCTTAAATTGTTTTTGAGTGTAGCTGAAAGAAAAGTGGCAAGTCATTCATCTATTTTTTAAATTACTTCTCCCTCCTGATCTCTCTCTAATTATAAATAGTGATTTTAAAATTCAGAGACAGTTTAATTTGAAGTTTAATTAAAGTCCATCCTCTGCTTGGAGACAGCCTTTCCCTTCTGCTGGCCTCCATATCAGACAAAGAGCTGATCTGCCCACATATAACCGCATGGAGCGGACGGGACAGAGAAAAGCCAGGGCTAGGTTTGCTTCCTCCAGGGGCAATGCTTGCAGGTTCACCACCTGATCCCGAAAGGGAGTGGTAGGAACCTTGGGCACGTACCCAGGCCGGGGTCTCAGGAGGTCATGAGAGTTGGCCGGCCTGAATTCCAGGCACGATTTGTCGACCGAAAATGCGTGCAGGTCCCCTACCCTCTCGATGGAGGCCAAAGCAAGCGGGAGAACTGTTTTTATAGATGTGAGCGGAGGCGTATGCCACCTAAGGGGTAATCGTATTTTATACACGCTCCCAACTACAGGGTTTCCAAACAAATGGAAAGAACAAGCAGAGATGTGTACAATCTTTATTTGATGCTCAAAGAGGTAAAAGAATACTATACAATCACACAAGTTGGGGGAACAATACAAAAGTACAATTACATTCACATAAAAATAAATAAATAAATAAATAAATAAATACTGATGTTATACAGTGGTCACCTGTAAAATCGGATCTTGGACACGACAGTCAATATCAGTATCCCATGGGATAAGTTAACATTTGGGAATGAGAAAAGAAAATTAAATTCAAACCACCTCAAATCACACCATCATGCAATTGTATAACCAAAACCACAATCCACACAATAAGCAAACAAAATAAATCAAATAAATCCTCCCAGTCCCAACGGTAATCATTAATGGTACGAAGAATTGACGACAAATAAGATCTCAAGAACACAATTCACAAGCAACAACAAATCAAAGAAAAATACAATGAAATCAAATTATAACAAAAGTATCAGATTCAAGAAAAACTATCAAATTGACCAATATAACAAAAAGTTTATCGGAAAAATAAAATACAATTAAATCAACCAATATAACAGAGTTTATCAGAAAAGAAAATACAATTAAATCAACCAATATAACAAAATTAATCCATACCAAATAATCTCAGCGCACACACACACACACACCAAGCTCACTCAAACACGCGCTTATATTGACACACACTCAACATAAAGACTCGTCCACATACCCCCATGCGCTCGCATCAACACACGCGCACATAAAACCCTGCGCACATAACCATGTGCGTCTATCACAGTAATCAGTGGGACTTGAGCGCACAACTTCTCCAATCTCCACCGCACAACACCACTGGTCGCCGTAACAAGCCGCCACACAGCAGCAAAACAACAGCGGGCAGATATCTATAAAATAATTACCCAATTTAGCCATTAACCCCACATACACTATCTAAAATTACATCTTCGGTTACAAAACAACTCACAAAGTACTAGGGGAGCGCGGGGCACAAAGTAACGCTTTTTGACTTTCTCAGTTTGTGTAAATCTACTTATGGTTCAGAGTATTTTTTTTCCCCCACATTAATTTCCCACATGTCTACTACAATTATGTGTTTTTGTTTTATTAATACAGTATATACTTTTTTCTTGATATACCCCGATAGAATGGAAGTGAAATGTGACAACATGCCCCATAGGTGGGGTACATTGTAACATGTGTGGGGCACATTGTAACAACATATGACAGCTTAAAATGTTATCTGATCTAATAAAAAAAATATACAAAACAAACTAAAATATTTTCTAAATAAAATACAATAAAAAAAAAATTCATATAAAATAATGGCAATTTGTAATAATTAAATATAAACTAATTTTTGAGTTTTGACTATGAACGCATGAAAACACAGCTATACAACATAGTTCAAAACAAATAAATAATTAGTAATTTCTGAACATTGACTCTCAGTCTTTATTCACCCTTTTCTCACGTTTTCTCAAAAAAAAAAAAAAAAGTATAGAATATAATAGCATATTTCTAATAGGGGCACATTGTAACGCAGTGTTACAACATGCCCTCGCCTGCACAACTGGGATTTAAACCCTGCTAGTGTTTTCTGCTAGTTAGTGAAGCATTAAATAACTATCTCAACTGTTAAATAACATCTTGGAGATTCAAATAATATCATTTTTGTCTTATTTTAAATAAACACAAAAAAATAGAGATGAAAAATTAACTTAAGAAATTTACTTTTGCTATGGTTTAATAAATGTCTATGGATATCTTCAAAAAAAAAAAAAAAATTTGGCGGAATTTTTTTTTCTATATAGTGTTGATATGGCAACTAGTAAATACACAAAGTTTCGTCATCCAAGCATGCGCGGAAGTATTTAAAACAAGCGTGTTACAACTAGCCCCGTGTTACGTTGTGCCCCGCGCTCCCCTACATAAACTTACCTGCAGCACAATTGACTGGCCCTCGGTACGATCGGTAAGAACGGTGAACAACCACCAATACGGCCTTGATCACACTACATAAACGAGCAATAATTAAAAACGACACTACTATCAAATGCAACATCATATCAATGCAGTAGCGTACCTTAAAATGTTTATGTAGTTGGACATTCACAGGCCCACGGACTGGACTAAGTTATCTTTCGAGTCTTATATTGCGCTAATACTGTCAAATACACACAAGGTTTACATAAACAAAGTTGGTTATGTCTAAAGCAAACTGAGAAATTTAAGAGAAAATCTGACTGCTTGTCAAATGCGTGTATATTAGACGCGTCGCATGCAGGTCTTAAAGAGACAGTAGCCTAATAGTAAACACGCTGCCGCGTATCCTTAAAGAGATAGTTCACCCAAAACCAAACAGTTGCTGGTCCCCATTGACTTCCATAGTAGGAAAAAAATATACTATGGAAGTCACTGGGGTACATCAACTGTTTGGTTACCCACATTCTTTCAAATAACTTTTATTTTCAACAGAAGAAAGAAACATATTCGGGTTTAAAACAACTAAATGATGACAATTTATTTTTGGGGGGAGAATTATCCCTTTAATGTTAATAAAACAACAAAACATAAAGAGGAAATCACTCACTGCTCTTTACTGAGAACTTTAAGTCTGTTGTGTTTTATTTTCATATTTGTTCATTTAATTACTTTCTTCAATGCTACTGTTAAATACACCTATAGCTGAAAAAATAAAACACTGTTTATTTCATTTGTATATTAAGCTGTGTGTGTAATATCTATCTTTGTTCTTAATTTTTAATAACAAAGAAAATAATGACAAAGATTTTTATCTTCGCCACTTTGGCCTAAATGTCTGCCATTCTTTTTTATTTTATATTTTGTTACCTAAGGCTGTAATGCTCAGTCACTTGCAAAATAGTAAAACCAACATGAAAAAGAATTGTGATAAAATCGTGATTTTCCTGGAAAAAATCGTGATATGATATTTTTGCCATATATCGCCCACCCCAGGTGTAAAAAAGTGCCAAGATGTGTTATCATTATTGATCATTATATCACAGTACAATAATTACTTGTCAAATAAATTAATAAATTAATTAAATAAATTAAACATAATGAAACATTAATTTGAGTTGAAATTGTTTTATTATCTTACTTCTAGAGATTGCAGTGATGCATCTACGGAAGAGGATTAGGGCCAAGCAATAATAAAAAAATAAAACCATCTCCAGATTAAAGTCATTATAATGCGAAATTAAACTCGTTAAATTTTGAGAAAAAAAAGTCGAAATACAATCTTGAGAATAAACTCATTAAATATCGAGAATAAAGTCGTTGTGTTTCGAGAAAAAACTCGTTAAATTTCGAGAAAAAAAACTCGAAATAATCGTGAGAATAAACTCATTACATTCTGAGAATGAAGTCGTTGTGTTTTCGAGAAAAAACATTGAAATGAAATGTAGGGAATAACGCATTCGATCAGTGTTCATTGCATAGCCTGCTGATAGAGTAGTATAAAGTATGTCTTTGTTACTGAAAGAAAGTCTAAAATATAGCTTGACTAAGTGATCCAATTCTGCCATGTCCTCTATAGAGCTGGTAAGTCCCGCCCATCCGTAAAACCCCAAGTGGACCTCTAGGTTGAAAAATCGTCAATGCAAGTGAATGGGAGAAAATAATTATTTTCTGGTCCCGTTTGAATTGTGCCATGAATGTGAACATATGTTGTCTGTGAATTTTTTATATAATTTTTCATGTTACGAGTTTGACAGTATATGGTATGATTCTTCGGCTAGCAGTTGTGGAAAAGACATAACGAGAAAGACTACATGTCGCCTATGTGACGTCACCCCATAAAGTTGACTTACCCGTGGTTTTCGCCAACCTCAATGATTTTGTCCTCTCCCTGAAAGAAGGCGGTGAAGTGCACCAAAGACACAGCCATGTTTAGCGGGATCCGTGAGCTAGTGTCTGTGTGCGAGTGGTGTTGACGTTTCAAACGCGTCGAAGCAGCGAAGAGTTGTAGTCCACAAAGTGCTCTCACACGAAGTCTAACCGTATCAAACTTCTACCTGCTAAATTGTAGCATTCTTTACACGAAAAATTATATAAAAAATTCACAGACAACATATGTTCACATTCATGGCACAATTCAAACGGGACCAGAAAATAATTATTTTCTCCCATTCACTTGCATTAACGATTTTTCAACCTAGAGGTCCAGGGGGGTTAAGGGGGGGACGAGACTTACCAGCTCTATCAGTAGGCTATGCAATGAACACTGATCGAATGCGTTATTCAATTAAGTTTTTTCTCGAAACACAACTTTATTCTTGATATTTAATGAGTTTATTCTCAAGATTGTATGAGTTTAATTTCGCATTATATTGACTTTAATCTCAAAATGGTTTTATTTTTTTATTATTGCTTGGCCCTAATCCTCTTCCGTAGATGCATGACATGGTGAAAAATGACTTGAAATAATACTTAAAATAGGTTAAGATGAATGTTAAAGATGACCACAGTTACTGCGTATAGAACCGCCACTGTTTGCATTTCCAATCTGATGCATTAGCATTGTTGTATTTTTATGCCGCTGTAACCTCTAAATCATTCTAAAACATTCCCATAACCTGTTACAATCATAAATTGTCCTTACCTGCAGGTTAAAGATGCTAGACGTTGTTTCAGGGTCCTCGGCGGTGTCCCGGCTCAGTCCTGGATTCGGATGCACTGGGCGTTTGCTTAGTATTAATATCTAAACTACAACAAAATAAAGATATTTCTAGGAAAAATCACTCCGAGACTTGTCTTAAAAGTTTTCAGAATCACCAACAAAAAATGGTTTCGTTTTACTTAAAAGTTTTCAGAATAATACAAAGACAACAATTCATAGATTGAAAGATTAAGATATCAGAAATGCGTGAAGGTCTTCACCTGAATTGTGGCCCAGAGAAATAGGAAACAAAGCTTTTTATATTGTTCGTTGTTATTGGGGCTGTCTTAAGATTTTGGGGCTGTCCTAAGACTTTGGGGCTGTCATTATAATGCAGAAATTCCTTATAAGGTAAACAACTGGCCTTGAAATTGTCCAAGGTTATAACAAGTTTGCAAGAAGCAGCTCTACATCTTATTTTTTGTAGATTACGCTTGAAAGCTTAATATAGATCTGACCGTTTCTTCACCCGCAGCTGTCAAAACCACACCCTGCCTCATCCAGCTTGTTTCTGGCTCTCCTCTCTGGTTGTCAGAGGCTACAAGTCTTTTTATTTTTTAAACAATGGTAAAAGTCAGAGAAGCAGAAGTAACCCTAAGACCTGCTGAGCTGTTGATTATATTCAGAGAAATAAAGAAAAGCACAAACACTTTAGTTGCAGGGCAAGTTTGCATCATGCTTCAAACAATCCAAGCCTCTCCTGCAAATGCAACATCCAGCTTTTCCATTTGTCTGATAACTCGAGTCTTCTGTTAAGATGGCTTCTTGCATGATTTCTTCTTCCTATGGTGTGATCTATGTCCCAATATGAGGTCGATCTGGCTTTGGATATGGTGATGAAAAAATAATGCTTTTGCATTTGCTTGCACAACTTTTGCAAGCAAACTCACCAATCAAGAAATCTCCTTTAAATCACTTTGAGTCCCAGTGAACAGCATGTTGAATTTGTGTTTGCAAGCTGCATGAAACAGAAATAGTTTTAGATTATTTTTTCTTTAAAAAAATTGCATTATGCTTTCTAGGATATTTGATTTGATTTTTAGTGTCTAAGCAATTTAGAAAAACAATAATGTAACAATAATCTTAATAATGTCCTGGATATTATTTCCAACATTTGCAGATATTCAGCTCAGCAATGTACACGCATAATGAGAGGTAAGAACAGTGTTAATAAAATAAGACTGCAATCAAATCCTTGAGTGTCTTTTTCAAATAGCGTCTAAACCTGCAAGAAAAATGGTGTGACGCACACACACACACACACACACACACACACACACACACCTCAGTGCAAGACATTGCTGTAACAACACTATGAGGCACTTATTGTATCTATTTTTTTTCTATCTAGTATTTTTATTAGTATTTTTTGTGGAGCTGCTGTAATAATTGGATTTCCCTGGTGTGGGATTAATAAAGTCTACTTACTTACTTACTTACTTACTTACTTACTTACTTACTTAACTGACTATAGTACAACATTCTCAGTTCCATGGTTAACCAGATTATCTCTAATGCAGTTTGTACGTGCAGCTTTCTTACACGTACACAATCTCCACACTTGAAGGGTGGTGGTCTAGCTCCACGTTTCTGATCTGTGTATCGTTTCAACTTTAGCTGAACACACTGTACATAGTCACGTATGCAATTGTCACTTCTTCACCACGAGCTGTTGTGGTTGACAGAGTGTTTAACTTTGTGCGCATCTTCCTCCCTCTTAACAGTTCAGAAGATGATCCTCCTGTGGTTGCGTACTGCACTTAGTGATGTCTGCCCACAGATCTGTTCTACTTCGATGTGTAATGTTGAGGTGTAAGAGCTGCCTTTTTAAGTAATGAACTCCATTACTTGTGTTTGTTTTCAGGGATGATAACAGACGTGTTATACTTGTGCTACAACTGTTAGGCCTCTGCTACAAAACTTTCAACCTCTGTAGCACCAGTGCTATGTGCAAAAAAAGTTATCGTACAGCCCTGTGTATTACATATTTCTAGCACTGGTGAAACAACAGGGCCCAAAATGTAACAATCCTATCTCCCACAATGTGACAGTTTAAGGCTTTAATTCAGTCAATGCCCAAAAGTGGTGTCTATTATATTCTAGTATGTCTATTACTGTATATTCTAGTATGCCTATTATATTCTAATATGTCACACGGTACAAAGACCTTTTACCCAAACATATCTATAGGGTGTGTTACCATCTTTGGAAAAGGATGTATGGTATATATGTGTGAGCTGAGCAAAAATCTGGAGTGGTTTTCTGCAGGAGACGCTCGGCTTTGTTGCAAAATAAAGTCTAATATTTCTGGCATCAAAGATCTCTGAGAAGTGATTTTTCACAAAAGAGAAAACACAACTTTTGCAAGCAAACTCACCAATCAAGAAATCTCCTTTAAATCACTTTGAGCCCCAGTGAACAGCATGTTGAATAGACTCCATGCACACGATGGCGCCTATCAACTTCCGGTATATGAGAGTGTGCGTCAACCAACAACGGTATGCATGTGTATAATGTAGATATTTTACTTTAATAAAAGTAGTAATACTAGAGTGTAGAAACATCAGTGGTGGAGGGAAGTATTCAGATCCTTTAAGTAAAAGTACTAATACTACACTGTAAAAATAGTTAACCATGAAATTGTACTTGAGTAAATGTACCAAGTTACATTCCACCACGGTGTATAACAGTATCTAGGATTAACACTTCAGCCCATTGATGAGCTGCTGCTGTTCCTCATGCATCTGTCAGTGGGCCTGCCTCTCAGGGATCTAGCAGAATGGTTTGTCATTCACCGCACCACAGCCAGCAGGATTATTGCCACCTGGACGCACTTCCTATACTACCTGTTGATCCCACGTGAAACTGTCAGAGCTCAACTTCCACCAGAGTTTTCAGCTTTCCCTGACACACAAGTGGTGCTTGACTGCACTGAAATATTCTGCCAGACTCCATCATCTCTCCTGTTGCAGAGTGAGGTGTTTTCCACGTATAAATCTCATGCTACATTCAAGGCCATGACCGGCATGGCGCCCCACAGTGCCATTACATTCGTGTCTGGTCTGTATGCAAGATCCATGAGTGACCGTGAGATCTTCAAGTTCTCTGGCATCGCAAACCTACTCACACCAGACATGGCAATTATGGTTGACAAAGGGTTCCTTGTGGACAGTCTGGCTCCGTGCAAGGTTTACCAGCCTGCCTTTCTCTCAAGAAACACCCAAATGAGTACAGAGGATGTCATGCAGACTCAATCCATTGCACGTCTGAGGGTCCATGTGGAGAGGTGCATCAGGAGGGTTAAAGAGAACAAACTTTTTTACAGAGAAATACCACTTTCTGTGTGTGGAAGCATTGAGGAGTTATTCAGTGTGGCTTGCTTCCTGGTCAACTACCAGTACGGACCACTGGTAAAGGCATGGGCAACTCAACAATGAATAACTCTGGACTCATGTATTAATGACATTTCACTTTTTGCTTATTAATAGTTTTCTAATGAATGTATTTCTAATGAATGTATTTCTAATGAATTTATTTCTAATTCTAATGTAATTCTAATTTTAGTTTCTTATAAAGTTTCTAATGCATGTTCTATAGTTTTGTTAAACATTTACTTACCAGAATTGATTCATTAAACAGCCTTTTGTTGACACAGCTTTTACATTATTATGACCGCCGCTAGCATAGCTAGTGAAAGCGGTCATATAGGGATTGTCAAAGTTTTTTTTTTTTTTCTTCCCGTCATCTACTGAATTTTTCGTCAACGATACCAGGGACACCGAAACACCGGGGAACATGAAATTTGGTGGGCATGTAGCCCCACTAGACTTTTACGGAAAAATTTCGTTTGGTCCCCGGGGGCCACTCCCCCCCCGCGCTGGGCCCCCCCAAACCCAAAAAATGCAGTTTTTCCTAAATAACTACCTGAACCGTGGCACCGAGGATGAAGAAATTTTTATGGTATGTTGGTCTTAAGGGCCCACATCAACCTAGCCCATAATCACTCATTTGTGATTTGCGCCCCTCCCATAAAAAATGAAAATGCAATATTATTCTGCTTTAATTGCCTCTATCTTCAGTTGAGATGTTCATAACTGCACCATATTTCATGTGTATGATTAACTTGACATCCTCTGGGGGTATGCTAAGTTTCGTAGAATTTCATCCATGGGGGGGTATAAAATAAATTCATTTATGTGCACATTTAGTGACTGTACACTCATCGGCCTGTAGATGGTGGTGTTGAGCGAAGGGTTGCTGGTTTAGGATGATACTGTCACTAAGGTTGCCAACTGTCCCGAATTAGGCGGGACGTCCCGTATTTTGGGCCTAATTTATTTGTCCCGTGCGTGACCTCCCGTGTCCCGGTTTTTGACAAGCTGATAAACCACTGACTGATACAACAGCAACAGCAGCAGTGCTGACCACGACACTTGAGAATGATCACCGACACCTGTCATCATCCAATCACAGCTTTTTTTAATCACTGTTTTGAGACAAATCATTGTTTGATTTGCGAACATCCTCTGCCGTCTGGTCGCTTCCGCTTCAAGCCAGACTCGTCTCGCGCTAACGGTAATTTCCTTTCACTGTCCACGTTTTGATTTCGGCTAATCAATTTTGGCGAATGCAAACAACGTGATTATTGTTCATGAGTCTAACATCCAGCCACGCAAGAAAACATGTAATCTACCTGAGGGAATAATATGCTCAAAAAACATTTCTGATTATTATTAATGTTTTAAAGCTTTTAGAAAGTACATAGAAAGCTTTTGTAACATTATCTTAACTGTCACTTTTGATTAATGTAATGCATCCTTGCTGAATAAAAGTAGGCAATTACTTTCTTTATTTTTTTCCCCAAAAAATAATCTTACTAACCCCAAACTTTTGAACTGTAAGCCTAGTGTATAATGTTAAAAAAGCTTTCTATTTTAGATAAATGCTGTTATTTTGAACTATGGTTTGTTTGTAATGTGACTTTTTTCATGTATGACATTAAAATTATTTTTAGAATTAAATACATAAATAGGTTAAGCAATACAAATGTGTTTATGTCTGATAACCTTTTAAACACAAACTTAACTGCAGACACTGAAATGACGTACACTGTGTGATACAGTACAAATATTTTGAGTGTCCCTCATTTTCCTATAAATAACCACGATTGTCCCGCATTTTCCTTTTCTGAAGTTGGCAACCCTAACTGTCACACACACACACACATGCAGGAATACAAACAAACGCAAGCATGCACACACACTGACATCCACACGCACAGACACACACCCATACACACACATACAAATCCACATGCACAGACACACACACACGCGCACACACATGTACGCACGCATACATACACACACAGACACACACACACAGACACACACAGCCATGTTTATGTGATTTGTGAGGACATTCCATAGGCGTAATGGTTTTTATACTGTACAAACTGTATATTCTATCCCCTTACACTGCCCCTATCCCTAAACCTACCCATCACAGGAAACATTCTGCATTTTTACATAAAAAAAAAACACTGCTTAGTATGTTTTTAAAGCCATTTGAAAAATGAGGACACCCAAAATGTCCTCATATATCACCTATTTTCCCGAGTGTCCTCATTTGCAGGTGTGTTATCATAAAAATGTCCTCAGTTGTCATGAAAACAAACTCACACACACACACACACACAGACACACACATACACAAACACACACACATACACACACACACACAGACAGACATGCACATACTACTACTTTTTTTAGGTATATACATAAACACGCAATACAGCCAAATTGCTCCACGTCATTTATTTTTGTGGAAAGCCAGTGCAGGCCTGAGCGGCGGTCATATTTTGTACCGCCATGCGGTACATCTAGTAAAAAAGGTCATTTAAAAATAAACACTGTATACATATTCATGAACTCTTTAAAGGGGTGGTAAAACGCCTTTTTTCGAAGGCTTGATTGTGTTTGTGGAGTTCACTGTAATATGTGTTCATGCTTCGTTTTAAAAAATTTGCATTATTTTTCACATATTTAACCATTATTCTACACTGCTCTGTCCCTCCTTGTTAAAACGCTCGGATGATTCCGGGTTCTATGAAGCCCCGCCCTCAAAAATACGTAATGGGCTCAGATTGGTTAGCTGGCCCAGTGTGTTGTGATTCGCTAACCGCCAAGTGCACGTTGTTTCGGACACGCCCCTTACCCTTACCAGTAGTTTGTGCTAAAGTAAACAACGGCGTTAATATTGCCATACCAGTTTGAGCAGAACCTTTTCAAGAACGGCTGTTAAAGGACGTTTCAGAAAGGTATGTTTTTTATTTTTTAAGACTGCAGATCTATTGTGATCGCTATATGACACTGACTGTTACTTTTGTATATTTAAAACGATTGTAGCTAAATATCTGTCGCCAGAACTATTAATCCAATACGAACACTAAACATTGGCTTTACAACAGTAGCCAAATCAAACACAAACCATGTTTAGCATGCCTGTAGATAAACAATACATAAAAGCTCTAATCAAAGAATAATTTACACTGATCACATAAACGACAACAACCACAAACATTCCAAGTTCGCTGCGCTGGTGATATTAAACGCAAGTTTGTATGTGTTTGTCGGATAAGTATGAATTAGCATTTAACAAACTGGTTTGTGGAGACAAACTGCGTTGTCTTTCGTTTACTTCCTCGCTACAACGTACAATTAACAATATGAACTGTTACAGGAAAACTCATCAACGAAAAAATCATACTTACAGTTTGTGGCTCGTAAACAACCGCTTCTGTTTTTAAAGTTGGAACTGCTCAATCTTTCAGGACAAGCCGTTTGCGAATCCTGCATTGAACTCGTGTAGATTGAGGAAGCTTTCCTCCGGAAAATGTGCAACATTTGGATTATAATTATGAGGGACAGAGTTAAAAATAAATTGTAACCATCCTTAGGAAGACTGAACAAAGTGGACCTGCAATCTGGGTGAAAATAACAGCGTTTCGACGGCATAGCGGCAACGACACTCCAGTACCACAACAACTCTTCTCCAAAGCAACATAAAATGGCCTCGCCCCCGTTATGTATTGTGTTCCCAGAGGAGGGGTTTATGTAAATACTGGGCTTAGTGATGTCAGCAAGCCCACAGGAATGTCGTGTAGTCCCTATCAGCCGTTTCTGTAGTTCTTAGAAATTGATTTCTTTAAAAGCAAATATCTCCCTTTGCTTTAAACTTTGAACGTTGTAACTTTGCAGATGTTGTTTATGCTCAAACAGCAACATTACACATTAACTAAAGTTAGAAAAGTGAAATCGTGTTTTACCACCCCTTTAAACCCCCTCCTCCACAACTGGTGATGAGATGGGCAGTTACAGGTTACAACTAAGGAAAGTTTCAAGTTCTGCATTGTTTTACACACCTGGCTCAAAGCATGATAGCATTAAGAGGAGACCACACATACAGTAGAAGCATATTTAAAGTAATATTTATTATACATAACAGCAGTGATTCTTAATAAATAGTATGTTTTTCAAAAAAAAAATCATATCAATGCACAAAAAATCTGGCACAAAAAGTGCATATCAATCAAAGGCAACTCTAAATGCAAAAAAGTGGTAGAGAACCCTGTTCAAACTACCATGTAAAAATAAAAATAATCTCCCTTCTCCCTTTTAGCCACATCACAGTCTCTAGATGCACTGTATGAGAATATCCTCCTCTGCATTTAAAACTACATAATCACACCACTCCATCCCTGTAAGTAGGAGCTGGCCTGTCACTAGTAGCTGTGAGTCTGCTTCAATTTCAATGTGCCACTCTGCATTTTCAAGTAGCTACTGTCCACATAGCTCTTTGCATTGGGACATTTAATTTCCAGCAGTCCAAAGGGTGGGCTCTCAGTTGGGTCAAACACCAGACCGTCAGGAGATGACCCTAACCAGGGGGCGTCTGGGTGGATGATGAACCCACAAGGCCAGTAATTTGTGTTTTTTACTCTGCAGTACTCCTGGATGGCAACCGGTTCCAGTGCCAGTCCCCTTTTCATTGTAGTTGTTTGAGCCACTCCCTTTTTAATTCTTTGTGCCAAGTTTTCAGCAGAACTCTGACCTCTGACATGGCATATTTCCCTGAATCGGGAATAAGCTATTCTTGGCCTCCTGACACGATGCCACTCCACAGTGGTGCGCTACTCCCTGGTGGCAACCTCTATTTTCCTTGCCATGTCTACTGTAATGACAAGTGACTGTAGATGGAGGTGTTGTTGGTGACTGCAGACAAACTGACAGCTGGTAGGCTCCAGCCTATAGCCATCTACAGGTAGAGGTGGTGGTGGAGGGGCATCTGGGTGGCGTACTACAACCCGGCTCACTGGTAATGGATGCTGGTAGGATATGGGACTACCTTTCTTGACTTTTCCCAAAGCGGAGTCAACCAGTGAGACATCCACATGTATCGCCATGGTGGTGAATAAGATTACAATCAAATCTCTTTGATATGTATTAACATAGGTTTAAAAAAAGAAAGAAAAAAAGATCAGTAGCCTACTTGAGTGTCTTTTTCAAATAGAAACCTGCAAGAAAAATGATTCTTCTTGGAAAAACAGGAGATGGCAAAAGCAGCAGTGGAAATACAATGGAAATTGAATGTGGAAAATCTATGTGGATGTGGATATATTTCTTATGTGATCTGTATGTGATAGTTATATGTTAATAGACAGTGTATACAGTAGGATGATGATACTTCACGAAGAAGGCAACATTGTATATTAGAGTATACCTAGAAACACAATAAACCTCCACTCGATGCAGAGTTGTGAAATTATTTAAAAATCATCCTTAATTTAATGGTTATATTGATAAAGTTACCTAATATCATTACATATACTGTATATTAATTGTGGGTTAGTTATATTACTGATAATTCAATAGGCTATAAGATGGGGATCTAGTAGGAATGACCTTTTTCAAAGTTGAGGATGAACTGAATAAATAACATAAAAAAGGTTCATTAGGCAAGTGCAACCCTAATACTAAGCTTCTAGTAACAGTGTAACAGTTACAGTGAGTAAGCTTCTCTCGCTGCACTCTCAAACACACACACACACACACACACACACACACACACATCAGGTATAGCAAGGCGCAGCTTGAATTGTTTAACCAATCACAATTACCTGTTCATGACTGCTCAACAAAAGCTAGGCAGATTTACTAATTTCAGGTTATATGCTGCATTATGACTGGAGGAATGATATAATATACAATAATATAATATCACACAATAATAATATAATAATATAAGCTATTGACAGTGGTTTGAGGTGGTAATGTTGCTCACTGCTCTTTGTGTTAAGTGACATGTTTGAATTCATTGAACTCACATGGCTGAATTCATCATTTCTGGTGTCTTAAATCATCCTTAAAGATATTGCTTAATTTTAGCTAACCCTTGCTTGTAACATAATTTTTTTTTTTTATGTTCAGCATTAATTTTTCATCATTTTCATCCCCAATTTTTCCAAAAATCTTTTTCCTAGTATCATCCTACTCTATTTACATTATCTATTAACACATAACTATCATATACAGATCACATGAGACATATATCAACCAGTAAAAAAAAAAAACTAAGATATTTTGTATGTGTTATGTAAAAGCATTATAAATATGACCACATTTGACAGAAATTGTTTCACATGATCTTACAGTCTTAAATTAAAATGTAATTTTTAAATAAAAAATTAATGTAAAAAAAATTTGCATCACAATAAGTGTATTGTGATTGTCACTAACATTTTAGTAACTAAACTGAATTTTATTAGGTTTAGTGACAACATGTTACAATTTCTGGTAAAATATAGCTCTTTTTTTCTAGCCGACATGCCTATATTATGATCATTAAATTGTCATGATGGAAACACGGAAGCAGTTTGCAAGCTCAAGCTCAAACTCTCTCTCTTTATTGAGTAACAGAAATGATGATAGACACAGTCCAGAGAGAAACAGGTTAGTGGCGCAGGGACTTCGATGGTCAGATGAGTGCCGTGATGGGAAGTGATGATGTGACGTGAAGAATCCAGAGTGAACATCCACAGGAACACGAACAGGAAACGAAGAAGGCACAAGACTGGAATGTAGACGAGATCAACACAACCAGAACTCACAAACAACGATCTGACAAAGGAGATGAGAAATGAGTGAGTATATATAGGTGATGAGATGAGCTGCAGCTGGTGACGGGAGTGATGAGCTTGATCGCTGATGAGCGTTAATCAGCCGGCACGCCCACACAATCAGCACACACACACACACAACAACAGAAACACGAGACAAGAAAGAGGCATAGGATTTATGAACCGTGACAGTACCCCCCCCCCTAGGAACGCCTCCTGGCGTTCCCAGACTCCCTTACCTGCCGATTGTAATCATCGATAAGGGAGTGATCCAGGATGTCTCTAGCTGGTACCCAACTTCTCTCCTGATAAAATAAAATCTAGAGCGATATGGGACCAGGGTCTCGAAGGCACCGGCAGCGGTTGGAGTAACCCATCTGGGGGTCGATTGGAAGTCTTACCTGTGGCACAAACTGAGCAAGCCAAGACAAAATTGTGAACGTCACGAGCCATGAGAGGCCACCAGAATCGTTGCTTGACCAAAAATTTAGTGCGATTAACTCCTGGATGGCAAGCCACATTGGAACAATGTCCTCACTGAATAACGCTGGACCGTAAACTCTCAGGCACAAATAAACGATTTGGTGGACAACGGGCCGGAGGCGTTACCCCTTCTAAGGCCTTCTTGACCTTCGATTCGATCTCCCATGTGAGTGTAGAGATGAATAGAGTCTCTGGTAAAATGCACTCGGGAGTAGACGGGCGTTCGGAACGGTCAAAAATACGCGATAAAGAGTCGGGTTTGATGTTTTTGGAACCCGGGCGGTACGAGAGAGTGAAATCAAAACGACCGAAAAAAAGAGCCCACCGAGCCTGCCTGGAGTTTAGTCTTTTAGCCGTCCGAATATATTCCAAGTTCTTGTGATCGGTCCAGACGATAAAAGGTACCCCCGACCCTTCTAACCAGTGGCGCCATTCCTCCAATGCTAACTTGACTGCCAACAACTCTCTGTTGCCAATGTCATAATTCCGCTCAGCAGGGGATAAACGATGAGATAAAAACGCGCAAGGATGCATCTTATCGTCTGAAGGAGAACGCTGGGATAACACTGCACCTACCCCCACCTCTGACGCGTCGACCACCACCACGAACTGACGTGATGGATCAGGGGTTATCAGGATGGGGGCTGAAACGAAGCAACCCTTCAGTTTGGCAAACGCAGCCTCGGCTGCGTCTGACCACCTGAACGTCATTCTGGGGGAGGTTAAGGCGGTCAGAGGTGCGGCTAGTTGGCTGAAATTGCGAATGAAACGCCGGTAGAAATTGGCGAACCCCAGAAACCTCTGTAGGGCCTTACGGGAATCTGGACTTGGCCAATCTACCACAGCCTTGATCTTCTCAGGATCCATACGCATTCCCTCAACCGACACGATGTAACCTAAAAAAGGAACAGACTGTGCATGAAAATCGCATTTCTCCGCCTTGACAAAAAGCCCATTCTCTAGCAACCTCTGGAGCACTTGTCGGACGTGCTGCACATGTTCCTGGAGAGACGAAGAAAAAATCAATATGTCGTCCAGGTAGACATATATGAACTGATCGACCATGTCTCGCAACACGTCATTGACAAGTGCTTGGAAGACCGCTGGGGAGTTGGACAGCCCGAAGGGCATGACCAAGTATTCAAAGTGCCCCCTGGGGGTGTTAAAGGCGGTCTTCCATTCATCCCCCTCCCTGATGCGGACCAAATGATAAGCATTACGTAAATCCAATTTTGTGAAGATAGAGGCTCCCTGCAACCTCTCGAAGGCTGAAGACATCAATGGCAAAGGATAAGTATTCTTTACCGTGATGCTGTTCAGCCCCCGGTAGTCAATACAAGGTCGCAGGGACCCGTCCTTCTTCCCCACAAAAAAAGAACCCCGCCCCCGCTGGAGAAGAGGAAGGACGGATGAACCCTGTTGCTAGAGAATCAGAAATATATTTCTCCATAGCCTCCCTCTCTGGAGCAGAGAGTGAATATAACTTGCCCTTAGGCGGAGACGTACCTGGCAGTAACTCTATGGCACAGTCATAGGGACGATGCGGGGGAAGAGAAGCAGCCCGAGACTTACTGAACACCTCCTTCAGGTCCAGGTACTCTGCGGGCACGTTAGATAAATCCACTGCCTCCTCCAGAAACACAGGGACAGAAACAGACGGACAGGCAGACACTAGACAAGACTTATGACAAAAACTGCTCCACGCCGACACATACTTCAATTGCCAGTCCACTCTAGGGTTGTGACGGATGAGCCAGGGGTGACCAAGGACGATGGGTGCGAGGGGAGTGTCCAGAATGTAAAAGGAGATAGTTTCTGTGTGATTTCCTGATGTGATGAGGGTGATGTCTTCTGTGATGAATGAGATGGTGGGAAGTTCCTGGCCGTTGAGAGCGTGTACTGAGATCTTGTGTGTGAGAGGTCTGAGGGGAACTTGGAGTTTACGTGCAAATGAGTGATCCATGAAATTACCTTCTGCCCCAGAATCCAGAAGTGCTTGACAGTCGTGAAGGTGAGTTGACCATCTCAGTCTTACCGGAAGGAGAGTAGATGTGGATGAGGATTTCTCGGCGGAGATCCCACCCGATAGTAGCCTCATACTTACTATCGGGCTGGGCCTTTTAACGGACAGTTATAGGCAAAGTGACCCGCTCCTCCACAGTACATGCAGAGGCCCTGGGACCTCCGCCTTTCCTTCTCCTCCCGGGAAAGCCGAG
This sequence comes from Abramis brama, assembly GCF_963993115.1. NCBI lineage: Eukaryota > Metazoa > Chordata > Actinopteri > Cypriniformes > Leuciscidae > Abramis > Abramis brama. The sequence continues at coordinate 6,406,268 of NC_139965.1, forward strand.
CTCGCCCCACCTGCATGGGCTCGTGATCGTAGACAGGGCTGACCGCGTCCCCGCCTCCAAACCGTTGGCCCTCGAACCCTCTTGTGGGACGACTGGGCAGAGTGTGACGATCCATTCGTGATAACCGTGCGTCCACTCTTAATGCCAAAGCGATCAGGTCGTTGAGCGAAGTGGGAAGGTCCATGGCATAGATCTCCTTCTGGACGCGGTCAGCCAGCCCATGCAGGAACATGTCCCACTGCGCCTCCTCGTTCCATTGACTCTCCGCCGCTAGGGTCCGAAACTCGATTGAAAAGTCAGAAACGGACCTCTCTCCCTGTCGCAAATCGGCCAGCATCCTTGCTGCCTCTCGTCCAGCGACGGCCCGATCGAACACCCTTCTCATTTCGGCGGAGAGATCCTGGAACGAGGCACAGCATGGATCTTGATTCTCCCACACCGCTGTTCCCCAGAGTGCCGCTCTCCCAGTCAGTAGCGTCAACACAAAGGCGACCTTGGCTCGCTCGTTATTGAATGTTCTGGGTTGAAGAGAAAAGTGCATGGAGCATCGTGTTAAGAAAGCTCTACAGAAGTTGGGTTCACCTGCATATGACTCGGGAACTGGTATGCGGGGCTCCGACTGGGAGGGGTTCTCTGGTGGTGGTGGGGGAACCGGCGGTGTGGGGGGCGCAGTGGGAACTCGCAGATGTTGAAGCTGTTGGGTGAGCTCAGACACCTGTGCCACTAGAGCCTGAACAGCGCGAGCTGTATCATTGAGGTTCTTCTCCTGGGAGTCCATTCGAAGTATGCTGCTGTTCACGAATTCTTCCAGCGATCTGGTGGAGCTACTCGCTGCTTCCATTGCTTGGTCAGATCGTTCTGTCATGATGGAAACACAGAAGCAGTTTGCAAGTAAAACTCTCTCTCTTTATTGAGTAACAGAAATGATGATAGACACAGTCCAGAGAGAAACAGGTTAGTGGCGCAGGGACTTCGATGGTCAGATGAGTGCCGTGATGGGAAGTGATGATGTGACGTGAAGAATCCAGAGTGAACATCCACAGGAACACGAACAGGAAACGAAGAAGGCACAAGACTGGAATGTAGACGAGATCAACACAACCGGAACTCACAAACAACGATCTGACAAAGGAGATGAGAAATGAGTGAGCAGGGCCGGGGCTAGCCATTTGGGTGCCCTAAGCACAAATGCTTGGCGATGCCCCCGCTCCCCCAACCAACAAACACCAAAGGAATAACAACCATTCCGATTTTCTTAGTTAGGTTCTCTTTACTTCCAAAATAACTGCTGCAAAGAAATAATTTTACATTAACAATGGCACCAAACATGAAAAGAAATAAATAATATAAAGGTTAAAATTATAAATACCAAATACCACCACAATTACTAAAAACACAGATTTGGAACTGAACAATGTAAACACAGAAAGTTAAAAGTGCAAAGGTCTGATGAGGCACAATATAATAATTCTGTACATAATTTGACAACTCTGTGAATATGAAAATATACAAACACTGAGATTGTGGGGGGGGGGGGGTTTCTTCTAATTGCAGTTTCAAAGTTTTTTTTTTTTTAAAGAGAATCAACATGCAGGGCTAAAGCCCCGGATCTTTTGCACTACTAGCGACGCCCCTGGACAGGCATACACGCATAGGCGTAATTTGCGGGTAGGATCATGTCCCCACCCACTATTTTCTAAGGTCGATATTGTCCCCACCACTTTTGAAACATCTCGCGGCACGAATGTACCAATACAAACAAACAAAACATCTCCAGTTAACCAGCAGAGCATTCATTTCATTCTTTTTTTAAATAAGAGGCGATCTAACGCTGAAATGTGTTGTTTTTTTAAATCAACTGATCAAAGTGCTCGTTGCCGCTGCGATCAGTGGCGCGGATACTATGTTTGTTTCTGGCTCGCGCACAGCCTTCACTCAGACGCGCGTTTCAATCCGTTGTGGAGACTCTCTATTCGTTCCGGTGCAATTAGAAAACAAAAAGCACAAAAAAGTGTCCCTGCCTGATATACAACCACTGAAAAACATAATCGGTTTTGAAGAAAAAAAAAGAAAAAAAAACTATATGAGTGCGGATTAGAACTCAGAACCTCTGATACGCTTGGCAAAAATTCTACCCCTGGACCACTTAAATACACGCTTAATTTTCGTCGGATCAACATATAATAGGCCTCATTGAACGACCACTTAAACCCAATCAATGTACTATTTAAATCGATGGTAGTGTTATATCTGTTTTATGATTAAGCATTGCGTCCGTCCCCGCCCACCCTCCCCCATCCCATAATCGCATAATCGAACAGACCACTGGGAGGTGGGGAGGGGGGGCACCAGAGGGAGACTGGCACAGGAGATTCACCTTTTTCTCGACTAATTTGGTCTAGGCCTATATTAGTTTTGTATTGCTTTTGTATATTAACATGCTTTAGACATATTTTATTTGTTATTTATACTAGTAGCCTATTGTGAAGATTTTTCACGACCCAGATTTTTTGGTGCCCCCCCAAGCACTTGGTGCCCTACGCGCAGTGCGTGATGTGCGTGTGCGGAGCGCCGGCCCTGTGAGTGAGTATATATAGGTGATGAGATGAGCTGCAGCTGGTGACGGGAGTGATGAGCTTGATCGCTGATGAGCATTAATCAGCAGGCACGCCCACACAATCAGCACACACACACACACAACAACAGAAACACGAGACAAGAAAGAGGCATAGGATTTATGAACCGTGACATAAATGGCTTTCCTGAGGTAAATGTTATGTGCCATAATTGTTCTCCTGCTGTTTTATTGACCCCTTTGTTTGATTGATTGGTCGATATTATGTATGAGGAATATACATTTCGGTAAGTTGTAGGCCTACTGTATCTTTCAACATTGTTTATTCGTATTTATTAGCTAGAGATGATCGGGTCACGTCACATTTACAAGCGCCAAAACGGCATTTATTGTTTGAATTTCGTAATAAAAGTGACAGAATCTGAGAGCTGAGATTTTTTTATATCATAAGTAACCTGCTCTGTCTAGTCTGTCGTTCTCCGTGTCCTCTTTGCTTCGCGATTTTTCTGTGCGTGAGAAAATGGATGTGTGGTGTGAGAGCGTGTGAAAAGTGTCAATCGCGTGAGTCTCACGGTGAATGCGTGTGAGTTGGCAGCTCTGCTATAGTACAACATTCTCAGTTCCATGGTTAACCAGATTATCTCTAATGCAGTTTGTACGTGCAGCTTTCTTACACAATCTCCACACTTGAAGGGTGGTGGTCTAGCTCCACGTTTCTGATCTGTGAACCATTTCTACTTTAGCTGAACACACTGCACACAGTCATGTATGCAATTGTCATTTGCAGGAGCTGTTGTGGTTGACAGAGTGTTTAACTTTGTGCGCATCTTCCTCCCTCTTAACAGTTCAGAAGATGATCCTCCTGTGGTTGCGTACTGCACTTAGTGATGTCTGCCCACAGATCTGTTGTACTTCGATGTGTAATGTTGAGGTGTAAGAAGTGTTATGTTTCTGCACTCTTCCATTTTTAGCAAATAAAAAAAAGTTTGTCTAAAAACAATTTTTGTGATGTTTTGTGCTGTTAATTTTGTTTGCCCTTTATGGAACATCAATGCCTCTTTAGGTAATGAACTCCATTACTTGTGTTTGTTTTCAGGGGTGATAACAGACGTTTTATACTTGTGCTACAACTGTTAGGCCAACAGTGTAATAAAATATGACTAAAATCAAATCTGTTTAATATGTATTAACATGCTATATTTATATTTTTTACAGTACTCAAAACAAATTTACCAGATTGTCTTTTTTCAAATAGCGTATAAACCTGCAAGAAAAATGGTTCTTCTTGGAAAAACAGGAGATGGCAAAAACAGCAGTGGAAATACAATTCTCAACAAATATTCACAACTAAATCTTCACTTGAATCTGTAATGGCTGAATGTAAATCAGGAGTTGCGACGGTTGATGGAAGAACAGTCACAGTTATTGACACACCTGGAAACTTTGACACACGTCTTGATGAGGAAATCGTCAAATCTGTGATCATTAGATCCATTACTGAATGTGCTCCTACTGTCGATGCCTTTGTCATTATTATAAAAGTTGGAAAGTACACAGAACAAGAAAAAGAGAGCTTGATGGTGTTTTAAGCCCCCAATGGCTCCTTAGAGGCAGCTAACCCAACCCTCAACCTTAAACCTACCCATCCCCTCGCTGCCTGGAAGGCGCCGTTGGGGGCATAAAACACCACAGCACAACACAAAGAGACTCTGGATAAAATAGTTGAATGTTGTGGAGAGGATACCTTTAAACATGGAGTGTTTTTATTCACTCATGGTGAAGATCTAGAAGATGGTCAAACCATCGAGGAATTTGTGAAGAAGAGTCCAAAACTGCAGGAGCTTGTTGATAAATGTGGAGGCCGCTGTCACGTCATTGATAATACACACTGGAATGACTCTCAATTAGGCTACAGGAACAACAGGGTTCATGTGAAAAATATGCTGGAGACCATCGACAAGATGGTGCAACAGAACGGCTGCTTCACCAATGAGCTGCTGTCAAGTGTAGAGGAAGACATTCAAGACGAGATGAATGGTATGGACACTATTCTTTTGCCTCCAGAGGAGAAGCGAGAGGCAGCGAAGAAGATTGTTCATAATAAATATCTCATTAGGTTTGCAGGAGTGGCTACAGGGACTCTGGTTGGTGCTTTTATGCGCAGTGGCATATGTCTTGGGTTTACTGAAAAGCAATAGCCACAACTGTTACTGCTGCAAGCACATTAGCAGATAAAGCAACAGCAGGCGCTAGCATCAGAGCTGCAGCTGTTATAATAGGAGCTGTTGGTGGAGGAATAATTGGATATAAAGAAGCTGATTCTGTGTTTGATGCCATTAAGATGCCAGCTAAAGCTAACTATGAGAATGCAAAAGGGGTTCTTAAAAAGGCAGAACAACTGCATTCTGATGTTTATAAGAAGTATCAATAGAATTATTTATTATGAATGAAATACTACAAACTGCTGTTGTCAATTCAATATTTTCATTTATATTTGATAGAACATCCTACCCTGTCTCACAGAGTGGCGTCTGCAGCTGGACGACTTTACGCACCGTGTACTCCAACTGGAACTATTTTCTTGCGGAAATTTGTCTTTATTGTTATTATGTCTTGCATTATATTTCCGTTGACTGACTCAGCGATGCCAGTGATTAGTGAATGTCTAAATCGATTTGCATTCGTTCGGACCGCTCTCTCATTGCATCATTTTGAGCGATTCGATAACCAATAATGTAACAGTGCTGGATGAAACAACTGATACAAAAAAGCTGCTGTGTATATAAATACGTGTATTCAAATGTGTGTTTGTGTCTGCCTGAGATGTTTTTCCATTGTTTTCCTATGTGAACATGCATTAGTCTTCTTGCAAGTTTTCCTGTTTTAAAATGTTTAAAATGTTACTAGAGCCACAGCAGGCCTACCTAAGTTCTGCTCATGTGTAACGTTCCTCTCACTGATCGTTTGGTCTGAAGAGTCACAAGTTTTATAAAAGTGTGTTACATGAATGCCAGTTATAAAACTTCTCTCATAGTTGAATGTTTAAAATGAGGAAATATTGCATTTTTGAAAAACTCAGTGCAGACCATCAGATGACTAGAACAATGCACTCTTGAAATTGCTCACTAGAATGAATGAAGCTCTGTGTATCAAGTGTCAAGACGTTATTTGGTTGCATTGCTCACTTTTCATGTATTGTGTCTACATTGCGATTGTGACCGGATGCTCTCCTTTCCATGTTGCTCACTTATACAAATTATTAAGTAGAGTTTCACGTCGTAAATTTCCCTTTAAGTGTTAGGACACGTCATTTCCGATCGCCATAAATAGCCTGTTAGGTAGTGATGGAAAAATGAGGCTTCCTGAACCACTGAGACCTCGCAGCCCATTGCTTCAGCTAAAGGTTCATTACTCGAAGCTTCATTCAACATTGCTCACTAGTGACACCTAGCTACTGTGCAAATAAATAGCAGACAAATTAATAATTCTGAACCAGTGACCAAAACCTGGTTCAATGACCATGGTATCACTGTGTAATTACTGTGTGATTTCATGTAATATTCTAATTTTCTGAGATTTTGATTTCTTGGGTTTCATAAGCTGTAAGCCATAATCATCAAAATTATAACAAATAAAGGCTTGAAATATCTCACTTTGCATGTAATGAGTCTATATAATATACAAGTTTCACTTTTTGAATGGAATAACTGAAATAAATTAACTTTTTGATGATATTCTAATTATATGACCAGCACCTGTATATGGTCATAATAATAGTCATAGAAACACAGACCTTTTTGTAGAATTTGATGAACAAATAAATGCCTTATTAAATTCCTTCATCAACGCTAAATTAATTTTGGGGGGTGACTGGAACTGCATAAGTGACCCCATCAAAGACTGTCAACCTCAAAGATTCTTAAGAGGCAATTATGGAGAGTTTAATAATCTATGTATGCATTTAAACTGTTGTGACATATGGAGACTAAAAAATCCACAGCAAATCCAGTTTTGGATTTGCTTCCCAGGACAAATTTTCTGAAACGCACATCACTTTACAGAGCAATATCTATTTGGAATCGACTCTCTGTCTCATCACGCAGAGTTCAGAACAAATACAAATTTAAGAGGACAGTAACCCAGGAACTGCTGCAAATGACCTCGTGAAAGCTGGAAATTGTCATGTTCTTTCACTTGGTAATATTTTGAATGTAACTGTAATGTTTGAACTCTCTTGATTGTAATTTGTGTTTGTTTTGTGTAATTTTATGTTGTGAATATTTTTTAAAGAGGACCCCAGGAAGACTAGCTGCCATTAAATGGGCCGCTAATGGGGATCCTAATAAAACAATAAAACAATAAAACAGTTCACTTGGAATAACAAAGATTTATCTAAGAGATCCAGGATTGACTTCTGGCTTATTTCAAATGAGTTGCTAGACAGTGTGGAAGAAACCAAAATAGAGCCCTCAGTATTTTCTGATCATAATATGATTACTTTAGTATTATGTATAAGGGGTCAATCAATAAAATATAAACCAAATTATTGGAAATTAAATAATACACGTTTGAGTGATAAAATCTTCAAAGAAAAAGCCAAAAAAATCATAAATGAAAATTTGATAGAAGCAAAAAAAGACAAAATATATGGCAAAATTTCAAATCCGTAATATGGCCATTGAAAGGGCAAAATAAATATCTAAGGAAAAAAGAATGAGACAAGATAGAATACTCAAGGGAACAATTTATATCTATGTTAAGAGAGGTGGGGGTCTAGCTGCTCTTTTTAAAGATATCTATCAATGTAAGCAAAAATCATTTGGGAATTACTTGTCTTTCGAATATCTGGGTATTGTGTTAAAAGGTGCTCCACGCATTTTACTTATCATTATTTACAGGCCTCCAAAATACTCTCCAGCCTTTGCTGAGGACTTTACAGAACTGTTATCAACAATTACATCAGAGTTTGACTGTTTTGCCATTGCTGGAGATTTAAACATCCACATAGATAATGCAGAAACCAATATGGCAAAAGAAATCAATACTGTTTTAAAAACTTTTGATCTGACTCAGCATGTTCATGGACCCACACACAATCGTGGACACACTCTAGATTTACTTATCAGTAAGGGTCTAAACATTTCATCGATTGTTATTAAGGATGTAGCACTGTCTGATCATTTCTGTATTTTCTTTGATATATTGATCTCTCCTGCCACTGAAGCTAGATCTGTGTCTGTCAAGAAGAGATGCTTAAATGAGAACACTAGTGTACTATTTATGAAGGCTATATCCTTAACACCAAGCATATCTGCAGACTCTGTTGATTTTCTCCTTGATTCCTTTAACTCAAAAGTTAAAAGTGTAATTGATGATATTGCTCCTGTTAAAGTCAGGAAGAAGAGTGGCAGACAAAAAGCACATTGGAGAAACTCAACAGCAGTGCAAAATATGAAAAGACAATGCAGAAAAGTAGAGCGCATATGGCGGAAGACAAAACTTGTAGTCCATTATAACATCTACAAAGACTGCATCCATGCTTTTAATATGGAACTAGGCAAAGCTAGACAGACTTTCTTCTCAAATATTATAAACAGTAATTTAAACAACACACGCACTCTTTTTGCTACTGTAGAGAGACTGACAAACCCCCCAAGCCAGATTCCCAGTGAAATGCTCTCAGACAACAAGTGCAGTGAGTTTGCCTCTTTCTTCTCTGAGAAAATCAATAATATCAGAAAGGTGATCAGCACATCCTTGAGTTGCCCTGGGGTTAGACAGACCATCAAACCACCTGAGAAAGTAGTTACTATGTCTGACTTCAAAGAAATTGATGGCAAAATTTTGGAAGAAACCGTACAGCACCTTAAAACATCAACCTGTGCTCTTGACACACTTCCCACATCATTTTTCAAAAGTGTGTTAAACAGTTTAGAAGCAGATCTTCTAGAAGTGGTAAATGCCTCACTTCTCTCTGGGAGTTTTCCAAACTCCCTGAAAACTGCAGTTGTCAAGCCCCTCCTGAAAAAGAGCAATCTGGATAAGACCATATTAAGCAACTATAGGCCGATCTCAAATCTTCCTTTCATAGGCAAGATCATTGAAAAAGTTGTCTTCAATCAGCTGAACAAATTCTTATGCTCGAATGGATACTTTGACAATTTTCAATCTGGTTTCCGACCGCACCACAGCACAGAGACAGCGCTCATAAAGATAATAAACGATATTCGCTTAAATACTGATTCAGGCAAATTATCAGTGCTGGTACTACTCGACCTCAGTGCTGCATTTGACACTGTCGATCATAACATACTTCTTGACAGGCTGGAAAACTGTGTGGGGCTTTCTGGGATAGTCCTGAAATGGTTCAGGTCATACTTAGATGGGAGAGGTTATTATGTGAGTATAGGAGACCATAAGTCTAAGTGGACATCCATGACATGCGGAGTCCCTCAAGGCTCAATTCTTGCGCCACTCCTGTTCAACCTGTATATGCTCCCAATGAGCCAAATAATGAGAAAGAACCAAATTGCTTACCACAGCTATGCAGACGACACACAGCTCTACTTAGCCCTATCGCCTAATGATTACAGCCCCATTGACTCCCTGTGCCAATGCATCGATGAAGTCGACAGTTGGATGTGTCAAAACTTTCTTCAGTTAAACAAAGACAAAACTGAAGTCATTGCATTTGGAAACAAAGATGAAGTTCTCAAGGTGAACGCATACCTTCACTCTAGGGGTCAAACAACTAAACATCAAGTCAGGAATCTTGGTGTGACACTAGAGTCAGACCTTAGTTTCAGTAGTCATGTCAAAGCAATAACTAAATCAGCATACTATCATCTAAAAAATATTGCAAGAATTAGATACTTTGTTTCCAGACAAGACTTAGAGAAACTTGTTCATGCTTTCATCACCAGCAGGGTGGATTATTGTAATGGACTCCTCACTGGCCTTCCCAAAAAGACCATAAGACAGTTGCAGCTCATACAGAACGCTGCTGCCAGGATTCTGAGCAGAACCAGAAAATATGAACATATCACACCAGTCCTCAGGTCTTTACACTGGCTCCCAGTTAAATTTAGGATTGATTTTAAAGTATTATTACTGGTATATAAATCATTCAATGGCCTAGGACCTCAATATATTGCAGATATGCTCACTGAATATAAACCCAACAGATCACTCAGATCACTAGGATCATATCAGCTAGAAATACCAAGGGTTCACTCTAAGCATGGCGAGTCCGCTTTTAGCTATTATGCCAGCCGCAGCTGGAACCAGCTTCCAGAAGAGATCAGACGTGCTCCTACAGTAGTGACTTTCAAATCCAGACTCAAAACACATCTGTTTAGCTATGCATTTACTGAATGAGCACTGTGCCAATGTTCGTCCGACTGTTTGTACTGTACTGTATTTTATTTTTTATTTTTCTAAACTGTTTTAATTATTCTTATTTCTTTTTATTATTTTAATTTCTTCTATGTAAAGCACTTTGAATTGCCACTGTGTATGAAAAGTGCTATATAAATAAACTTGCCTTGCCTTGCCTTGAAAAAAATGAGCAGTCACAAGCTGACATCAATACTTTATTTGAATTACAAGCTGAATTGGACAATATCTATCAAAATTTGGCACAGGGAGCCTTTATTCGTTCTAGGCGAAAATGGATAGAGCATGGTGAAAGGAATACAAAGTATTTTCATAATTTAGAAAAAAAGAAATGTTAGTGTCAATAGTATTTATAAACTTAAAATTAATGATCAGATCTCTGAAGACTCCTCAAAAATCTCAAATTTTGTGGAAGATTTATATAAAAAAACTATATTCCGAACATAACAGTTGTCAGAGCTCATATTTCCTCTCCTGTATAAAAAGTGTGGCTCAAGGTATTGATGAAACTCAGAAGGACATTTGTGATCAAGACCTATCCCTAGAAGAACTTAAAAAGAACATTAGTAAGTTAAAAGATAATAAATCCCCAGGTAATGATGGCGTAACAGGTGAATTTTATAAAGCATTTCAAGATTACATTTCTGAATTCTTATTATTAGTTTTTAAGGAGGCTATAGAAACCTGTAGGCTTCCCCCGACTATGTGTCAAGGCTTAATTACATTATTACCTAAACTAGGGTGACCATATTCCAGGTCATGTCCGGCCGGGATTTCGAGATCGCCCAAAATATCCGCGATTCGGCTTTTGCTTTCTCGTCGCCATTCATTTTGTTTACATGTACACCTTTTGATTCAGTAGTACTGAATTAATTCCGATTGGTTAATCTGAATGTAGTGTTTACATGAACGCTAAACAAGTGATCGGTTGATGTGCGTGTAAGCATTGCTAAGAAAATTCCTGTGTTTTCGTCTCGATCGGGATCCGTGTGAATCAGAATGCATGACCTGCAAAGCTGGCACGTACGTGTCAGTGTCAAATAACGTAATAATGTAAACATAATGAATGGTGACTGTAGAAAGCAAAAGACGAATCCCGAGCATTTTGGGCGATCTCGAAATCCTGGCCAGATATGTCCGGGTAAAACAGGACGTATGGTCACCCTACCTAAACCCAATAAGGATTGCTTGCTTCTTGACATCTGGAGGCCTATAACCTTAAAAGGGCAATACAAACTTTATATAGTGACTGCAATAGTTCAGTTAAACTTCCATGGGGAACTACTCGTAGATTTAGCATCTCCCGGGACATAAAACGAGGAGATCCGGCGCCTCCGTTCTTATTTCTTCTAGTCATGCAAACCATGGCTCTATGTATACATAACGATTCGTTATTCATTATTCATCGTCTGGTATCGTTTAAAGCCCTTTGAAGCTGCACTGAAACTGTCATTTGGACCTTGAACCGTTTGGGTCCCATTGGAGTCCATTATATGGGGGAAAATCCTGGAATGTTTTCATCAAAAACCTTAATTTCTTTTCGACTGAAGAAAGAAAGACATGGACATCTTGGATGACATGGGGGTGAGTAAATTATCAGCAAGTTTTTTTAAAAGTGAACTAATTCTTTAACATCCCACATCCTGCGATGTGACTATTGTGGATGCGCACACCACAATATCGATGCTAAAATGATACATCGTGCAGCCCTACTTGACATTACAGAGGAGATTCCTTGGTATCCACTTTGATATCAATGTAAGTGACGCCTTTGTATGTGCCCTTGGTTCCATACTCAAACACACTGCCGTTCCTGCAGGTCATCTTCACTGTGCCAGTGTAAGGCAGGTCAAAAGCGGCTCTGCCAATAGTGATGGAAACATGCAGCTTCTTCCCTGGTGGGACTTCTAAATCTGTAGTCAGAGTTTCGGTTCTCTCATCTGTGTTCTCCTGACCGTAAGTGCTTTCATTTCCAATGGTGACACTGAATCCTGCAGTAACTTCAGCAACCGCTGGAATCGCAGCCTTCACTTCCATACTAAATGTTGCAGATAAACTTCCACTCATAGACCATGAAGATGTTTTGATCACTTTCTTTGAGATTTCAATTTTTTGTTTTTGAGTGGCGGAGGAGTTGTTCCTGAAAGTGAGGGATTTGATTTCTTCTATTGTCACCTTTGGTATCAGTTGGTGGAGAGTGGGATACTGGACATCGGTGAGAACTGCTGATTCAACTGCTCTGAGAAACATGAATCCCATGCAGTCAATGTCATGACCACCTCTTCCTACAACTCCCAAACAAAATCCAGAGCTGACATCCATGGGATTTTCCCTTCTTAAACCCCAGCTTGTCATTTTTGCAAAAAATTCTCTCCCCAGACTGGTCTTGAATTTGATGGCTCCAAGACGTGTTCCTGCTCCGTTCGCCCACAGGGACAGTGAGGTGAAACACTCACCAGGTGTGAACTTGTACTCTTGATACGGTCATCGTGCATCAAAAGTTGGACTTCGTCCCCCAAATTCATTAACTCTTCCATCTGAAAGCCAGACCTTGACAGCCTTCACCTGCGATTCTCCCACCCAGACTCCGATCTTCTCTAAACTGGCACCGTTGTCCACACCAGTAAATGAGAATGGATTACCTCCTTGTCCACCAATTTGTTGAAGAGTTGTTGTGTCGGACATCAAATCTGAAAAAAATATAAATATACAATTTTATAATTTTATATAAATTATATAAATTAAATGATATAAATTTAATATAAAAATAATATCAGATCAGAATTAGCATCACCTTTACACTTTATTGCAGTGTTTCCCAACCCAGTTTCTGTAGACACAACAGCAGTACACGCTGGACTTCTTTCTTAATTGATCCATTCATTTCGGGTCTGTGAGTATCTACTAATAAGCTGACTTGAATCAGGTGTGTCTGAATAGGCAAGCATGCTAAATGTGCAGTTCTGGCATTCCTCTGGGAACAGGGTTGGGAAACATTAGCCGCTTTTCCACTGTCAGGCCGAACAGATCTAACTGTGGTAAGGAATGGTTATATGGTGTGTAGGGCTGAGCAATTATGGGCAGAACTCTTTACTGCCCTACTACTTCAAAAAGCCTTTTAAAGGTATACATGTGAATTAAACGTGGCACAATGGCCTTCATCATCACAGTATGCTAATGCCTATCTAGTGCAAGGGATTCATCAATACTGATTGAGGACTGTTGGGACACTCCAGGCACTGGATGTTTCTGCCAGGAGAGACAGAGTCGTTTGCACCTCAATGACACGTCTGTACCATTTGTCTGTATATTTAAACGTAACTTAATAAATAACTTTGCCTGCTTTAAAACCAGAGAAACTGATAATTTTGCAGTGGTCTCTTAATTTTTTTCAGAGCTGTATATGTGTGAATATACATTCACATTTATATGGGAACATGTATGTGTAATATATGTAAACAATAAAGGATAAAACTTTGTGAATATTACATGTGATGCTATTTTTGTCTTCATTTATATATGCATTTAATATACAGCCATACATGGTCAATGCATATATTGCAGTATATTGACAAATATAAGCACTATGGAAATGTATTATGAAATATATCACATTTTCTGTATATTCCCATATCTATTTTATTTTTATTTTTTTAATTAAAGGGTTTATACACTCTTATTAGATATTTTTTATTTCAGAAATGTTGGAGCATGCAGGAATTGCAAAAATAAACATTTTCAAAACATCTTACATATCGGTTTGAATTATCAACACTCAGTTCACTAAGGATTGAAGTGTGGTTCTATCATGCCAAGATCATAAGAGCTGCCTGAGCAAAACATGGCTCAAAAATTCATAATGTAATTTACTCACATTTCATTCGAGGAGGATTCTCCATGCTGTCGTCACAATGAATTTGTTAGTGTCTCTTAATACAGTCTCAGTCAGAGATGTGCTGTCAGACTCTTCAAAACCTACAGAGAGAAGTGACACAAATCAGGATGAGTACATCCTCACCATGTCTTCCAGTAAAATGTAAAACGCGGTATATTTGTACAGAATACGAGGCAGAGTTCTTTAGTAAATTCATATAAGACAAAAGAATTACAGAAATAATGGATTCTAAACCTTAAATAAATTCCACAGTCAAGAGCCTGAAGCATATGAGGGAGAAACACCCAGAAAATCAAAATTGTGCTTTGTTGGTTTTGCATTCTTGTAGATAATTTCTTGATAGCATAGCTATGTAACTTTTTTTATTTTACTACCCAACAGACTCAAGAGGTGATCACTGGTCACTGATGCTCAGAGGGCTCCTGATTGTCCTAGGTGACAACCCCACAGACTTCTTCCAAGCATGCTTTGTAAGTTACGCATTTTTTTAAAGGCTATCTCAAAGGACCATGACAACATAATTATTTTATTATTTGATATTCCAGGGCTCTAAGAGTGCGACCAAATTTGGGTGCGACTAAAAATGAGTGACGACGGAGGACAGAATTAAACATTCAAACGTAGCCTGGTTACACTTAAGGTCTGTGATATTAGTCTGATTTTATTTTCGATTTCGGCTTCCAAAGAGTATAAAAAAAAATATATATTGAGGTAAAACCATTAAAACTATAGCCGCATTCTGTCTAGCGCAACTTCTTCCCTTCGCAGCATTACGCTGTCATTTCTCCCTAAAACTCAAACTTAACCACAGAATCAGCACGATCGGTGATTGTTGTAAAATGCAGTCTAGCTACTGTTGTTAAATTGCGGGACGCATTAATAATTAAAAAACAGCTATTAAAAGCATAAAAATCTGCGCAAGAGATGCTGTTCGCAAGGCGGCGCGCGCTCCGAAACAGACCGAGACAAGCAAATTACTTTAGGTTTCATATGCGCGTTTAAACGATCAAATGTACACACAAGTACTTTATGTCAAAATGACCGGCTTGGAGATTCACCAAACAGTTTATGTCTTAAATGGATGTAGACTAGTTATGGAAATAGTTGGGAGAATATGGTGCATCAGATCAGTAGCAGATCTGCACTCAGTCTTAAAGGGGCCGCAGACTAATAAACATGCTGACGATTGCGCCATTACTGCGAATCAAACAACAAGAGAAAAATCACTCACAGCTCTTGAAAGAATAACTTCAGCTTTAATAAACATTAATCTATTTATGATAAATTATGCAGTGTTATTTTACATTTGATTACTTTATTCGATTTCTTTTAAGACCATACCTGAACAGTAATCTTAGTAGACCTTCCTGAAAGTCGGCTATTGCGCCGGCGCCATAGGCTCGTTTTTTTTTTTTCATATCAGTGCAAAAGAGACTCAAAATACTCTGTTGATTTTGATCTTACATACTTGTGTTGTACATCATTCAAAACTGTTTAAATTCTTCTTTTATTTGTGTACACTCATAATAAAAACAAAATGTGTTTTTTCGTAAAACAAAGAAAATAAATATGATGCGCGTTCTGCGGTCTCTCTCAAAATGATCTGTAACTCAGCGAATGTTTGTCACACAGACTTGAAACGCACAACGCTTGGAGTCTCTATTTTTAAAGTATGTAAATTATATAAAAAACAAACACGAAGTGACATTGAAGTGTTACCTGTTTTTGGTCAATAAAAAAAAAAAAAACATTGAACTGTTGTTGTTTAATTTCTTTACATAAGACATTACATAAATATGTCATTTATTACTACTTAAAATAATTTGGTAATATAATAAATGTTTTATGTTTAACTCATTCTGTGAGTAGTATAATATTAATAGTAAACCTATATTAATAATAATAATAATAATAATAATGTGAAATAATGATTTTCAGTAAAGTCTACTAATGTAAGCTTGATTTGTGTACTGCACCCAACTTAACCTGTTTAGTTTCACCCTGTGTAAAAACTCAAATGGATTAGTGGAACGGGTTTCCACGCATTCGCAGGCCATGACCCCCAAACCAGCTATTGTACTTTTAACATTTAACATCTGTAGCTATGAGGTCGACGAGGTCTGGACCTCTGTATTATTTAGAGGTGTGTATAATAAAGGCTGTGCAATAATATAGTATTAACTCGACTCTAGTGCTGAGAGGATATTGCACAGCATCAGGATCATTTGATAATGGTCATAAAGTGTGAGATAAGATGCTAAACTAAACATTTCATAATTGAGATAGAAATGTTAAACGACCAACAAATATAACCAGGCAAACAAGTAAACTTTTGACTAATTTCACCATTTTGAATTGAAAATAGGCCTACATAATTTACGTAACATCAATGTATGCAATAAATCTTAACGAAGCCTTTTTTATCATATTGGGCATAAGATTTATGAATATGTACATATTGTGAATACATTTTATAAACTTAGCTTTCCTGGTAGCCTTCAGTAAATTACTTTCAGTAAATTAAATGATTCATAAAACATATAAATATAAGTTGCCCCTATGTTTGCTTTCTACACTGACACAGACTGAAATGAAAATACTATCAGTCAAAGCTCAGCTTTAGGAGGGGAAGAGACAGAGCAAGATAACGAGACTGAGAGAAACAGAAAGACTGATGGAGATGAGGAGAGACCAGGTGTTGACTAATAATATTAATAAAAAATAAAAACACTTGGTGAGTTAGCATGAAAAAATATATAAAAATCAATATATGTTTAAAAATTATGAGAGGAAACGTTTTTATTTCACTTTTGTTTAGCATTTTATTTTATTATATCAATATCATCAGTTCAGTGCAGAAAAATGAAAAGGTAACATGATAACTGATAAGCTTAACCAGTTATTCTTCTTCTTATTTGTTTATTTTCATTATTTTTTTATTAATCACTGCAAGTCTTTAAATTGATAATAATTTAACATCAACATTTTTTTTTTTTTTTTTTTTTTTAAAGGGGCAAAGTGAAAGATAATTTTGCTTGCCTGACCAGACAAGTAGCTTAAAACTTTAGTGATAAAATACTGACGTACAAATTCAAAATGTTGAGTAAAAAAAAAAAAAAAAAAAAAATCAAAATCAAAATCAAAATGTTGAGTTAAAAAAGAAAATGTATAACATATTATAGTTATTTAACATAACACCACTGCAGGAGCTATTTTGATGAATATCAAGATTGAAAATGTTAGATTAATTTTAGGCTATAGTTCAATAAACAAGTAGCCTATTTAATATTAAGTTACTTATAGTTTAGGCACATTATTGACTGTTTTAGTTCTATTTCACCGACGAAAATAGTTCCATAGCGTCACGATCATTTCGATGATCAAATGACTTAGGCAATTATTTTAGGAAGGTCTATTGAATGCCTATTAAATGATTATGATTTTGCGTTTGAATGAATGACTCATTAAGACTTCACTTGCCGCCGCTTATTGGCGGTTTAGTTTCATGTTTAAAAGTAGCCTATCATTGATTTTTTTTTTTTTTTTTTTTTTATTTTATTTTTTTTATTCAAAGATTTATTTAAAACATTCACCTCATAACATTATGCTATTTATTACAGTTGTAATTTTGCAGTGTACATTATTTAATTTATTGATCAAATGTAAGAATTTGACATGAAAGATGATGCATACATTTAATAAGGTAAAAATAAAATCTGCCTTTTTATAAATGCAAATAAATATCACAAATATGCAGATTTACTATGTAAAAGCTGATAGAACACTGATGAGAATATTGCTTCAGAATGAAATATTTATAGGCTACCACCAAACATCATCCCGGAATGAATTATTTTACATTTAATTATTCAATATCTGTACGTGAATACTGTTAGACCTACCTGAAAATCTTAAAGCTGTGTTTATTTTCATTTGTTTCATCTTTGTTCTATTAAATTTGGTTTTGTCCATTGCTTGTAATTAAGTTTATTTGTTATAATTTTATTACTGAATGTTTGCTTTTCTTTAATAACATTTGAACTTTATAATTAAGTCTTTGGCTTTTGCTGTGGTATAAAAAAATGTCACTGGCAGGCCTATCTAACATTTTGTAGCTTATTTATTTGAATAAAAGGTTTCATGGGCCAAAACAACAAAAGCAATAACAATTTAAAATATTTGTATTATTATTATTAGTAGGCTAGTAGTATTGTGTTGGGTAATGAGTGTGTGCGCTAACACTGATCTTGCACACCCCTCAGCAAATGTGCAGTTGCGCCCCTGGTAAGTCTACAGTAAGTTTTTATTTATTTATTTATTTAAATAATTTTGTAGGCTACTGTACTGATATATTGGCAGAAGCTCATCCAGTAAGTCAGTCTGCCTACTAAGCATTTACTATAACCTTGTAAATATCATTAATTGTAATGAATGATTGGACGATTATATTCTTGGACTGTGAGTTGAATTTGCAGACGGTCCCTTTAGCAGTCTAGGCGAATATGCAGCGAATATCAAACCTACAATTAACTTTACTGCACATAGCCTATGCAAAGTCAATGCAAATGCCGTTAATTATTTTTTTTTCCCACAGCCCCGCTTATTTTCACGTTACCTTGTAAACCTCACGTTTCATGTTATCACCATGAATGAAACTGAGATGTCTTCTTTAATGTGAATTTTACATAAAACATTGCTATTTTAATAAACCTGTATATACATATCATTACTAATTTTGGCAAAAACAAAACAAAAAAAAACCATATATCCCCCCCCCAAACTGCACAAAGAGTAAAACATTAATTAAAAAGTGATAGGCCTAAATGCGTCTAAAAATCAGACTGTTACAAAATCACACTGTCTGCGGCCTCTGGAGAACTCAGATCAACTGCTAGCATAAAGTTTAAGGTAAAAATTATAGTATCTTACTACTATGCAATTAGATAAACTGTTCATTTATTCCATCACTTTACCTCTGTCTTTATCCCCTTTTATCCACTTCTCTTCTTTTTGGCACTGTATCTATCGCAGACTATAATGCTCATTTATAATGTGTCATGTAAATTCGGCCATCCGTCACAATCAGGAACTTTCACCGTGTCTAGACCTGGTGCGAGCTGCCAGGCCTGTTTCTACAGGCTGAGTGTGTTAAGCGCCCTAAAACAAAAGCAATGCTGTCTACACTGGATGCGGCGAGAAGCGACGCTACACAACAAATTACCAAAAACTGATCGAGCACGCTCTGTTTCTGACGCACTTCAAGCACTCGCTGGGTAGACCGGAGTCTGGGGACTTAGTTTTTTTTTTTTTTTTTTTTGTTGCTTTATTTGGTAGTATTTCGAATTAATGGTTTAAAATAGTATTAGTAAAAAATAATAATAATAATAAAAAATCAGTCGTTCACTCATACAGGCCGGCTACAGGCAACATTCTAATAGGCTATAGCGTTATGCGTGTGTGTCAATCAACATTGCAGTTCCCGCAACCTCTGCCAAAAGATATTTTCAGTTAGATTTAGATTCCTTACCTGAACGAAATGACTGGAATTATAAAACCTGGGTGTTCCTGTCTTCAGAAATGGTTGATCTCTCCATAATATCCCTGAGACATGTCATTAAATACAGCGGCTGAGTTTCACGACAGATATGGGAGTGGCTAAGACAGGGGGGTTGTGGTTTTCCTGGTTTCGCTTTAGCTTGGTTTGTTTTTCCACTGCAGTTAGTACTTCAAAGTGTATGAAGGTAAATCAGTAGCAAAACTCGAGAGCACGTAGATGTGAATTTGAGAACTTGTACAATAAATATTCGTACTTGTACAATAAATATTCGTACTTGTACATGAACATTTACACTCACAGCTCAAATGTGAAAACCTGTAAAATAAAAATCTGAAGTTGAATGTTGAAATTTGCACTCGCAGATAATAGTCACAAACCTGTATTCTGAATCTGAAGCTGCAGACGAGTAGACACAAATGTGTAAAATGCCATTCACAGAAATACAACGACAGACACAAACTTGTAATATATATTTTGCGTTTAATCTTACGTTCACATTCGCGGTACTTCCTCAACTAGGCACTTGCAGCTTCTCAAATCTGTCACTGCAATTTCAAATTTCGCGCCTTGACTTTTGCTACTCTTTTCGCGATATATCAGGTGCAAAACTAACTTGTGCACTTGAAACTCAGAGGCGGTGAGAGAGAAAGGGGGGCGGGAGGAGGGGGGTCAAAGGAGCCGTTTTATTGGTTGGCACCTAGCCAATGAAATGGGACTTCGATGATGTCACGAAACCCGCGTGCACTGAAACTAGACTGATATTAAAAGAAATAAACAATATTATCAAACTCAGTAAACACCATGCTAATAATGCATACTACAGAAAAGCAGATGAGCACAGAATATGAACACAACGCGTTTAATTGAGACAGTGGTATTAAAAGACCAAACTCAGGAAACACCATACAAACAAAGCACACAGAAAAGCAATTGAGCACAGAATATGAACGCAACAATTGTACGTTTTCTTCCCATAGAAAACCAAGAAAACTCTTAATGAGGCTTAATGGATCAACAGTTATATATATATATATATATATATATATATATATATATATATATAACAATAACAAAAAACACATAATTCGTTGCAGGCAGCAAGTTTATTTGCACTGAACACACATTTGCTTTCTTTCGTCATATTCTGTGCTCATCTGCTTTTCTGTAGTATGCATTATTAGCATGGTGTTTACTGAGTTTGATAATATTGTTTATTTCTTTTAAAGGGTAACTAAACACTAAACCAACTTTTTTTATTTAATGATCTGTAAGAATGAGGCTTTATTAGTGCTGTTCATTGATTCGAGTAACTTTTTTGACATTTGGGTATAAAGTATTTTAATTTTACAATATATGGTGTAAAAACGTCTGAGTGCTGCCCTCTTAAGGTTGAACGGTGGCTACTGCAGTTGAATTTTCCTATTGGATGTTGCGGTGGCAAGTGACGTAAAAGGTGGCAGGTGACGTAAGCAGGTTCCAGCTCTACCACGCCCCTGGTACAAGCTCACCACGCCCTTGGTATGAGCTAGCGTAGATTTATCTGTGTACAGTGATGCTGGTTGCAACAGCACTGATTGCTGGACTGCATAGCTTTCCAGCAGACTTGGAAAATAGGCGCCAGTGTTTGCATGCACTTGGCCTGGAAGACCGTGAGTGTGAAACCTGCATTTTCGCGGGATTGCTTCTCCAACGCAATAGAGGTGGAAATGAGCTTCTCCACACAGCTCGCGCTGAAAAGCGACGCAGTGACAAACGCACGCTGCTCCTCCTGCATGGACTCCACCACTGCAGCGGCGTCTTGATGTGAGTGATCATATATATTTTAATCACAATTTATGGTTAGGCTAAAGTTATTCCTCTGGGGTCGACAAACGCGTCGGCGCATTTTGCTGGATTTTTTCACATAGCGGCAAAATATGAATATGCCTATATAGAGAGCGCGCGCTATTGACATCAACTCGATAAAACCTGAGAATGACGGGCTCTGATAAAACTCATCAGATGAATGTACTTTACGTCGTCTTGCGACCCTGTGAGCAAACTCCATTTTAGAGTCTGACAGCAGGTCTCAGTTGCACGCCCTCCCGCTCACGGTTCGTCCCCTCTATCTCCGCTGGGGTCTGCCCACTTTTCTAGCATTTTTCAAATATTGACAGTGGGTGGAGTCAGGCTCTGACCAGGGGTTTAGTTACCCTTTAATATCCGTCTAATAGCGTTTCAGTGCACGTGGGTTTCGTGACATCATCGAAGTCCCATTTCATTGGCTAGGTGCCAGTTTCAAGTGCACAAGTTAGTTTTGCACCTGATATATCGCGAAAAGAGTAGCAAAAGTCAAGGCGCGAAATTTGAAATTGCAGTGACAGATTTGAGAAGTTGCAAGTGCCTAACTGAGGTTGTACCGCGAATGTGAATGTAAGATTAAACGCAAAATATATATTACAAGTTTGTGTCTGCCGTTGTATTTCTGTGAATGGCATTTTACACATTTGTGTCTAATTGTCTGCAGCTTCAGATTCAGAATACAGGTTTGTGACTATTATCTGCGAGTGCAAATTTCAACATTCAACTTCAGATTTTTATTTTACAGGTTTTCACATTGGAGCTGTGAGTGTAAATGTTCATGTAGCTTACAAGTACGAATATTTATTGTACAAGTTCTCAAATTCACATCTACGTGCTCTCGAGTTTTGCTACTGATTTACCCAGTGTTCGAACTATAACGTGTCTTTTGGGGGAGCCCACTTTTGTTGATGTTTTTTTTTTTTCCCGGGGGGGGGGGGGGGGGGGGGGGATGGGGTGTATTGGTTATGCGCGTGCCATACGAGGATGAGAAGTTCGAATCATTTTACTGACTCTCTTGTTCGATCTCGTTCATCAAAATGAAATAAGCTTTTTTCGAGCCATTTCGTTCATCTAAGGGGCTTTATGTTATACTTTTAACACATCCACCTACGGAATCTTGATTATATTCTGAATTAAGAAATCATTATAATGCAGTCAAAAATAATTTACAACGAACATAAATAATTACTTTAACCTTCAGAGTATTTCATTCATCTGTCACGTGACAGGCGCAATGAATGGATCGTTCATGAACGACAGATAACAGCTACAAGTCACAAGTGCACTACTTGCTTTATGCAAGCACTATATAGGATAAATCACTATACAGGATTTACCCTATTATACTTTATCGACCCGAATTGATAGGTCAAACAGCAAACATCCACCAATAAATAGTCTGTTGTCTTTGAGTTCACATGAACAACGGTTAAATTCGTCGGGCTACAGAAGAATACCATAAATCCTCAGTTCAATTAGGCCTAAACCATCGAGAGTCACGCAGACCTATAACAACCCAGCCACAACACATTTTGGGAATAACATTACTCAACACAGAATGGATTTCAAGGACTTTGCGCGCAGATCAATGGCCATCGTTTATATTTTTTTCGACGAATCTCTGAGTTATAACATGAGTGGAATTTGCACCGCAGCGCCACCACACCTTGATGCTCATGACAAGAATAGCATAGTTATCTTTGAAGTGAATTACCGGTAGGTTTAAATCGCCGTCCTGCATGAATGAATGACATTTTTGCTATTTTACACATAATAATCCACGATGATCACATTACACAAAACTGAAATTGCACGTCAAAATAACACATTGTCAATATTTTTTGAGACCCCCCAAAATTTCACAAATCACGTTTTCAGGGGAGCCCATGTCTTATTAAGGGGAGCCGAGCTCCCCCTAGCTCCCCCGTAGTTCGCACCCTGGATTTACCTTCATATTATAGACTGATCGTTATACGGTTTGTTTGAGATGAGCAAAATCTGCGCAGAACCGATCACCGGTGATCAGCGCGAGATGCATGTGTAGCGGTGTAGATATTTGTAAATGTTTTGAATAAAAGAATTTTCAACACAAAGCTGGTCGTGCAAAAGTTGAATTTAATTACAATACGTGTGATAAAACACATAAACAGAAAGGCATTGTTAAACCGCAGCTCTTTTAACGTACTTCTCCTCAAGTGACATTGCAGGAAAGAGACACACACTTCGCCACACACATACACAATATATGTAATCATAGCAATAGTATAAATAATAATAATAATGATAATAATAATAACAAAAATGTCATTGTATGCAGATAATTCAAAACAGCATTACAGTGTTTCTTAGATACCAATTAACATACCTGTATGATAAAACACATAAACAGACAGGCACTGTTAAACCGCAGCTCTTTTAACGTTACCTGTTAAGCACAAAATACATGTTTAAATACACCAGTAAGTTAACTACAGAAACCAGCAAATGCAATGTACAATATGTATTAATACACTGGAATATATATTTAGTATGCGTACCGAATATACACATCTATATATACACATACACACACACACACACACACACACACACACACACACACACATATATATATATATATATATATATATATATATATATGTATATGTATAGGCTATATATATATATATATATATATATATATATGTATATGTGTATAGGCTATATATATATATATATATATATATATATATATATAATTTAATCAAGACTTTAGCCGCTTAGCCACTAACACATCTCTCACTTGTGACCAGGCGGGAAGGAAGTCGACCGGAAGTTGAAGCCGGCCGCGTGCCACCATCTTGTAGCAGAACTTCACCTGCTGTTAGCATCCCATTGACTCCCATTCATTTTGGCGTCACTTTGACAGCGAATAACTTTACATCTGAGGCGTTTGAAGACTCCATTTGTCCATTATTTATTTCTAAAGAAACACGACAATGTATAAAATGCTCCATTACCTTGTAGCTTATGTTATGGCCCTGTAGAAGCAGTTTTTGTAAAAATAGGCTAACGATTGCGTCATAACCACGCGACTCTCTGTCGCACAGTAGAGAGATTACCGTATGGACGGGAGGAGAAGCTTGGGGGCAATCGGGGGGACGTGGAGGCAAAATGACAATATAATTAATCAGAATACCTAGCAAAAGTTGCTCCTGCTCCAAGCTCATGGACAGCTCCTACTCACGCTCTCCGTCTCTGCAAGATTCGGAAGGGAATGATTCAGATTTCTCTTGGCACAGCTACTAGAAGACAGACGGGTTGCTCACGTGGTCCGTGTAACGCTTTGCTCGGTTTGAGTCTGCGCGTCAGGAAAGGAAGTGCTAAGAAATCGCTAAAAATGGGCTTCACTTGTCTCAATTGAGATCCAATGAGATGGCTCTGTCCACTTCTTATACTGTCTATGCTTGTGACGCACACACCCCGCCGCCATTTCACACAACACACTATTCACTCATTAACAGCACAAAAATAAACTTAATTTAACAAGTTAATGACTCGAACTAATAGTCAAATATAACATCTCAATGAATAGCCTACTCTTTCACAATTGATTATTTAAACCTGACATGAACACTTATAGTATGGGTGCGATTTGCCGGGGGGGATGCGTGGGATTTCCCTCTTTCTGGTCAATGTATCCCTGCCTCTGCTTAATTATTTGTATCCCCGGTGGGGATAAATTTATCCCCCCCTCAAAGTGATCAGTGCTACTACACTAGTGGCGAGGCGGATCACAAAACTTATCACGGATCCGTGGTTTGATTAAAGTCCTTTTTTTTTAAAAATGCG
This sequence comes from Abramis brama, assembly GCF_963993115.1. Lineage (NCBI taxonomy): Eukaryota > Metazoa > Chordata > Actinopteri > Cypriniformes > Leuciscidae > Abramis > Abramis brama. Next base: position 6,431,363 of record NC_139965.1, read on the forward strand.
CTACTTTGACTGGCTCCGCAGCCTCTCTGTAATCACCACTCTGCAGACTTGCTCAATGTCCCGCCCACAGCGCTATATGCAACAAGGTATCACGCTAAAGCGTGTAATACACACGCTGGTCCACTAGCGGATGCGTGTCAATGTCACGCTTTGCCTCCTCAAGGCATGAAAATGACACGCATGAATGAAGGGTGAGTACCAGCAGGGGGCGATCATTTCCTCAATGCCAACAACTCCCCACGGACCAAAGAGAGAAGCGATATTCAATTCAATTCAGTTTATTTGCCAGACTCATGTCCAAAAGCCACGCAAGACAGGACAGATAAAAACAAACAAAACAAACAAGCAAACAAACAATAAGAAATGCAAATGCAATAAGCAAATGCAATAAGCAAATGCAATAATTAAAATACATACAGACATTTCAGCCAATGCACTCTTAGTCTGGATGTGTAGGCTACCTGGAGCAACTCACTAAGGGATTTAAGAGTGCCACCATGATACTGTTGGTAGACTCATCCAGCAACTTAAACATCAAATTTCTTAAAAGTGCTTTCAGTGTGGTTACTCCTACAGATACAAACATCAGACTAGCACTCCTTCCTCTGGGAACCTTGAGTAAAATTCTCATTGCATCATTGTAGGCAACTTGTAGCTTCTGCATGCTGGATTTTTTGTAAGAAGACCACAGATGGGCAGTATAGAGTGGTGTACAGTAAGCTTTGAACAGAGCCACTTTAACTTGAGTAGAACAGTAACTAAACTTACGTGCTATGGTGTTTGCCTGTGCATATAACTTATAACACTGTCTGTATATGTCATCATCATCATTCATATCATCTGCAATACAATAACCAAGGTATTTAATCTTTTTGCAGACCTCAAGACAATTATTGGCTAGCATGAACACAGGAAAATTAAGCCATTTATCCTGTTTCGTTCTGCATATTAAAACAGCACTTTTGCTGGAATTGTATTTTATATCAAATTCCACCCCATAGTCAGAGCATATATTAAGAAGCTCCTGCTGCCCAGCACTACTCGGACTAAAAGTAACAAGGTCATCTGCATACATAAGATGATTCACCAGCATGCCACCAATCATACAGCCAATGTTGCAACCATTAAGTTTCCTTGACAGTTCATCCATATATAAATTAAATAAGACAGGGGACAAGATTCCTCCCTGCCTAACACCATTGGACACTCGATCAAATGCTTTGGAGGCATCAATAAAACACATGAGAATAGTGGAATTTTTAGACTTATACAAATTCACTATTTCCTTAAGAGCATAAATACACATATCTGTGCCATGGTTTGGCTTAAATCCAAACTGATTATCCAAGGAAGAGATATACCCACTCACTCTATCAAGGAGAATTATTTCCATTACCTTGGATAAGATACTGGCCAATGCTATAGGTCTATAATTATCCAGGCAGCCAACTTTTCCAGCTTTGTCCTTAATAACTGGGACAAGCAGAATAGATAACATTGAATCTGGTAGTATGCCATGGATCAACAAACCAGTAAAGTTGATTGCTAGGAGGGAAGCAAGCCTAAGACTGGCATTTTTCAGGTGCTCTGCAGTTATTGAATCCATACCACATGCTTTATTATTAGGTAATTTCCACATGGCATCAAATACCTCATGTGTCAGAATACTTATTGATTCATTACTGATAGCAGGGTCCTCCACATGTGGATCATGTTTTAAACAGTTAAAGAGGGAGCTATACACTGTAAAAACTATTACTGGGATAAACTTAATTTTATTGGTGAAACATTTTTACACTTAAAAATATTGAGTAAATTTTAAAGCTGTGAAATCAATGAAATATAATGTATGAATTGAGTAAATTCAAGTAAAAAATTAAGTAAATCTGAGTAACTGCATCTGGTAGGCTACGTTAACAAATAAAAATGAGTAGAAATAATTTAACATTTAAACATTTAAAAAAACAATATTTATGAGTAATATTAACTGTTTTTATTTATGAGTAATATTAACTTTTTTTAATTGTCTCTAAACCTTTGTAAAATAGTAGCCTATTCCATACAACAACCAGTATAGCCTAAAGCCCTGCATTTCAGCCCGAGCCCGACGGGCCCCGACTTTTTTAAGCCCCTAGGGCCGGGCTTCGGGCCAATTTTCACGTCATAGTTCACATGCGGGCCGGGCCTCGGGCCTTTTTTGGGTTATCCTTCTTTTTATATTTTTAGACATTAATTAAAAAATATATGAGAAGTTGACGTCGACGATAGAAAAACAAACATAGAAAGACATTTAATAACCTCATAACTTTCATAATCTTATAATTACACTGACATATGATTGACACGCACGCACGCACACACACAGAAGGTTTCCCGTCAGCGGAACCAACGATTCACCTCATGTGCAAATAATGGAGAATATTAAGAGAAAAATCGCGAGTGATAGAAGAGAGGACTGGGTTAAAATCTTCCATTGTGGATGCTATTCTTTTTCTCCACGATGCTCTGTAAGAGACTGTTCTAACTTTTCGTTTGATTGGACTTTATTTTCGTTTAAATGTTGAAAACTACTGATGTTTTTCGTTTGATTGGACTTTATTTTCGTTTAACTGTTGGAAACTACTGGAAAAAAGAATGGCCATGTTCTGTGGTGCATTTTTGAGGTAAGATAACCTGCAAGTTTGTTTTTGATTTATTTAATTTAATTTGTTTAGATTGACTATTGCTCATTTCGTTTGCGAGCGCTGTTGTGAGCAGCCTGAGCCTGCCTCAGTATTTCAAAACAATTTACTCACTGTGGTTTAATAAATAAACATTAAACTAACTGTCTGTGTGATATGCTTGAAGTGTTTTATATCTATGGATTTTACTGTAGCTAAGTAAAGTATTAGCGTTGATTTGAGAGGCTAAATTGATCAAACATGTTTTACTCGCTGTTGGCTCGGCTTGCTTGGTCGTCATTTTTTTTTTTTTTTATGCTCCAAACATTTGTCTAAATTAACTTAATAAAGAAATGAAAAGAAAAGAAACATAACTAACAAAACGGACATATTTTAATGGCAGTCTGCCGCTGTAAAAAAAAAAAAAAGGGGTCGGACTCGGGCTGATAATTCTGATGAGCTGTCGGACACGGGTTGGGCTAGGGCCTGAGCGTCTCGGGCCAGGGCCGGACTCGGGCCTAGATTTGAGGCCCGTGCAGGGCTCTAGTATAGCCTACGTTACATGACTTGGCCTTTATTGTCGATGAGTACAGCAATACAGCACACTGTTTTTAACACATACAATATTGCCTACATGTAAACTCATTAAAAAAAACATTTTAGAAGTAAAAATTAAACATTTAAACATTCAGGTAGCCTAATTCAAGTGTAATCAATCGGTCTGTTATCCAATTTCCACCGGATCAGCGCTGGTTCTCGAGCCGGAGATGGACTCGCGCTCTGCGGGTGAACTTTGAACTTCAGACCGCCGTCCTGCGTTTCACTCACAGCCGAAAGATACTGCGAGCGACTGACTCCATAACCTGCCAATAAACAAACAGTGCACAGTTCTGAGGACATTTTATCATCCAAATTAATTATATTATCATTAGGAATAAAGTCGTGCGTTTATGCAAGGCGTTTCAATCACGCGAAAAGACAGGCGCGACTCTCGTTTAGGTGTCGAATTACGCCTCTGTATGTTGTTTTGCATGAAATAAAATGATTTAAAGCACAGTAATGATTTTATAGATAAAAATAAAATATACACAAACCTGAATTTCACAGAGGATTTGCACCAAATCTGCGACGCTGAGAAGAGGACTGTTGTTCTGGACTGGAGAGTTCAAACAGCCCGCGCTCACTCAACCAACCGTCCAGTTGTCCTCACGTCAGAGGGTGGGGGAGGGGTGCTTTGTTTTAATTGAGTAAACTTACTCAATTTCTTAAGAGTGTTAAATATATTAATAATATTGATTTGAATTAAGTAATATTTTTGTTTCTTGAAACAGATCAGTTTAATTCAACATTCTCAAATATTTTTTATAACATTTTTTACAAATATATTAAAGGTATAGCGGAGGATTTTTTACTTCCGGGTGGATCACCTATACTATTGGTCCTCCTAATTGTTAATCATTCTGGTGAATCAATCAAACTTATTCAAAAAGTGCAGAGGGCGGGTCTTATCTAAAATTCGGAAAGATCCTCCACTATACCTTTAAGTATATTATAAAGAAATTATTGGTTTGTAAAATACTAAATCATTTTATTGAAAAAAACTTAAATATATCTGTCAATTTTAGATAAAATTAACTGTTGGATTTTTACTCAATTATTTTGGTATGTTTAACTCAAACAATCAAGTAAACGATTTTATTAAGTTAAAGGTAGTGTAGGTAGGATTGTTATAAAAAACTTTTTTCCAAATTTGTTTAAACTTTTTATATATATCAATGCATAATTAAAATGTAAGTACTCTGATAAAAAGAGTATAAAAATCGAGTGACTCTAGACCGTTTAATCTGTATTAAACACAGCTCATTATTTCCATTCGGGACGAAACAAAGGATTGGCTTAGGCGACTGTCACTCTCTCGCAACCATGGCAACCACCCTTTTGCCACACAGGATCTGCCCATATGCGCGCGCACCCGTTTGATTTGAGGAATTCAAGAGGCACGGAACCTAGGAATAGCAAAACAATGGCAGAGAAAGAGCAATCAAAAATTCACATTACCGGCATATGCAGTTAGCGAAGGCAACAAGGCAAAAAAGGAAGACAGTACTAGAAAAGGTAATGAACAAAAAGTCTTTGAATAAAACGCGTGTCAATATCCTCGGAACAGTTGCACGGCCTCTTGCACGACCTCCTCTGCTTCGCCCTCGACCCCGGACCTGTCCTCGAGCTGACGATGCGCTACTTGTCTCTGGAGTGTAGTCCTCATCAGAGTCAACAATGCTTTCATCATGGAAACTCTTACATGCAGAACACCGTATATGTTATGAATCTTACACGAAATTCATCTTCATCACAGTGTAGATGATGGTAATGGAAAAACGTGTATCATGCAACCTGTTTTTAGCTTTGCCTTATAGATAACTATCTCGTTAGCGAATCAAAAAATATATATTTTAAACTTTACCAATATCAATATGCTAGCTTGATAGTGAGTACTAAAATACATCTTATTTGTTTATCTTCATAATGATAAAGTTAGATTTTTTTTATTACATGTGATTCTGACATGATGTCACTACATGCACTGTGCTCCTTCCTCTCCGCTCGTCTCAGGTAAATAATGCGTCTTCAGCTCAGCGGTCGGCGTCGCGCGTTCATGTGTTTTGGGGGCGTGGCTTTGGAAGGAGCCCAGAAGGGAGGGGGTGGAGTGAATGGAAATAATGAGCTGTCTTTAAAACAGTCGTGAGAGGTCTACAGACACTCGATTTTTATACTTTCTTTTTCAGAGTACTTACATTTTAATTATGTTTTGATATATAAATAAAGTTTAAACAAATTTGGAAAATAAGTTTTTTATAAAAATCCTACCTACAATACCTTTAATAAAGTAAAAAAATTCTGTAATATTTACTAAGCCACAGAATTATTTTTTACAGTGTAGTGCTGTCTCCATATATTTTAGCTACATTATCTTCTCCGGAGACTCCTTCAACAGTACAAGGAAGGGAAGATTTACAGTTATTGAGGGACCTCACCTCCTTCCAAACGTCAGTAATATTGTTTCTCATCATTTTACTGGCCATAGAGTCAGCCCTCATGGCTTGCTCATTTCTAGATATAAAACGAACAGCATACTTATATCTGGCATTGGCAAGCTTTTTATTCTCAAGCTCAGGGCCCTGCCTAGGTCTCCCAGCCAGGGCCCAAAGCTTGTAAGCTTCCCGAGCTTCAGCGTGATATGGTGCTACATGCTCGTTCCATCCTGGTCTAATATTATAGGCCCTGTTTCTCCTGTGTTTTTGAAGAGGTTTACCACCCTCCAACAGAGCAGCCACAACATCATCATACATGGCACATAGATTACTCTTGTGCTCCTCAATCTGACAGTTGACATCCTTATACATAATAGCTTCTCTGGGCAGATAAACATTACTTAGATAATGGTCTGTGTTAGTATAATAAGCCAAAAGATCCTCTTCAGAAAGAGTTGACCAGTCTAATTTAGTACTCACATTACCACTGGTAGCATTGTTGTTGCTGACTGTAGATGGTAATTCTTCAATGTTAATTGTGAGGGCCAAAGGTATATGGTCTGTTATTGTGACCCCATACTTAATACCCATATTCTCTATAGCTGCATGCCCATCAGCTGTACTAACACAATGGCCAAGCCATGATGTTGAGTGCCAGGCTTCACTTATGTATGTATAACTGTCTGCAGGCAACAGTACTCTACTAGATAGAGTGAAGTTATTATCTTCACTGAAGCAGGTCAGATGCTTATCAAATAATGAGTTACTGTCATTGATATCAGCATTCATATCCCCAACAACATATACACTGCAGATGCTATTGTCTTGAATAAAAGCATTTATAAAAGCCAGTCTATTGAGATATTCAACCTCATTCTCACTAGACTCATAAGGAGTATAAACATTTAAAATAACAAAATTATTACATTTATAAGTATATTGTATGCCAATACACCAGTCAACATCAAGACTGATCGGCTTTAGCACAGCATCAAGCTTTTTATCCCAGAGCACAGCCACCCCACCTGGGATTCTGCCTCTGACTATAGCCTTGCTAAGATCAGTCGTTGACTCTCCCACACCAAGAAAGTTTTCATTAAGAGTGTTCAGTTTCTCTAGATCTTGTTTAGCAATAAAAGTCTCTTGCAAACATAAAATGTCACATTCTGCGAGCAAACTGTCCACCACAGAACGTCGAGTTTTATCCCCTGCACTCTGACCCAGGCGCAGGCCACGGCAGTTGTAAGACAGTACCCGAATTGACATTTTCATGCCGACGGGTTAACACCAGAGTGCCCATTTGCCTCCCTTTCGGACGGCACACGACATAAACCAACAACACTGGCCTTGCGTGGCTCATAATAATGCCTTATTAGAGCTCCTTCAGGCCAGAGCTCAGGAGTGTACATTTCACCAATATCGTTACATTCAGCAGTCACTTTAAAAGAGCCAATCCTGCTACGTGCATTATCTATTTTTTGACAGGTGACCACTCTGTTAAGTTTACTTTTAAGATAATCAGCAAGTGTGTCTGCATCAAGTTCTGGAGAAAATTTTGTTGCAAAAACACTCACTATTTTGGTCTTCACAGTTTTAATAGTACTCACGGCTCCAGTGCCGATGATGGAAGCTGGGCCAGATCTTTTACGTCCCGCGGTAGTCGCATGCCCACCCAAAGCTGTAGCAACAGACTTTGTCTTCTGCCGAGCCCGGCCGTTTCTCGCAACTTTACTCCAACTTGGAGAGCCAGTGGAAAACTCTGACCCAGCAGGATCCTTCCCCGTAGCTGCATCCACCGCGACAATCCCATCGCGGCAGCACTGCACCGGTTCAGGGCAGCGCGCAAATGCATTCTCCAAAATTCCCGCGTCGTTCAGGTCGGTCAAAGCCATATTTTTTATTATGGTTCTGTAATTTAAGAAAATCTAACATTGCTGTAGCCTAACGTTATATTTGTGTGTGTGTGGACTGTGGAGCTTTTTAAAGGTGGGGTATGTAAGTCTCTTTTTTGGCCATTTTTTCAAAATCACTTGAAATCCTATTCCTAACCCACTTACAGCCACTGAGTTAGAAGCACTGAAATGAAAATTAAGCAATTTAATCATCTGTGGAACGGGCAGGACTGGAAAAACTCCAGCCAATCATTTCCAAGACCACCTAGAATCATTGGACAGTAAGTGCGTCAATCAAACGGTCGTACCATACCCCCCCCCCCCCCATCCATGTCCATGTTCTTCGAATGGGTGGAGTCAAAGGAAAGAAGGTAGGACCATTTGAGTTGTGTATTTTCAAAATCTGCCGGCCGTTTTGCAAATCACATACCCCACCTTTAATCTATGGTGCTGTTAACGTTACTGTGGTCAATAACGTTAATAGAAATTGATATTAATTGGCTAATTAATTAATCACAGAAAGCTGCAGAGACTGCATGTTAGGTTATATTACGTTTATAAAAAAGTTGTTATGGTCGATGGGAAGTAAATTTAGATAAACCCCGCTGCTTGTTGACGATGATATATGCGCGGATTTCGATCCTGAAATGGATCCGATCCTGATGTTGTAGGCCTAGCAGCTATCTATTCTATAGGATCTATCCACACATAAAAAATGTCAATCCTAAGGTGTTTTTTTTTTTTAAACCAGTCATTTTATTTATTTAGCACAAATTTATTTTATTCAGAAAGTATGCATTAAATTGATTAAACATGACAGTAAATGATTTTACATTGTTACACAAATATATATATATTTCATGTAAATGCTGTCCTAATAATTATGATGCTGAAAACTCAGCTTTGATCACAGGAATAAATTACATTTTAACATATTGTTTTAAATTGCAATAATATTTCACAATATTTGTTTTTACAAAGATTTACTGTATTTTTGATCAAATAAATGCAGCCTTGGTAAGCAGATTAGACTTCTTCCAACATTAAACATCTGACCAACCCCAAACTCTTGAAAACTAGCATGTAACATTTACTATAATTTTGCTAGTTTGTGCAATTAAATTTATTTTGATTGATCGTTAAAGTTCAAATGGATTGTGTTATGTTCTGTAATTGTTGTTAATAAATCTGTCAGAAACGTGCAAAAGTTTTACCTATTGGGGTACAACAGTGGCAATCTTTAAAAAAATTAACAATGGTTTTACTACGGTAACCATACAAATCCAGGAAGCCTTGCTGCAAGAGAATTATGTTTTTGTTTTCCTTTGTCCAACAGCTCCTGTTTTTACCTACCATCCTTCCCTGTTACCGCTACCTGTATCTCTTCATAAGAAAACCAACGGCTCTTTTAAGAGCCACTCCTATACTCCTCTTACTGCCTCTCTCTCACACACTCTCTTTCTTCACACACATTTATCTCTCTCTCTCTCTCTCTCTCTCTCTCTCACACACACTCTCTCTCTCTCAATTTCTTTCTTGTAAAGCTTCACTGTCTTCAAGTAAGTATTGTTACTCTATTCTTTATTTTTCTTTCACCTTACTCTATCTCTCACTGTCCAAAACATTTTTTTAAAATGTAGTTTTTAATTTGCAAAAGGTTTACCTATTGGGGTACAACAACACTGGCAGCCTTTAAAAAAAAATTACAATGGTTTTACTACGGTATAACCATACGCATGACTAACAGGCACATCGAGAGCACAAATCACAAATTATTTTAGAGGTCATAAAAATGTATTCACCTCATATATCAACCCAAAGTGTATTTTTTTTTAAGTAAAAAGTATCGGTATGTTGTAAAGTTTTTCTTTCTTCAAAGCAGACCAGGAGACGTTGGGGTCACGTTCAAACAAAGTTATTGTTTATTGAGCGCGGCTGCGGATTCACACAACAAAATCTAATGTACATAAATTTGCATGGTGTCTTATAGGCATTTTAGGAGGAGGGACTTTTGAAGGTGGAGACAAATTCAAACAAAGCATGTAAATGAGTATACAGGTTAAGGAAATCCGCCCCAGACTCCAGCGTGTTACCAGTCTCAATCCAATCAGCATAACCATTCAAACGCATATGTGCTAATCCAATCAGCCCAACGATTCAACGTCTGGACTGTGGCTCTTGCTCCATGAGCCATTAAAGACAACAGGTTAGCATGATAACATGATCCTTCAGAAATCATTCTAATATGCTGATTTTATGCTAAAAAAACATGAACTATTATTTTCAATGTTGAAAACAGTTGTGTACAATTTTTTTTTCTTCAAAATTCTTTGATGAATACAAAGTTCAAAAGAACAGCATTTATTTCAAATAGAATATTTTCTAACATTATAAATGTCTTTACTGTAACTTTTGATCAGTTTAACTCATCCTTGATGAATAAAAGTATTGATTTATTTTATTTCTTTCCCCCAAAAATAAAATTAAAATTCTTACTGACCCCAAACTTTTGAAGGGTACTGTTTAATGTTACAAAAGCTTTCCATTTCAGATAAATGCTGTGCTTTTGAACTTTCTATTCATCATAGTATCATGAAATAAATTTGTAAAAAACTGTTTTCAACATTGATATAATCATAAATGTTTCTTGAGCATTAAATCATCATATTAGAATGATTTCTGAAGGATCACGTGACACTGAAGACTGCAGTAATGATGCTGAAAATTCAGCTTTGATCACAGGAATAAATTACACTTAACTATATATTCACATAGACAACAGGTGTTTTAAATTGTAATAATATTTCACAATATTACTGCTTTTGTTTGTATTTTTAATCAAATAAATGCAGCCTTGGTGAGCAGAAGATACTTCTTTTAAAAACATAAAAAATCTTACCGATCTAAAACTTTTGACCGGTAGTGTATATATATATAATCCACAAATCCGAGTGGAGACAGATGCAGTGATTTGGTTGAAACTGTAACAAACCAGACGAGACCAGTTAACTCATTGTTAAAAATTGTTGAATTAGCATGTAGTGGTTAAAAGGAAATCATGACCTGTGCTGTCTCTTGCTTTAAATTAGCAATAATTTCCATTCACATGGTTCCCTAAGAGATGAATGGCGAATCAGTAGACACAAATTCTTTATTACAATTAAAATATTTATGTTGTGATATGATGCTGGCCCACATCAACGATTTATTTAACGTGTTTAATGAGATAACATATTGATAATTTGCTGACCGAAGATAAGGGCCACAGACAGAGTCGGAGACTCTTGATGATGTTCGTGTGCTTCAAGCTGCCCTAAACAACAGCTGTATGAAAGCCTCCTAACGCTCATCACTGATGCTGACTTCATTGAAGTCTCTTTTAGACTGTTTTCTAGGCACACAAATTACGCATTCATGCTTTTATCAACTGTTCTATTAAAACTATCCATCAGATTTGAACACGGCTTTCCCCCGCGGCTGATGCTCGCCTTGGATTTGGTCTGACGAAGGCAAAAGTAACGTTTCCTCTTCGCGTTTTTTAGTCTCTAATGAAAGCCCAGAACCTCTGCTTGGTGTTCACTTAGATTTGATTGTGACAAACTATTTAACAGCTCCAATTTTGCCCCAAATGTAAGAGAAGAAAACACAAGCGTCAGCGAGCAGCACACACCGAGCGGGGCAGGTTGAGTCTACGAGGTTCTCATGTGTCATTTAAGACCGCAGCGCCGCTCGAGCGCTATTCATTCATCGCTGAAACCAGACAGAGTTTATCAGATCCGATCAGAGAGAGAGAGATGGCAGAAACCGCCCCAGCCCCCGCTGCTGCCGCCCCGGCCAAAGCGCCCAAGAAGAAGTCCGCTGTGAAAGCCAAGAAAGCAGGTCCAGGCGTCGGCGAGCTCATCGTCAAGGCTGTGTCCGCATCCAAGGAGAGGAGCGGTGTGTCCCTCGCCGCCCTGAAGAAAGCGCTCGCTGCCGGGGGATACGATGTGGAGAAGAACAACTCCCGCGTCAAGATCGCCATCAAGAGCCTGGTGACTAAAGGCACCCTGGTTCAGGTCAAAGGGACCGGCGCCTCAGGCTCCTTCAAACTCAACAAGCAGAAAGCCGAGACCAAGAAGAAGCCAGCCAAGAAAGCGGCTCCTAAAGCCAAGAAACCCGCTGCTGCTAAGAAGCCCAAAGCTGCAGCAGCGAAGAAGCCCGCCGCTAAGAAATCCCCGAAGAAGGTGAAGAAACCCGCCGCTAAAAAGGCGACGAAGAGCCCGAAGAAGGCCAAGAAACCAGCGACTCCTAAGAAAGCAGCCAAGAGCCCAAAAAAGGCAAAGGCAGCCAAACCCAAAACGGCGAAGCCTAAAGCAGCAAAACCTAAAGCCGCCAAGCCTAAAAAGGCAGCTCCCAAGAAGAAATAAATCTAACGTTACTGTTTGTTCTTAAACGGCTCTTTTCAGAGCCAACCACTGACTCCGAGTAAAGAGCAAAACTCATGTTTTTGAATGATTTGTTAATTCTGGAATCAAATAGCCAAATATGTGACTCAACAAATTTAGGATTGGTAAAACTCAAGTAAATAATTTTTATTCGCAAGAAATTGATTAAAAATTGGCAAAAAGCTTGTTAGATTTCAAAGCTAACAGTTCTCACAGTACGACTCAAGGATGTTGATTAACAGTATTATAATTTATACACAAACCATAATGCTGGAGAACCGTGGCAATTCAAACAACCAACAATAATGGCAGTGATATTAATTATAATATTACATTAATGGTAATAATACTCTACACAGTATCAGATCTGGTCAATGTGAACAAGTATAGTGTGTGAAATGTGTAGCACTTTTGGTAGGAACAGCGTATAATATCCATTGTTGTACTTTTTCTATCAAACATTTCAGTGATTCAATCTCTGGATACATTACGTTTATCTCTGTAAAGCTGTTTTGAAACAATCTACATTGTTAAAAGCGCTATATAAATGAGGATGACTTCACTTGATTTAATCTCTTCTGTCTAGTCAATACATGTGATCGTTCCAAAAAGGGGGTTGGGCTTTTGAGGGAAGTTCAGTGATTGGTTTAAAACTTATCACAGTGTTAACCAATGGGCGACTGGCACTCTCGTTTAAAGCTAGTATGAGCCGACACTGATCTTCATTCTGTTATCTTCGTCAGGGTATTCTGTTTTAGTTTCTGATTTTAATAATGAGTGGAAGAGGTAAAACCGGGGGAAAGGCTCGCGCTAAGGCCAAGAGTCGCTCTTCCAGGGCGGGACTGCAGTTCCCCGTCGGCCGTGTTCACAGGCTTCTCCGCAAAGGCAACTATGCCCAGCGCGTCGGTGCCGGAGCTCCGGTGTATTTGGCCGCTGTGCTCGAGTATCTGACCGCTGAGATCCTGGAGTTGGCTGGAAACGCCGCTCGGGACAACAAGAAGACCCGCATCATCCCTCGACACCTGCAGCTGGCGGTGCGCAATGACGAGGAGCTGAACAAGCTTCTGGGTGGCGTGACCATCGCTCAGGGTGGTGTGTTGCCCAACATTCAGGCCGTGCTGCTGCCCAAGAAGACCGAGAAGCCCGCGAAGGCCAAGTAGACTGACCGAAGCTTCTCTTCAGACCAAAGGCTCTTTTAAGAGCCACACAATTCCCCAAGAAAGAGTGATTTCATTTACCCGATTTTATTTGCTTTTCTATTAAAAACCCTTCGATAAAACAACTAATAGTTAAAGAATGCATATGAATGGACTTTTATGAATGGTAACCATACATAGTTATTGTACAATGCTGGCATAAAAAAAAAATACAATTTGACTAGAAATACACATGGTCCCCAAATATATATATATCTCCAAGCATTTTCTAACTAACCACTACACATTGTGATGGTTTAAAGGAGAACTCGGTAACTCTAGCGAACTCTAGTCACTTCTTTGCTGATTTTCCCTTTTGTTGTCGCATGTTTTCCCCACGAGCTCCCCCTACAGCTGTGGTGGGGCGTATATTTCACAACACAGTCGTAAAAAACTCACTTGCGGCGGCCTCCTCCCCCTCTCTACCGCTGCTCATGTGCGTTTGTTATGATCGGAGCAAGCCAACTGTATCGCATGGAGCTATGTCTACCGAGGTGGGTAATCTGGTAATACATCATACATGCGTGTGTGTTTATGTCGAATTGCCGTAAAGCAATTTGTGTTTCGCGCTCGTTCTCGTTCTAGTTCTCGCTTCTCACGAGACTTCCAATTTCTATCTTGCCGGGACGGTAGTGAACAAGTTGCAAGGTTGGTTTTCCGCCTGGGAACGCTGGGGGGAGCGGGGAAAGTCACCAACATCACCAGAACAGGTTGTTTAACCATCCAAATGATTTCTAGACAGTTTTATTAAGTTAAAAAAGTTACCAAGTTCTCCTTTAATGAGGGCGTTATGAAAATGTAGTTTTATTGGCATTGCTAAAAATATTTAAGCTGATATATTGATAAAAAATAAATGTAATATATATCGTGATGAAATAAGTATCTGTACTTGTTTTTTTACTATATTTTTTCCACAAGTCAAACTGAACGTCCAATTAGTTTTTAAGAAACATTAAAAATCACCTATTTTGGTTTACAAATTTAAAACTGATTTCGCCTCATTTATTTTTGTGGATACACAGAAAAAGCAAAGTACGTTTGGGCGGGAACCACAAACTGACGTCACTTGTTTGAAAACAGCCATTGGCCAACTGTCATTTACAGACGTCAAACAATAACCAATCGAATGCCTCTGAAGCAAAGCCATCCAATGAGCGCATGGCAGCCCTGGGCTTAAATACGCGCTGTGTTCGACAGACTGCACTACTCAGTTTTGATTAAATCATTATCTGAACACTTTTAAATAATGGCAAGAACTAAGCAGACCGCTCGTAAGTCCACCGGAGGAAAAGCCCCGAGGAAGCAGCTGGCCACTAAAGCCGCCCGTAAGAGCGCTCCGGCTACCGGTGGTGTTAAGAAGCCTCATCGCTACAGGCCCGGTACCGTGGCGCTGAGAGAGATCCGCCGGTACCAGAAATCCACTGAACTGCTGATTCGCAAACTGCCCTTCCAGCGCCTGGTGAGAGAAATCGCTCAAGATTTCAAGACGGATCTGCGCTTCCAGAGCTCGGCTGTCATGGCCCTGCAGGAGGCGAGCGAGGCTTATTTGGTGGGTCTGTTCGAGGACACCAACTTGTGCGCCATCCACGCCAAGAGAGTCACCATCATGCCCAAAGACATCCAGCTAGCCCGTCGCATCCGCGGAGAGCGCGCTTAAACCCCCAGCAGTCACACAAACCCACAGGCTCTTTTAAGAGCCACCTCATTAACTCAATGAAAGATGATTTCCATATGGTGTTTTGAAATCGGAATTTCATATGCTACGGTGGTCTTATAAAATTATATTTTTATGTATTACTTAAATCTAAAAGCAAACGTAAGGAAATAAACGGTGGTTTTAGTGTTATGCTACTATAGTTAATGTTTACATGTACGGTCATTAACTCTCATCCTCTCCTTACCTGTAACAAATCCTTTCCTCGCAGGTCAAAATGACTGAAACCCTATAGTTTAAGTATCTGTGTGTGTGTGTGTGTGTGTATATATATATATATATATATATATATATAATGTGTGTTAAATTATATAGTTATTAATAATATTCCTTAAATTCTACTTATTTCCACTAGTATCAAGCATCAAAAGATTGACCTTTTTTTATTTATTTATTTTTTATTCAAGAAATGTTTTACAATAGTGCAAACATACATTTCTTAGAAATATAGAACAAATTAAGTCAATTTTGCATAATCACAGGACACAAAAAGGAAATAAAAAAAACAAAATAAATAATACAAAAAAAACCAAAAACAAAACAGCAAAGATATGAATCATGGTACATGAAAGATCTCAAAATATTTTTTCAGAAAAGACGTACATTTTCTATTATCAGTTGTTCTTAGTGATTTAATTAAATATTTTACTTCACAAAAGAAATACATCAAAAGACTGACCTCGACTTGGTAATGCGTAACTGGTGACGTTTACTAGAACCGCCCATGAATGTGGTTTCAACTAGGTCCGCTAGCTGACTATAAACTCTTATCCAGTGGTATCGGTAGTTGTGAGT